>NW_021620720.1:1308645-1407431 GCF_004785775.1 Grammomys surdaster | reverse complement strand
GTGTGTGTGTGTGTGTGTGTGTGTGTGGGAGAGAGAGAGAGAGAGGAAAGAGAGATGAGAGAGAGAAAGAGATACACACATACATAGGTGGGGAGAGAGAGACAGACAGACAGAGAGACAGATACACACACACACACACAGAAAGAAGAGAGAGAGACAGATGAGAGAGAGATACACACATACACAGTGGGAAGAGAGAGAGAGACAGATACACACACACACAGAGGAGAGGAAGAAAGAGAAACAGAGACAGACAGAGAGAAAGAATGCCAGGAACAGAGATTGGAGCCTAAGGTGGGTAGCAATCCTTTTATCCAGCTTCACACACCTGTCCCACCTGGAGGCGGCAGGCCAGACATAAGCAATTGCTAGGTCCCTGAGGGCAGGCCAGAGGAATCAATCACCTGTTGTCTAACACACAACTCATGATTATTCCTCCAAAGTTAATTTCTAACCTTTATCTGCATCAGGAATATAATAGGAAATTACTTAAATTTTTTAATTAATGTTTGTTTTCATTTTTTAAATATTATTTTATTTTTATTTATATGTTTTGATTGCATGTATATATGTGCACCACATGCTGGTCTGGAAAACACTGTATAGACCAGGTTGACCTTCAATTGGCCCCTGGGATTAGAGACTGTACAAGTATGCTAGGCAGGAGCTCAATTTGAAACATTTTAGAAGTGTAATCCATTATTTGGATGTCTATGGTCCTGTCAATCCTGCAGCTGCTCTTGCTGAATGAGTCAAGTGTGAAGCCAGAGACAGATGGCCCTTGCCTCCTCGAAGATAGAATTGCTTCCTCAGTTCCTGAGGTCAGCAATTCCAACAGCAATGAAACCACTGGGGGTATTGTGATAACCATTTTTTTTTAGATTTATTTATTTTTAATGTGCATTGGTGTTTTGCCTGTATTTATGCCTAGGTAAGGATGCCAGCTCTCCTGGAACTGGAGTTACAAACAGCTGTGTGGGTGCAAACTGCTATGTGGGTGCTAGGAATTGAATCAAGGTCCTAGCCTCTGAGCCATCTCTTTCAACCGTTGATAATCATTCTTTAAAATTATTTATTTTATGTATATGAGTGCTCTATCTGCATGTACACCTGCATGCCAGATCCCATTACAGACGGTTGTGAGACACCATGTGGTTGTTGGGAACTGAACTCATGACCTCTTAGCTGCCGAGCCATCTCTCTAGCCCCTTGATAACCATTTTTTTTTCCTTTTTCTGAGACAGGGTTTCTCTGTATATCCCTGGCTATCCTGGAACTCACTCTGTAGAACAGCCTGGCCTCGAACTCAGAAATCCGCCTGCCTCTGCCTCCCAAGTGCTGGGATTAAAGGCATGGGCCACCACTTTTAATAGTTACTTATCCTTAGTTTAAAGGGAGATGTTCCAACAAACGTGAGCTTAGCCACTGTCTGAGGATGTGGCCTAAGTCAGGCAGGATGCCAGTTCCTGTAGCATCTTTGGAGGAGCCCAGAACAGGAAACTTGCCCTGGATGGCAGATGTGCTGCTGTGGTACTTTGCATTGTTTTTTTGTTTGTTTTGTTTGTTTGTTGTTTTGTTTAGTCTTGTGTAGCATAGTGAATGAAGATACTCCGGGCAGACCAGCATCTTTGAGGGAAGCCTTACTTCCTTTGTAGTCCAAATCCAGGATTCCCAATCTCCTTATTTTCAAATCTGGTCAGAGATTAAACAGATCTTCAATCTCTTTGCCAGAGCATTCACCCAAATGCTTGTCGCGGCTGTCCCGCCCTTCTTCTCCTCCCCTATCACGCCTTTTTCTACTCTGTGGGAAATTCCTTCATCATCCTCTTCCTGCCCAGTGCTTTGCAAAGATTACAGACAGGAAATGTAAATGGGAACTTTGAACTGCTGGGATCTGGAGGCTGTGAGAAGAGCAGCTCAGGCAGAACTGTTTGGTTTCCTCAGAACAAGGGACTGAGGTGTGTGCTTTACACACCAAAGCAGACCCGGCTTCCAGGTTTTCCAGGCATCCCTCAGTCCCAACCTGGTGTACTCTGGCTCCAACCCTGAACTTTCCAGACCCTGTCCCCTTTCTTTCCCCATGGTGACTTCCCAGGCCTTGGTCCTTGGGGCTAGTGAACTCTCCAACCCAAGAGGAACTTCCCAATAAATCTGCTTTTAAAATAATCTAATCTGGTTTAAATTGGCTCACTTCACAGGCGGCGGAGGAATAACCTATCAAGAACCACTGGATAGTGTGAGCATTTCTCTCTCACTCAGTCTTGCTCAGAGCCAGGTTAGATTATAGAACACTGAGAATTTGTCTGACCAGACTTTCATTTCCAGTAATGAACTGCATGACACACAATCCTGGACTTGTTCATATTTTAAGATATTTGAAACTGTAATTATTGGTACCCGGATGTATTTTATAGTTTTATGTGCTCTCAAGGAGCAAGAAATCCCTTCTCTGCAACGTGCCAGATTACTATACTGGAACAGCCCCATAAAATATGACATATTGTTTATTTTACAATGGTGATAATACCATGTCACTAGGTTTCTGCCGACCCATACAGGATTTATCTTTGCTCTTGTCTTAGGGTTTTACTGCTGTGAACATATACCATGACCAAGTAACTCTTTATTTTTTTTTTTAGGTTTTTCAAGACAGGGTTTTTCTGGGTAGCCCTGGCTGTCCTGGAACTCACCCTGTAGACCAGGCTGGCCTTGAATTCAGAAATCTGCCTGCCTCTGCCTCCTAAGTGCTGGGACTAAAGGCCTGCGCCACCACTGGACCAAAGCAACTCTTATAAAGAAAACATTTAATTGGGGCTGGCGTATAGGTTCAGAGGTTCAGTCCATTATCATAGTGCAGGAGGAGCTGAGAGTTCTACATCCTTATCTGAAGGCTGCTAGTAGAACACTGGCTTCCAGGCAGCTGGATTGAGGGTCTTAAAACCCATACCAACAGTGACACACCTACTTCAACAAGGCCACACCTACTCTAACAGGACCACACCTTCTAATAGTGCCACTCCCTGGGCTGAGCATTTACAAACCATCACAGCTCTTTTCTAGACTTTCTTTGAATCAGAGACCTTTGGAATTGAAGCCCACACCAGCATCTGATACTGGATTTTTTTGTTTGTTTGTTTGTTTTGTTTTTCAAGACAGGGTTTCTCTGTGTAGCCCTGGCTGTCCTTGAACTCACTCTGTAGACCAGGCTAGCCTGGAACTCAGAAATCTGCCTGCCTCTGCCTCCCAAGTGCTGGGATTAAAGGCGTGCGCCACCACTGCCCAGCGTCTGATACTGGATTTACATTTAAAGAAAGAGTGGGAGACTTGGGGCTAGAGAGATGGCTCACCAGTTAAAAGCACTTGCATACAAACATAGACATACAAGCATATATGTTAAAAAATAAAACTCTCTCCAGAAAGAACCACAGGACAAGAGAACTAATGGTAATAGCAGCATTTGGGCTGGAGCTGCAGCCTGGTTCTTACAGCATTTGCTTAGCCATCAAAAAGCAGAAGCCTCAAATCAGGTGGTCCCCTTTACTGTGGGATGGTAACCGCTATGCTCATCTCAGCCCTCTGGAAGAAATCTTCCTTGGTTACAGAAATTGGGGGACAGCTTATAAAACATGAGTCCCTGTGCCAAGTAAAATAAATGGTAAAAGCATCTGATTAGAGTCAGAACTCTTATCATGACTGTGGCATAGGCTATGTTATATGGGGCAGACAAAACCAAAGGTGGCATTTCCTCAAATAACTAATGCCTGCTATAATCAATAATTTCTCTTTTTAAGATTTATTTGTTTATTTATTATGTATAAGTGTTTTGCCTGTATGTATGTATGTATGTATGTATGTATGTATGTATGAAAGTGCACACCATTTGCATGCTTGGTGCCTGTGGAGGCTAGAAGAGGTTATTGGATCACCTGGAGCTAGAGTTACAGACCTTTATAAGATAACATGTTGTAGGTGCTGAGAATTGAACCTGGGTCCTCTGCAAGAACAGCCAGTGGGACTGGAGATAGACTCAGCAGTGAAGAACACTTGCTGTTCTTCCAGAGAGTATGAGTTTGGTTCCTAGAACCCATGTCTGCATTTTGTCTGTCTGTCTGTCTGTCTGTCTGTCTGTCTACCTATCTATTTATTTATCTATCTATCTATCTATCTATCTATCTATCTATCTATCTATCTATCTATCTGGGTGTTCCAAGACATGGTTTCTCAGTATAGCCCTGGCTATCCTGGAATTTGCTTTGTAGACCATGTCAGGTACCTTACTATAACTGCCTACAACTCCACTTCCAGGATATCTGAAGCCTATGGCTTTCAAGAATACCTTCACTGTGTGCGCATGCACACACATTCACTACACAATTAAAAACAATAAAAAAATTAAAAATATTTTTTTAAAGAGCAGGATATGCTTACTGCTGCACCATCTCTCCAGGTCCCAGCCAGAAGTTTCCTCTTTTGAATTTCCCAAATGTATCTTCTCTCTAAGAAGAAAATAAAAGATTAAAATTTTTAAGGGAACAAATACTAGCTGGCCTCTAAAATAAGACCTGTAGTCGGCGGGAGAAATGTCTTAGCTCCTGCTCTTGCAGAGGAACCAGATTTGGTTCCCAGAATCACGTGGTAGCTTGCAGCCATCTGTTGACTTGAGGGGACCTAACACCTTTCTTGGTCTCCATAGGAACCAGGTTTGCAAATGGTACACAGGTATACATGTACTCAGAATATCCATTCTCATAAAATAAAATGAAAATGGCTGGATGGTGGTGACTTGACTAGAAGGCAACAATGGCTCATAGTTTTTTTGTTTGTTTGTTTGTTTTGTTTTTTGGTTTTTCAAGATAGGGTTTCTCTGTGTAGCCCGGGCTGTCCTGGAACTCACTCTGTAGACCAGACTGGCCTCAAACTCAGAGATCCGCCTGCCTCTGCCTCCCAAGTGCTGGGATTAAAGGTATGCGCCACCACTGCCCGGCCAATGGCTCATAGTTTTGATCTCAGCATGAGGGAGGCACAGGTGGACAGATCTATGTGAATTCAAGGTCACCTTGGTCTACAAAGCAAGTTCCAGGACAGCCAGGGCTAAACAGAAAAACCGTGTCTTGGAAAACCTGGATAGATAGATAGATAGATAGATAGATAGATAGATAGATAGATAGATAGACAAATAGAATGCAGAATTGTAAATTGATAACGTCTTAAAAATCCAGTAATGCTATGGTATCCAACTGATATCAACTGTGTGGACACAGCTAAGGGTAAGCTCAGGACCTCATTCTGTGAACAGGTTATCCTTGAGCAGTGTATCAAGGACACTTAATGCTACTTTTCTATGCTCATGTAAATATGCTAATTACATCACAGTTTTGTGTCTTTGGGGAGTTTTGTTAGTTGTTAGTTTTGTTTTGGGGATTGGTTGGTTTTTTGAGACGGTCCCTTGAACCCAGGCTCCCCGCCGACACACTGTGTAAGCTGATTCTGACCTTGAAACTTAACCTTCTTAAGGCTCTCTCCTGATAGTCATGAAATTTAAAAAGCACAAAATGCTCAGAGGAAATAATGTTTTGTTTCATTTTAAAAGAACAAAACACAGGGTCTCGCCATATATTGCTGGCTGGCCAGAAACTCTCTATATAGAGCAGGTTGCCCTCAATTGCACAAGAGACCTCTCTTTACCTCTATAGTGCTGGGGTTAAAGGCCGGTGTCACCATGCCCAGCTTTTTGTTTTGCTAAGTGATAAGTGTTTCTCCCATTAAACCATTTGTATTGCCAGAAGTGGCAGAAAATGCCTTAAATCACAGCTCTTGGAAGGCAAAGGCAGTCGGATCTCTTTGAATTTGAGATCTATAATAGCAAGTTCAAAGCCAGCCTGGTCTATAGCACCCTGAAAACCCTGTCAGCTTCCCTTCCTGTTGCTCTCTAGGAAATTCACTGTTCCAATTTCTGTCCATTTCTGTCACTTTAGATGGGGTTTGCCAGTTTTCAAACCGTATATAAATAAAAACTAATGGGCAGTGGTGGCTCGATTTTCACAACGTCCCACAGCATGGGTGAATGGGAATTAATATGCTGTTTACCTGCTTACTGTTGGTGGACATTTGGGCTGCTTCTCCAAAGCTATTACAGATGGTGTTGTTAGGAGTGCTTGGACATGTTTGCCTGAACATGAACATTGATTTCTATAGGTATACAATGTATCAAATAGAATAGCCCTGTGACAGGGAAGATGTGCAATTTCAGTCTTTTAGGTCACTCGATCTGCTGTAGTAACATAAAGCTCATGTTACAGGTGAACTAGCTAGGTCCAGGGATGGGAAGTATCGCTGAAAGGCAGACATGAAAGTGCTTCCAGGTACCACTCTCCAAAATTCGTATTCTTCGTAAATTTTATCTTACAGCATTACATGAGATTACTTTCATGCAATGTTTAAAGTACTTCGAACATATTACTGGTTTTGACACTGAACCTCAGGAATAGATGTCTGAATTAAAGGTATTCCTCAGGTCATGTTACATGTTCACAGTGGTTGTCCTTGTATTTCTTTGATCCTCATATTGGAGTTTTCCTTTCCTTTCCTTTTCTTTCTTTCTTTCTTTCTTTCTTTCTTTCTTTCTTTCCTTATTTTCTTTTTCTTTTCTTTTTTTTTTTAATAGAATCTTCCTATGTCACCCTAGCTGGCCTGGAACTGTGCCTCCTAAGTACTGAGGTTAAAGGCAGGTAACTGAGTGTCCAGCTACAACTGCAATTTAATAACACTGTGTATACAGTGGGTGAAGCATATGAGACTGTCTTGTCTTTCCACTACGGTAACTTATATTCACACTAGCACTTAATGTTACAATATTTATGAAATTCCTCCACATGGGCTGGAGAGCTGGCTAGTGGTTAAGAGCACTGGCTGCCCTGCCAGAGGACCCAGTTCTCAGCATTGACAAACCCACAACACATGGCTCACAAACACCTGTAACTGCATTTCCAGGAAATCCCACACACCCTCCTGAAGCTGGTACACAGGCATACATGTTGGCAAAGCACCCTTCTGTATAAATTAAAATTAAAAAAAATTCTAATTTCTAATTCTCACCTGTATAGACACCATTTATGTTATGCACTCAAAAACAGTATATGGACCTGGGACTGGAGAGATGGCTCAGTGGTTAAGAAGTCTGCCCTTTCAGAGAAACTGTTTGATAGCCACACATAAAGACAAACACACTCATATACATAACAATAAAAACAGTTTTTAAAAAGGTATATGGAGCCAGGCAGTGGTGGTCTGTATCTTTGAAGCCAGCACTCGAGATCTCTGAGTTTGAGGCCAACCAGGTCTACAGAGTGAGTTCCAGGACACCAAGGGCTATAGAAAGAAACCCTCTCTCAAAAGAAATGGGGCAGGAAAAAAAAAAAGATGCACTCTGGCTCCTCTCTAATTAAACTATATCAGAACTATTTTCTTTTCTTTTTTTTTTTTTTTTGGTTTTTCAAGACAGGGTTTCTCTGTGTAGCCCTGGCTGTCCTGGAACTCACTCTGTAGACCAGGCTGGCCTCGAACTCAGAAATCCGCCTGTCTCTGCCTCCCAAGTGCTGGGATTAAAGACGTGCGCCACCACTGCCCGCAGAACTATCTTCATAGTTTACTTCTACAGGCACTCATGAACGTGCGCGCACGCACGCACGCATGCGCACACACACACACACACACACACACACACACACACACACACACACGAGGGACCAGATATGACTGTGGCCCTTTCTCTCTTTCTTGCTTTCTTTTTCTTCCCTCTCTTTCTTCCTTCCTTCCTTCCTTCCTTCCTTCCTTCCTTTCTTTTTTTCTTTTTCTTTTTCTTTTTTTTTTTGGTTTTTCGAGACAGGGTTTCTCTGTATAGTCCTGGCTGTCCTGGAACTCACTCTGTAGACCAAGCTGGCCTCAAACTCAGAAATCTGCCTGCCTCTGCCTCCCAAGTGCTGGGATTAAAGGTGTGCGCCACCACCACCCGGCCCTTCCTTCCTTTCTTATTATTTTTGTTTTTTCAAGACAGGGTTTTCTCTGTGTAGCCCTGGCTATCCCATTCACTCTGTAGACCAGGCTGTCCTCGAGCTCAGAAATCTGTCTGCCTCTGCTTCCCAGCCAGGCAGTGGTGGTGCACACCTTTAGTTTCAGCACTTAGGAGACAGAGACCATTAGATGTCTGTGAGTTCCAAGCCAGCCAGGGGTACAAAGTAAAATCCTATCTCCAACCCTTCCCACCCTCCCTGTCACCCCTCCCCCCAAAAAGGTATGTGGCTGGGGACACAGTTCAGTAGATAAAGTGTCTGCCTCAAAAGCATGAGGACCTGAGTTTGATACCTAGAAAACACATTTTAAAATGCCAGGCATGTCGGGCAGTGGTGGCACATGCTTTTAATCCCAGCACTCCAGAGGCAGAGGCAGGTGGAGCTTAGTGAAGGAAAAAAAGATGCCAGGCTTGATTGATTGATGGCCAGGCACTTGAGAGTAAATAAGCCATGGACCTAGAGGGAAATCAAATACTATTGATTTGCTAAAGGAACATAGCAATTAATGAATCTTAACGATACTCAGCTATACCTACAGGTAAGTGTCCTACTCAGCCTCCAGCAGAGAAGCTTCCTCTTGCAGTAGATGGGAACCAAGACAGAGACCTACAACTGGCCGGTGTAGGGACTGAGAGACCTTGGAACACTCAGCCCTAGATGGGACGTCTTCATCACATCCCTCCCCTCAGGGCACAGGGAGCTTCAGAAGAGGAGATGGAAAGAGTGTAAGAGCCAGAGGGACAGAGGACACCAGGAAAACAGTGTCTTCTGGACACAGCAGGATTGATGCACACACAAACTCAGAGGCAGCATGACAGGGCCTCACAGGTCCAAGCCAGATGGGTTCCCAGTGCTCAGAGGGAGAGGTAGACATGAGGTTCATCTCTAACCAAGAAGCTATCTCCAACTGACATCTGCTTGCAAAGGAAAAATTAATTCCTCCAATGGAGTCTCACTGGGCATACAAACCACACCTAAGGGGACGATCCCATGCCCAGCCATAGACGGCCAACACAAAACAAAGTCAACCGTATTTTTGGTAATTTTTTTTGTTTGTTTTGTTGTTGTTTAGGTTTTTTAATTGGATATTTTATTTATTTACAATACAGATGTCATCCCCTTTTCCCATTTCCCCTCCCAAGAACCCCCTCTCCCATCCCCCCTTCTCCTTTTTGCTTTTATATCATTTTGATTACATGCATGCATTAAGGTCAGTTCTAGGTTGAGGGTCTAGCAATACAATAGATGCAAATAGCCAAGCAACAAGCAATACAATAAACACAAATAGTCAAAGGAAAAAACACAGCATTAAACCCAATTACGTGTGGCCGGGCAGTGGTGGTGCACGCTTTTAATCCCAGCACTTGGGAGGCAGAGGCAGGCAGATTTCTGAGTTCGAGGCCAGCCTGGTCTACAGAGTGAGTTTCAGGACAGCCAGGGCTACACAGAGAAACCCTGTCTTCAAAAAAAAAAAAAAAAAAAAAAAAAAACAACAACAAGCAAAAAAACCTACTTGAACACTCTTGTGATCACTGTTTCTAAAGGCTTATCAGGGTGACCAAGATATCTGCGCCTACTTCCCTGTCCTAGCCCTGTTCAGGTTTTTTTTTTTTTAACCTGATTGTTCTTTTGCTTGCATATTATGATTTCTGAATTTGTGTTTTTATGTGTGTGTATGTCTGCATAGGTATGTGTTTCTCTTGCTTTTTTTCTTCCTTCTTTCCTTCCTTCCTCTCTCTCCCTCTCTCTCTCTCTCTTTCTTTCTGTTTATTTTCTAACGAGAGAGAGAAAGAAATCATGGAGTTAGAAGGGAAGGGGAAATGGGGATCTAGGAGGAGATGAGAGAGAGGAAACTGTGATCAGAATATATTCTATTTAAAAAGTTAAAAAATAAAAAACAAGCATGGTGGCATGCATTGTAATCTCAACATTGGAAAAATGAAAACAGGAATATATCTAGGCCTCTCCATAAGCCAGCCTAGCCTAATTGTCAAATTCCAGGTTTCAGTGAGAGACTTGTCTCAGCAAACCAAACCAGAAAAAAAAACAAAAGAAAAACAAAACAAAAAACGAAACAAGGGAAAAGTAAAAAGTAAAATAAAAAAAATAACGAAAACCCAAGGTGGACAACTCTTCAGGAACGACATCTGAGGTGTCCTCTGTCTCCCACACATGCACACGTGTGCATCTCATCCCCTCCCTACATAGCACACGTAAAGCCATGTGCGCATGCAAACACACACACAAAGAAAAATACTATGAACAAATAAAGTAGGATGCGGCGGTGCTTGGAAGAGTGAGACAGGTGGACCCCTGGTTCTCATTGGCCTGCTTGGAAAATTAAGACCCAGTCTCAAAACATGGTGGCAGTACCTGAGGAACATGGCGAGGTGACTTCTGGCCTCCACACTCATACTGGCATGCAGTCACACGTATATTCACAAAGTTGATTTCAAGTTTAAAAAAAAATGTTGGAGGCAAGACATCCTTGTGTAGATCTGGCTGCCCTCGAACTCAATAAATAGACTAGATGTGACTGGCCCCAGACTCACAGAGATCTGTTTGCTTCTTTCTCTCTGATGCTGAGATTAAAGACATATGCCACTAAACTGACCAGTACACTCTTATCATTTATGATTTTACTTCGATACTAAAAATGGTATATATCTCATATGAAGGATATAATGGCTTCTATGTACATATGTATCTATTTATGTTAAGGCGTGGATGTTGAAGACAGGTAGAAGGAGGAAACAGGGAGATGTTGGTCAAAAGATACAGAGGAACACATGGGTAGGATGAACAAGTCTGGACTGTTTGTTTCTTTGATATAGAATCTGAATATACTCTTTGTTGCCTTTGAATTTGTGGGTTTCTCCCTCTTTAATGTTGGGGTTACAGATGTCTGCTACCATATCCAGCTAAGAATAGATCTTTAATATCTGAGGGCTAAATTGATAAAAATGGGTGTGGAGTTTTTGCTGAATAAGTAGATTTTATTTAGCTGCTATGGTCACACTCTCAAAGTTGACTGTGAAAAGATAAACGCATTAATTTGCTCAACTTATGGCCACCATTTTGCTATTTATATGCACCTCATAATGTTGTCATGTTCAAACACACGGTTTATTTAAAAAAAGAAAGAAAAGGTAAATTCACTGATACCCTCGCGTTCCGTTAGAACAGACACTTATACGTGTGTCTTCATCCTCCCACAGCGAAACACCAGTATACTTGGTCGGCATGGCTCGTATTATCGATTTAACAAGACCTAGGATTGTCAGGGAGACAAGCCTCTGGGCATGACTATGAGGGAGTCTCAAGCTAGGGTTAATTAAAGTGGGAACACCCACACTAAATATGGGTGACGCTGTTCCATGGGCTGGGGTCCATAACTAATTGAAAAGGAGAATGAGGGCTGAAAACCATTTCCATCTCTCTGTGCTTCCTGACTGTGGATGCTGTGACCAGTGGTCTCAAGCTCCTGCCGCCACGTTTCCCTACCATGATGGCTATGAGCCAATATTTCCTTCTTTAAGTGCCTCTTGTAGGGGTTTTGTTACAGCTAAGGGAGAATAACTAATGCAGTCATAGTTAACATTCTAGTCATGTGATCAACCATGTTGTAGATTAACAACCTTTCATCTGAATTGCTAGGCCTTCCCCACCTGGTTGTCATGCTCTCTGGAGTTGGAAATCCCCCTTGGGGCTTCCTCCTTGCCTGGAAGTTAAGTCTCTTGCCTCAGCTTTCAACCGCCTCCTTACCTTCGAGGTTCCTAACACCTGGCTCTGGAACACCCGGTGCAGATGCTTATCTGTCCCTTCTTCCTAGTATCTTTAAGTCTGAGTGGTTTAAAAAGCGGAAGCTGGAATGTGTATTTTCAGAGATTTATTTCAGAGATTTTGTTTTATATATATTCAAGTTTTGCCTGTATGTACATATGTGCACCATGTTTGTGCCTGGTGCCCTAGGAGGTCAGGAGAGAATGTGGGCTCTCCTGGAACTGGATTAGCGGATAGTTGTGAACCACCATCATGCAGGTGCTGGGAATGAGCCCCGGCTCTCAGCAAGAGCAACATGTCCTCTTAATCACTGAGCCATGTCTCCAGCCCCTGAAACTGCATTTTTTCTGAATATTCTCTCTCCTTTTGTATTTGCCAAAAGGCCAGTGCTGAGGCTATAAACATGAGGTCCACGCTGCCCAGATTCGTCGTGAAGACATATGAACTATTGAGCTATCTGTTCAACTCATGTCCTTACAGAATGATAGCATAAAACAGTATTTGTTTATTTTGATGCTGGTAAATTAAATGAGAAGTTGGTAGACTAAACCTAGAGTCTTTTTTTGGGGAGAAGCAAGGTAGACAGTGTCTCATGAGATCCAGGTTAGGTCTGGAACTTGCTAGGTAGCAGAGGATGGCCTTCTAATCCTCCTGCCTCCATTTGGTCAGTGCATGCCCCACTACGCCTATTTATGTGCTGGTGAGGGTTTTTTTTTTTGTGAGTTTATTTTTAAAAATATTTATCTTACTTATTATCATCATCATTTTAGTTTTTCAAGACAGGGTTTCTCTGTGTAGCCCTGGCTGTCTTGGAACTTACTCTGTAGACCAGGTTGGTCTCTAACTCAGGGATTTGCCTGCTTCTGCCTCCGGAGTGCTGAGATTAAAGGGTGTGTGCCTGATTTTATTTTTAATCATGTTTGTGTGAGTGTTTGGGTATGTACACAAGAGTACAAGTATCCTCAGAGGCCAGAGGCCTTGTATCTACCACAGCTGGAACTTACAGGTGGTTGTGAGCTGCCCAAACATGGATCCAGGGAACCCAACTGGGATTTTGCTAAAGCAAGAAACATTCTCGACTTCTGAGCTAGCTGTCCAGGCTACTGGAAATTTGTATTTATGTTTGTCAGAAGGCTTAGAAAACGAAAAAGAGGATATGAGATTGGTTATATTTAGGTCGGCTGACCCATTAATTAGACTTCAATCTGCTCTCAAAATAGGCTTCACCAATTTATACCACCTCTTCAGCACGGAGTACTCAGCTATCTACCTCCATTTTAGTAGAATTAAAATAGAAGAATCATGTCAGTTTGGTTTAAGGAGTCTCTTTGACAAGTTTTCTTTTATTTTGAGACTGGGTCTCACATCGTATCATCCCTGGCTGTGTAAACCAAGCTGGCTTCTAATGTGTACGCATCAGCCTGCCTCTGCCTCTTGTATTGGAATTAAAAGTGTAATACTCCTGGCTTTTGACCAATGCAGCTTTCTGTTACGCTATTCCGCCTGGCCTCAGGACACGAAAAGGGGTCCTTTTCTTATTTATTTTGTACTTTTTTCTGGGTCAAAATGACCCAGCCCAAGGGAGGAGAAGAGTCGAGATAAATAGGCCAAGCAGCCCCACGCAAAAGCACGATGACCTGCGCGCAAGAACCTCCTCTAGCATCCACCTGGACCCCGCTGACCAGCAGAGGGCGCCCGGAGAGCCTCCCTTTAACCCCGCCCCAAAAGCCAGTGCGCCGCGCCTCCCGTGACGTATTTCCGCGTCATCTGCCGCCGAGGCTAGTCCCCATTGGCTGTCGGCGAAGCGACGGGGAAGCGCTGCAGCCCCCGTGGGGGCGGGGCTTGCCCATTTCCCCGCCCTCCCCTCGCCCTCCAGTCCCTCACCGGGACGTCTGCGCGCGGCGTCTCCGAGTGCCGTAGCAGTGGTGGCCGCACTTTCTCCGGGTTGGGGCCGTAGCTGAGCTGTGCGCACGGAGGCCGCCCGAGCTCAGGGAACGCGTGTACTGAGTCGAGAGTCCCCTGACCGGCGGGCGAGCGCGCGCAGCTGGTTCTCCGCGTGGGCTGGGCGGAGGGTCCCGGGAGCGCGGCGCTGCTAGAGCCGCCCCGACTCCGGACAGAGCCGAGGGAGGAAGCGAGAAGCGGCCTCGCGCGCTCCCTGCTGAGTTTCCCGTCTGCAAGATGCCCAAGAAGAAGCCGACGCCCATCCAGCTGAACCCGGCCCCCGATGGCTCCGCGGTTAACGGGACCAGCTCGGCCGAGTGAGTACCGGGAGTGGCCGGGAGGCCGCCACCACCAGTCTAGGCTTCGTCACGTACGGCCCGGCTGGCGGGGGGCGAGGAACTCCGGCTGCCGGGCTATCGGTGACTAAGCACTGATAGTGTGCCTGACTCACATCGACCGTGCACCCTGCAAGTCCCGATCCCCCTCTTTCCCAACGGTGTCTGTCGCCCCTGGCCACCGACATCAATCTTCACCTAAGAAAACGAAACCTAATGCGTCCTCCCCCCCCCCCGCCACTCCCCACCCCCCAGCGTTTGCCTAAAGGGCATACTCTGGGATTCTGGCCTGTAACAAGACGCAGAGCAAATTCAGGTCGCTTCTTATTAGCCTTTGAGACCTCCTCGGGGTCTGAGTGTGGACTTGGGATGAGTGAGCCCCGTTTACTTTTGGTGCCTGACACCTGTGGGGCCTTGTGGCCAGTTGCTCGCCTGGCCAGCGGGGGCGTGTGTTCACAGATTTTTCCCCATGGCATTTCCCTGGCTCACTTTGGGGACTCCCTGTCCATGGCCTTTTTCTTGAGAAGTACCTTGCTCGAGGGACAAGTCTCTCCTCATCCGAGCGTTCGTGCAACAGTTCATCCCCCCTCACCGGGGTATTCTCTTGGCTTTGCTTAGTTGACTGCGAGTCGGAAATTGACTTGAGGCATAAGAACGATGACCAGGGAAACAAAACCAAAAGTTGCTCGATACAGACAGACAGGAGTTTATTCCATAAGGTGGGGTTTCTGAGCCCACCTGTTGGGTTCCTTCTTCATCTTTACCTGACGTCAGGAGACTTGAGCGGTATCTGATTAAATCAAAGTACCTTCGGGCATTCTGCCCTTTGGAGATTATGGTAATCCCTCTCCCTGTTTTCCCTAGATTTTAATAACTCAGGACCTGTTGGTATGGTGACTTTCATTGATACCTGCAGGGCTGGTAGTGGACTTGATCTTAGCCAGATTATTAAAACCTTCAAACACATCTCTTCTTTAGGTCCTTGACATTGCCCTTGACGTTGGATTTGTAACGTCTGTCTTTGAGCAGCATTGTTAGCGTTTGTTCAGTTTGTATGTCCAGCAGTTTGCCCCTTGTAAAACAGACAGCAAGCCCCCCTCTCCTCTTTGAAGGCAAGGTATTCTTCATCAACTCTTTTCAGGACAGATACTTTTGTGAGAGGGTGGAGTGGGGTGGGCAGGGTCTCTCTATGTGTAACCCAGGCTGGCATGGAATTAGCACAAGCTTGTTTTTTTTTTTTTAAATCATATTATTTATTATTATTTTATTTATTTACATTCCAATTGTTGCTTCCCCCTCAGTCCCCCCTCCCACAGTTCCTCATCCCATTCCTCCTCCCCCTTGCCTCTGAGAGCATGCTTCCCAACCTCCACCACACCTCCCCATTCCCTGGAACCCCAAATCTCTCTCAAGGATTAAGCTCATTCTTTCCTACTGAGACCAGACCAGGCAGTCCTCTGCTACATATGTGCCAGGGGCCTCGGACCAGCCTGTGTATACTCCTGGTTGGTGGCTCAGTCTCTAAGAGCTCCCTGGGGTCGGTCCGGGTTAGTTGAGACTGTTGGTCTTCCTATGGGGTTGCTCTCCCCTTCAGCTTCTTCAATCCGTCCCCTAACTCAACCATAGGGGTCCAGACTTCAGTCCAATTTTTTTTTTTTTTTTTTTTTTTTTTTTTTTTTTGTTTTTTTTTTTTTTTTTTTTTTTCGAGAGGGGGTTTGTGAGTGTAGCCCTGGCTGTCCTGGAACTCACTCTGTAGACCAGGCTGGCCTCGAACTCTCGAACTCAGAGATCCACCTGCCTCTGCCTCCCAAGTGCTGGGATTAAAGGCGTGCGCCACCACCGCCCGGCTCCAATTATTTTTAATAATGCATGTGCATGTGTGTCTGCGTGGTTATGTGCACATGAGTGCAGGTGCCCTTGGATGCTAGAGCTATCAGAAGTAGTTGTGAGCCATGAGTGCTGGAAACTGAACTCCAGTCTCCTGTCCCCTGCAAAACCAGTAAGGGCTCTTAACTTTTCAAACTACTGGGCCATCTTTCCAGCTCTTAGGATAAGTTTCGTTCTCTGTAGATTCTTGTCAAAGGTTAGGGCCTTTATCTACCTTCAAATCTTTGGTTTTGAAAGTGGAAATACCTGTTGTCATTCTCTTATTCATTTTGACATTGTAGCTGTAGTCTTGCAAAGGGAAAGTAGGTTTCATGAAAAGAACTGAACAGGGTGCCAGAGGACTGGCTCTGTAAAAGTGCTTGCTGTGCAAACCTGATACCCTGAGTTCAATCCCTAAATCCTACAGTGGATGTGGAGAATCAGCTCCTGAAAGTTAGCTTCTGACTTCCACACAAGTGTGTGCATGTGTGCATGCCCACACTTACACATAAGAAGACAATAATTTTTTTAAATTCTTGTTTTTTTTTTTTTTTTTGTTTGTTTGAGGTAGGGTCTCACTAAGTGGTTATAGTTGTCCTGGAACTATATAGACCAGGCTAGCCTCAAACTTGCAGAGGTTCATCTGTCTCTGCCTCCCAAATGTTGGGATTAAAGGCCAATGCTACCACTGTTTTAGTTTGTTGTTTTGTTTTGTTTTTTTAAAGAAACAGAATCAGGAATATAAGAGGAAACTACGACTGGGTTGATGGCAGAAAATTTTGGATGGGATTATGAGATTCTTAACAGTGATTTGCTTTCAGAGATTGCCGTATCATGCTGGATTTGAAGCCTGGCTCTGTTACTTGTAGTTTTGTGAGCCTGGAAAAGTCTCTTACGTTCTCTGGGCGTAGGCTTATTTGTTTATTTTTATCAGAACAAGTAGTTCTAATAATAGAACTAATTTATAGTAGTTGTGATTAAGTGAACCTTCCCAACAGTCCACCTCTGGTGCGTTGTGTTGGTTGTTGAGAAGGCTGGTAGGCCTTGACAGGTGGATGGGTGTGTTAAGATGCCTCTGGACAAACAACCTTTTAGCTTAGTTTTCTGTGCAATCTGCATCTACCTCCATGACTCATTGCTGGGTGACAATAGGAGACATTTCTGTGTAGGCTGCTGGAGACAAACAAGGACTGTTCCCCTTGTTTCCTAGCACTAATTGGGGCTAAAGGGACAGCATGTTGTCCTGTCCACCTCTTCACATCTCACCCTGGGTCATAATAGGAGAGGGCAAGCCTCTGATCTTTGTCCTTACACCATGACTGATTTCAAACATGAGACACTGTGAGGTAAGGAAGGAAGAGGAAGAAGAAAATACCCAGCAACGAGTGAAGAATTCTTGGTGTCAAACTGTCAAGGTTGCTTTTCCCCTGGTACTTTGAGTGCTTGCTGTTAACATAGCACTTACTCATTCAAGGAAGAAGCTAGTAATATGGGCCCTGCAGTTTATGTAAGTTTTAGGGGTCCCTGGGGGGAAATGTAGAAGTATCTTTCTTACTTAAAATATGGAGCGTATTGCTAGACTCCTAAGTATTATAATGAAGTAAATTTGAAATAAGGTTGTATCACTGTTGTTTTTTGTTTTTCTGGTTCCAGTGAAGTTAGAATAAAGTCCAAACTCATCTTGCTGGGCTGAGGAGCTCTGAGTAAGCTGCCTGCCTATGCCCCTCTCCCTGCCTGTGCCCTGACCCCCTCCCTTCTCTAACCACATTTCCTGTGGCTTCTCTCTCCTGCCCTCTTTCGCTTCCTCCAGAGATGGGTTGCACTCCTCCCCGCCCTTTGCACATGCTGTTCCCTTTGTTCTCCGTTTTCTTTTCCTCATTAGGGAAGAAGCAGTTATCAACTTTGTCCTCACAGACCACCAGAAGTATGTCTCTTCCTCGTGTCTCCTCATGTGTTAAGGAGATGTACTTACCATTGTGATTTTTGTATTTTGTATTTTTTTTTTTTTGTTTGTTTTGTTTTATTTCGAGACAGGGTTTCTCTGTGTAGCCCTGGCTGTCCTGGAACTCACTCTGTAGACCAGGCTGGCCTCGAACTCTCGAACACAGAAATCCGCCTGCCTCTGCCTCCCAAGTGCTGGGATTAAAGGCGTGCGCCACCACCGCCCAGCTTATAATTTTGTTTTTAACCTAGGAATTGAAAAGTCCTTTACACTTGTCTTAAGGATTCCATTGCTGTGAAGAGACACCATGATCAAGGCAACTCTTATAAAGGCAAACATTTAATGGGGGCTGGCTTACAGTCTTAGAGGTTTAGTCCATTATCATCATAGTACAGGAAACATGGCAGCATGCAGGCAGACATGGTGTTGGAGAAGGAGCTGAGGGTTCTGCATCTTGATCTGAAGGCAACCAGGAGAGACTGGTATTCTCAGGCAGCTAGGAGGAAGCTCTTTTCTGCAATGGGTAGAGCCTGAGCATAGGAGGAGACCTCCAAAACCCACCCCACAGTGACATACTTCCTCCAACAAGGCCACACCTCCTAACAGTACCACTCCCTATGGGCTAGCATATTCAAACCACCATAACATTAAGCACTGGGCTTCTTTTCTTGACTGAACACTCTAAGCAGAAACTAGAATAGTACCTGGGACATCAAAGGTACACAGTTGTTGAGTGAACCAACAATAAGTTTTCTAATGTAAGTAGGTGTGGTTGAGTCTTTAATCCCAGAGGCAGAGGCGCAGAGGCGCAGAGGCGCAGAGGCGCAGAGGCGCAGAGGCGCAGAGGCGCAGAGGCGCAGAGGTGCAGAGGCAGGTGGATTTCTGTGATTAGAGGCTAGTCTAGTCTACAGAATGAGTTCTAGGACAGCCAGGGCTGTTAACACAGAATAGCCCTATCTCAAAAATCCAAAATAAAACAAAAAGCAAAATAGCATATTTCTAATATATTTATATAATGTGTTTAATAAAGTTAATAAACCTTTTTTAGACAAGGTCTCAATGTATATTCTTGGCTGTTATGAAATTAACAATATAGATCAGCCTAGACCTAAACTCAAAGGAGAGATCTGCCTGCTTCTCTCTCTTCAGTGTTGGGATTAAAAGTTTGTGCCACCATATCTAACCTTTATTTTATATATATATTTTTTCTATTACATTTTAATTTATTTGTTACTTTTTTTACATTTAAATGGGAATTTGAGGAAAAATAAGAAGTGCAGGAATACTTCATAGACCACTTTACACAATAAAATAAGCAATTAATTACATATTCTTTTATAACTATTAACTAGATCTAGAAACAAATTCTGTGATACAGCAGTTATGAGTAGACAAACCTTGTTCATAAAAAAAAAAAAAAAGAGGTCAAAAGGCACAGTACATACATCCATGTCACCATGGTTAGTGACTGCACCCGGCTTTACAACCGCAGGAATCAGAAGTACTATGACGGGCAATCTCAGACTGGAGGCCACCATTCAGAATGTGCCAGGTCACTGTACTGCATGCAGTTACCGAAGAGGCTGAGATATCAAGAAACCTGTGTTTTCACAAGGCAACTGTGGATATTGAGTGTGGAAGAGTCAGCTTTTCGAGAGTACAGAAAACCAATAAGCTATTTTAAGTGTTTATAAAATGTGGGCATCTATTGTAAAAAAAAAAAAATGGTAAGGATGTTTATCACAGCAGGTTTTTAGAGAAAAATCATGACCGGTGTTTTAAAATAGTGAAAGAAAGCCGGGCGGTGGTGGCGCACGCCTTTAATCCCAGCACTTGGGAGGCAGAGGCAGGTGGATTTCTGAGTTCGAGGCCAGCCTGGTCTACAGTGTGAGTTCCAGGACAGCCAGGACTACACAGAGAAACCTTGTCTCAAAAAAAACAAAAAAAAAAGGAAAAAAATAGTGAAAGAAACAGATGAAAACAAAACCAAAACTTAGAAAATAAATTTGAAAGAAAATTACCCTTAAAACCTTTTTAATGGGATCACGACTAGCTGCACAGATATGTGCTGTGACTCAGTGCTTTTGACCCCTATAGGTTTAAAGTCCTGTGTCACACCAGTGCTTCTGTTCTTGGAGGGAAGGGCTTTATATCTAACATTTTGTGTGTGCGCGCACACGCACGCGTGCCACAGCCACAAAGTGGGGGTCAAGGGACAGCTTTTGTGAGTCTCCGTTTTTACCCTGTGGGTTCCAGGTTGTTATGCTTGGTGCTGAGTGCCCTTACCTGAGAACCCACTTTCTTCTGGCTCTCTGTATTTTCGTTTTAAAGATGTATTTGTTTTATTTATATGAGTACACTGTCACTGTCTTCAAATCCTGTTTTTTCTTTTTTAAAAAATATTTATTTATTTATTTATTTTATGTATATTGAGTACACCATCACTGTCTTCAGACACACCAGAAGAGGACATCCCATTACAGAGTGTTGTGAGCCACCATGTGGTTGCTGGGAATTGAACTCAGGACCTCTGAAAGACCAGTCCGTGCTCTTCGCCGCTGAGCCATCTCTCCAGCCCTCTCTGTATTCTCATTAAAACAATACTTTTAATCTTTTTGAGAAGGCTTGAGGAGAAACTTTGTGTTCTGAGTAGAACTTGAAGCGCTGACGGTCAGGTGTCTCCCAGGACTTAACTTTTTATTTGATGATAGGCGAGTCCCTTGTATTCTCATTGTTAGTTTCCTTATCTATAAAGCAGGACGTTAATGGTCTACCCTGACCAACCCGGCCTGCCCTGGTCAGGTCTTCAGTTTTTTTCCACTGTCTCCCTCCCTCTGGGCTTCAGAGTCCTCTGTGCTATAGGTCAGGCGCGTCTTCATCTTAGAGTGACTGCTACTCGAACTTTCCCCTCCATTCTCTAACCCTTTAGTTTGCCTTTTTTTCTTTGTATTGCTGGCCACTAATATTGGATAGCACATGTCTGTCTGTCCTCTGTCCTCACTAAAATACAGACTTTTTCATGGTTGGGCCTTTGCTTTGTCCTTACACAGCTTGTAGAACAGCATCTGGCACATAGTAGGTACTCAGAAATCATCTGCTGATTAGGTGGTTGGACAGTTTCAACCTTAATTATTAAGCTAGGCATGGTGGCACACGCTTTTAATCCCAGTGCTTCGGAGGCAGAGACAGGCAGATCACTATAAATTTGAGGCCAGCCTGGTCTGAATAGCAAGTTCCAGGTCTGCTTGGGGTAGATAGTGAGACCCTGCCTCAAAATTAAGGGGCTAGAGAGATAGCTCAGTAGTTGAGAGCATATGACTGTCTTTCCAGGGGACCCACATGGTGACTCACAACCTTCTATAGCTTCAGTCCCAAGAGATCCAACATCTTTTGGCCTCCATGGGCGCTGCATGTGTGTGATGCACAGACATACATTCAGGCAAAACACCATACACATGCAAAGAATAAATGTTCAAACATATTAAAAGCAAAACAACAACAAAAAGAACTTAGTAATTGAATTAGGATTGTATTCTGTGGTTTTAGCAGTCCTGGAAGACTTGTAAGGAGCATACATACATCTGATAGTGTGAAGGCCCTTCAAGAAGGGGATATGAATGGAAAGACAGGTTATACACTTTTTTGCTAGAAATTGAATCCAGGTCCTTGACCATGCTACACAAGAGCTCTACCACTGAACTGTATTCTCAGCCTTTGAGGACAATTCTTGCTATGTAGGCTGGTCTGGAACTCTCCTGGCTCTGAATCTTGTGGTTATAGATAGGTTACTGCCATGTCTACTTTGTGTGCCTGTACCATGATCACTTGGAGGGTTTTTTGTTTTTTTTGTTTTTTGTTTTTTTCTCAAGACAGGGTTTCTCTGTGTAGCCCTGGCTGTCCTGGAACTCACTCTGTAGACCAGGCTGGCCTCGAACTCAGAAATCCGCCTGTCTCTGCCTCCCAAGTGCTGGGATTAAAGGCGTCCGCCACCACCGCCCGGCTTACTTGTAGGTTTTGAATTGGTTTTGCATTGAATTTTGAACTTAGATACTTCCCTTGATTCATTAAAGCAATAACTAATACTGTTATTGTCCTTTAGAACAGCTCAGGTGAAAAGTAAGGTCTTCTGAGGTGTGTGTCCGTGAGAAGAATGATTCTGCTGTTTTAGCAGACACAGAAGTGGTAAAGAGACTCTTAAATTACAGCCTGGGATGGGGATGTGGTTCACTTGGTGAATGCTTGCCTAGCGCTCAGGATCCCTTGGGCAAACCCAAGCTCTGAGTAGACTGGACAGAGTACTTGGAAGTAAAGACTGAAGAGAATTAGGGGCTACAGGTCATCTGCAACTTTGCAGTTTGAGGTCAGCCTGGGCTACATGAGACCCTGTGTCATGGGACACAACATTTTACTCTCATGTATTGATGCACCTTTAAAAGAAAGAGAATACTAACAGAATAGCTGATAGCCCTTGCTTACTATATATTCTGTCTGATTTTCCTGATTCCCAGGTTTACCTATCCGTGCTATACTGAAGTTGCACCTTTACTGCCTTCACTTTACTCTCAGCACATTGCTCCTTAATGTGTCTGGTCGGGCTCATAGACCCTGTAACATCCTCCTTCACTTTTCTGCAGAGTTGATTGGTAGTCTTTTCTTAGTTTGTGGTGCTGAGGTTCAAACCTAGGGTCTTACTCAGCTCTACCTCTAAGCTGTACCCCCAGCCCAATGACATACAAGTGCACACTTGCTTTTCTCCCCAGTTCTAGAGATCAAGTCCAGAGCCCTACACATGCTGCATATCTGCTGTACCATCAACCTATATCTCTAGTCTACCTGCGTGATTTGATTTTGTTTTAAAATTGCTATCATATTTACCTGCTTTAAGGGCCAGGACAGATTCCTCTGTTGATGTTTCCCTAGCATCCTCTCCAGTACCTGTGCTAAATAAATGAATGCTACCCATCTTTAAGGTTCATCTGTGGCTGTAGTCTCTCTCAGCAAAGTCTTGCTGTCCTCTCACCTCGTTGCTCACTTGCCGTAACCTCCCAAGAAGGCAAGGGAAGCATCCGTGTTCACAGGTGTGGTCTGTAATGTCTGCCTCTAGCTCTCTCCCACTTTTTCTTGTTTGCAAAAATTCCCAATAAGATTACAATACCCAGAGAACAAAATTTATTCTGAGGCTTCTGCCAGTTTTAATTATCAACTCCTTTTGATTTTTCTTATTTTTAAACTCCCTTTATGCTTTTGGTGTGTATTGTGTAATAATTTAAATGTTTCTACTTTGAGACAGGGTCTCACTAAGTGACTCAGGCTGACCTTGAAATCACTCTTTTAAGGGTTGGAAGCCCTTAAATTCATGAGCTTCCTGCCTCAGCCTCCTGAATACAGGTCTGTACCACCAGACTTAATTTCAGTGTCATTGTTTTTAATGGATTGCACATTTTTATATGTATATTACTAACATCATACAATTTTTTAATTTACATCCTTTTCTCCTTCACCTGATAAGGAAACACCTGTGCGGGCTGCTGAGTTGACAGTACCGATGAGGGGTAGTCTGTTATCAGTAGAATTAAGAAGACCAAGCCTGACTTGGTGCTGCATGCTTGATTCCCAGCTACTCAGGAGTGTGAGGTAGGAGAATGGCTTAAGCTCAGAGAAGAGTAGTCTGCTTATTTCATGACATCTTATCAAAGGGAAAAAAAAAAAACCAGCCACATCCACAAGTATGGACCGGAATCATCACAGAACACACCAAGACCACATTTTCTGCACAAAGGAGAAAATTTGCTCCAGAGGGACAAAGGGTAGGAATGAGAGACAAAGACAGGAGATAGAGGACTAAGGAAAAGGGGAGAGGGGGAAGGGATATTTGTCTGGGAGGGACAAAGGACTGCCAGCCGCTGGATGGAGAGAAGACAGATGTGGTCTGTAGGCAAATGGCAGTTAATAAAGAGGAAAACCATGTTTAATTTTATTTGGGCATGTTAATTAGCCAGAAAGGGACTCTGGATTGCTAGACTTCAATACTTTGATAGCTGGACCTTGGTAGTCAGCTTTAGAAGGAGGAGGAGGCCAAATGAGGGACTAGGCCTTAGTGGCTACCTTTAGGAATGTAACCTAACAGTTTAGCAAGGCAGAGGGGGTGGGGGGAGGCAGAGGCATGCTTGCCATAGTCCAGTCTACTAGGGTCTTTCAGACTCTTTGACATTTCTCCTTGGTGTGAATGGTTGATTCTACCAGCATCATGAAGTCTGGGTCAAGTAATGATGGATGTTACAGACATTTGAGAAATCAAACCCAGAAAACCTACAGATGGGAAGACAATGAAGTAGGCCTGAGAAGAAATCTCAGGGTCTCCATTTTGTTAATGTTGGTTCTTCCCAGAAATTGCCAGTTTTGAAAAACCATGCAGGTTTCTTGTTGCCACCTAATACTAATATTTTCCCCTCAGCATTTGTTTTTATTTTTTTCTTTTCTTTTTGCAGTTAATATAACGACATCATTTTTTCCATCCCTTGTCTCCCTTCAGACCCTTCCGTGCTCTATTTCAAATCCATGGCCTCCTTTTTCATTAGTTGTTGCTACTTATCTGTATGTGTATAGACATATATATTCCTAATATAACTACTCAGCTTGTATCGTGTTGCTCATGTACATTTTCAGTTTGGTATTGGATAACTAATTGGTGTGCTCTTCCCTGGAGAGAACTTTGTCCCGCTCTCAGCATCCTTAGTTGCTCGTGGTTGTGTAGGGTTGTGTGGTTGTGTAGGGTTGAGGCCTCATGGGCTTCAACTGGTATCTACTTTGGCATATGTTTCTGCCCCCTCTTCCACAACGTTCCCTGAACTTTAGGTGTGGGAGTGTTTTGTAGGTGCATCCATTGGGACTGGGGTCCATAACTGCATTTTGATTGGTTCTGGGTTTCTGTAATGTTCTTTGTTAGAAAGAGAAGCTTCCTTGATGAGGATTGAGTGTTAAACTTTTTTGTGGTTCTAAAGACAAGTGTTGAGGTTGTTGTTAGGGATTATGCTCATTTAGTAAAGTGATTATGGGTCCTTTAAGATCCATAACATCAGCCCGGCGTTGGTGGCGCACGCCTTTAATCCCAGCACTTGGGAGGCAGAGGCAGGCGGATTTCTGAGTTGGAGGCCAACCTGGTCTACTGAGTGAGTTCCAGAACAGCCAGGGCTACACAGAGAAACCCTGTCTCAAAAAACCAAAAAAAAAAAAATCCATAACTTTACTGGATAGTTTGCTAGATTTTTAATACCAGGCATGGTGTTCCTCTGGTTGAGCTGTATTCATTCATTCATTCATTCATTCATTCATTCATTCATTCATGACCTCTTGTTCTAGCCCCTGGTTTTGTTGTCCCAGATCTCAGAAGAGCTGTGTGGAGGTTGATTATACCTGTTTGCTGAGTTAATTCATGCCTGGATGAATGGAGTTCTGTTTTAAAAGAGCAGGTGCTCTGAGACCTGGTAAAGGGCCAGATTTGAAGATGCTGATCTTGTCTCAGATTTCTCCCTGTCTTTGTCAGGGGCATCCTACTTTGATGTCAGAGAGGAGTCAGATTAAGTAGGGGATGGGGAGCAGAACAAAGAGTGGACAAGGGTTGTGACCTCTTCTCTCTGAGTAGTTAGTTGACTTTTCAGTACAATCTTGATGTATAAACAATTTAAAGAACCTGCACTTATTAAATTCTCTACTTGTACATATTATATACATTTTTATTTTAATAATTTATTTCGTGTGTGTGTGTGTGTGTGTGTGTGTGTGTACACGTGAGAGAGAGGTGGGGGGAGGGATAGGGAGAGAGAGAGAGAAAGGGGGCTTGACGTCAAGTAAGTGCCTTTATCTGCTGAACCATCTTCCTGGTCCAAGCCAGCATTTTTTAAGATCTATTGCTTTGAGACAGGGTTGAACCATGTAGGTAAGGCTGACCTCAAACTTGGGATCCTTTATGTCTGACTCCCAAGAGCTGGGATTATAGGTGTGCACCCATGCCTGGTTTAGCTAGCCGAGATTAACTGATGATTGCTCCCACTTTTACACACAGACACGCTCATTACACTTGCCACTTTAGTTGGCTGATGAGTAGATGTGATAACGTTTGGCTTTCTATGCAGATGTGACTTCCTTGTTCATTTAGGTGATTTCCAGGTTGGTTTTTTTTTTTGTGGTGGTTTTTTGAGAAAGGGTCTCAATCTGTAGACCTGAGCGGCCTGGAACTCATTCTGTAGACTGGGCTGACCTCTGACTCACAGAGGCCCGCCTACCTCTGCCTCCGTAGTGCTGGCCTCCGTAGTGCTGGGATTAAAGATGCGTGCCACTACCTTAGTTAGGGTTACTATTGTTGTGATGAAACACCATGACCAAAAGCAACTTGGAGAGGAAGGGTTTATTTAGCTTAGTGTAATCACTTAAGGAAGTCAGGACAGGAACTCAGGAGGTAGAGGAACCTGGAGGCAGGAGCTGATGCAGAGGCAGTGGAGGATGCAGAGGCAGTGGAGGACGCTGCTCACTGTTTGCTTTCCATGGCTTGTTCAGCCTGATTTCTTACAGAGCCCAAGACTCCCAGCCCAAGAATGGGCCCATCTGCAGTGGGTTAAGTCCTCCCTCATTAATTAAGAAAATGCCACCTGCCTGCTGTATGGCTTTAATTCCAGCACTCTGGAGGCAGAAACAGAGAGGCTGGGGGGGTTGGGGGGATGAAGGGACAGGCAGAAAGGCAGACAGCCAGTGAGAGGCAGAGGGTGGATTTCTGAGTTCTTGGATCTCTGATTTGAGGCCAGACTAGTCTACAAAGTGAGTTCCAGGATAGCCAGGGCTAAATAGAAAAACCCTGTCACAAAAAAAACAAAACAAAAAAACTCAAACAAACAAAAAACAGAGAGAGAGAGAGAGAGAGAGAGAAAGAAAGAGAGGGGGGGAGGAAGGAGAAGGAGAAGGAGGAGGACAGACAAATACATACACACAAAAGAAATTGACGTATGGAGGCATTTTTTAATTAAGGTTCTGCTCTCTCAGATGAGCAGAACTTTAGTTTGTGTCAAGTTGACATAAAACTATGCAGCATAGCCATGATTTCCAGAGTTTTATTATTTAATGATACTTCCATAAATGTTTTCAAACCAATATATTTTATTTTTCTTTTTATAAATTTGCCAAGTCACAGGCAATAAATCCTGCTATAAAAATAGGTTAACGAATTTATAATGTATATTTCAACTGTTTCCTTGAGGCTTGGGAAAATTTTTTAGGTAGGTTCTTTTTGTGTGTTTGTTTGTTTGGTTTTTTGTTTGTCTTTTTAATAGTTTCTTAGTCGTTCAGAGGCTGTGTAAGGGCTCCTTTAAATAGCCTTTCCTTTAGTTATTCACTGTAGTCTTGAAATAGGATTATATACTGCTTTCAGAATTATTTTTCATGCTTTTTAAAAACATGTTAGTTCTTGCTTGTATGTTCTGTGCTGGGAGCTGTCTGTAGGTTACTCAGATGGGTAACCGTTTTTGCCCCTAAGGGTCTTCAGATGTGATGTGGAAAGGGAGGAGGAGGACTGCAGTGAGTGAGGGAAAATGGCTGCAGAGTAAGAAAAATATCCCCAAAGAAGAGGTACAAAGAAAGTCCTGTAAGCATTCCTCCTGGGGAGAGAGGCTGAACCTCCATCCGGGCAATGAGCTGCTGTCCCAGAGGTGATGACATTTGAACTGGGTCTTGAAGGATAGCTAGTATTTCCATGGGAATGGGGGAGGGGCGTGACAGGAAGCGCTGGATGAGCAGTTCACACCAGAGGAAGCCTGAGATGTATCTGGAGGGAATAGGCGATCAGCTCTGGAACAGTCTTCCCAGCAGTCACAGGAGATGAAGCTGGAGAGGTAGGCTTGGGTCGTGCTGTTTACTAGCTCAACAGTTGGACAAGTCACATGTGAAAGGCCCCCCTCCCCTTATTTCTTCTAAAATGTGCTTAATTTTTTAATTTTTCATCTTTGTTTTTTCGAGATAGAGATCTTACTTTTGCGGCCCAGACTGGCCACCAAGGGTAGATAACCTCACCTAGCCTGCCAGGTGCTTGGATGCCAGGTCTGTGCTACACAATGCCTGGCCTGTGCTTTGATTTTAAAGTTCTACAAATGATGTGATTATTACACTGTCTCCAGCATGTTTATTGCTGTATTAAGAAATAATATTTTCATTTTTAACCTTCACAAGTATACCATGTGTACAGGATAGCGTACTTTTCATTAACGTTAGAGATTTGCTGCCTTTCCAAACTAGATGAAGTATGTGGCTTCCTCTTTGTTCTCCCTTTGTCCCATGTGGGCTTAATTAGCTTATTGGAGAGAGGTATCAGCTGAAGTTAATGTTTCTCCACCACTCGTTCTAGTATTTTACTAGTCCTTATTAAGTATTATTTAGTCATCTGTCTCTTTTCAGACTTTTACTTGGTTTTGATGGCATTTTGATTTATTTTTTATTTCTTCTTTTTAAAAAAATCAACTCAAGTAATTTAGATAGTCTTTTTTTTTGTTTTTAAATTGATAGGTTAAAGAAAGCTTGACATTTTCAGAGGGTATCTTACGAAGTGCTTTTGTGTTCTGGCTTTCTCTTTCTGATCTGATTAATTTTCTTTTAGATAAGATTCTCATGTCCTGGGCTACTGTTTGATGCTATTATAATTGAGCACTTTAAAAATTGTGTTTTTTTTTAAAATCAGTTATATTTTGAGTTGAATGAAGTGTTCATAGTTTATGTTTTGTTAAGTTTATTATCTTTGATTGTCTATGTGTGCATTCCTGGATTTATTGTCATATACAAGATGCAGCTTTCCCTTCAGTAGTCTTGGTTGCTCTCAGGAGCAGTTCTTGTGTCTCAGGAACACTTGAGAATCATGAACGAGGCTTCCAGAGGATCTTCTGAAGAGATACTCCTTCTTTCAGCTCTCCAGCTTTGTAGGAGAGATTGTCAGAGGAGACGGAGCCTTGCGAGCGGCTCCTCAGACTCTGGCCTGGTAACTTCACCAAAGAGGGGAGGAACTTGGTACAATACTACTAGTGGTGCCGGAGATAGTTGGACTTTTATCTTATCTGTGGATGTATTGCATGATTTCAGACACACTTAATGGCTTGAAAAGTTGCCAAGCTTTTCCTGTTTTGATATTTGGTAACTTTATCTAATAATTCTTTTAAAAGTATTTTAAAGTCTGAATCTTTCAAAAAAGTGCCTCTTCTATATTCTATTCTTTCAGGTGGCTGAAGGAATATAAAAATAAGAAAATAAGAGAGCCAGCCATGGTAGTGCGTGTCTTTAATCCCTATACTCAGTTCTTCCAGAGTTCAAAGCCAGCCTTGTCTTCTTAACAAGTTCCAGACCAGCCAGAACCTGGAATTGTGGGACCCTGTCTTCAAATTTAGTTTTTTTTTTTTTTTTTTTTTAAAAGAGGAAGAAGGAAAGAGAGAGAGAGAGAGAGAAAAAAAAAAGGGACAGGGAATTAGTCCTTTAGTAGTGGAAGAGCCCAAGATAGCAGTGGTAGAAGTGGAGGTGTGATACCTTATCAGTACCTTAAGCTACACTTAAATTCCTTTTTCAGAAAGAATATAACAGAGTGTATATTGACCTGGGCTCCAGACTCAGGGGAGTTGAAAGGACGATGCCGGCTAACTAGCCTTCATCTCTTGTCCTCATTCTTTTGTGTGGGTCCAGGGTGAGTGCATTTCCTTTTTACTGAGTTACAGTTGGGTTGGCATGTCCATGTTCATTCAAAAATTAGATCACATGAGATACTAGGTTTGATACCAGGACCACAAAAATAAGAAATAAAACAAAATAAAGTGAAAGACCTTCACTGCAGTGAGTCCAGACTTTAAATTATTTGTCTTCTTTGCCTTTGTACTTCCCTCTGGTAAACAGTCCCTCAGAGAATGTCCTTGTCAGATGAGACTTCAGAGAGTTAACAGGAATGCCAAGCTAACTGTGAGTGTTCACACAGAAGTCCTACCATAGTGCCAACCTACCTTTCATCCCTGCTTTCCCTTTTAGCTTTGTGGTGTGCTAAGAAGACAGGAAGAGAAGAGCTATCTGACATCCCAGTAATTGCTAGTATTGCAAAAATGTGTGTGCTTGTATCACTCATTTGTCAACTAATAAACCCTGGTCACTGAGGGCTGGCAAGATGCTTTAGCAAACCAGGCCACCTCCTGACTTGACCTTGGGACCACATGGTGGGAGGGGAGAAGTGACACTTGCTGAGTGGCACATGTGTACCCACAGACACACAAATGTAACAAAAATAAAACTAAACACTTAGTCATTGAAGGCAAGGAAAGCTTCTTTCCACAAGGGTGCTAGAGTCTCAGTTCCAGAAAAGGTCTCCAAGGCTAGGCTTCTTACCACATTGTAGTAATATAGAGACTTTGGCAGTTTATTATTCTGTTTTGTTTGTTTGGGGGTTTTGTTGTTGTTGATGATGATGGTGCTTTTTATTTTTTGTTTTTCAAGACAGGGTTTCTCTGTGCAGCCCTGGCTGTCCTGGAACTTGCTCTGTAGACCAGGCTAGTCTAGAACTTGGAGAGCCACCTGCCTCTGCCTCCTGAGTACTTGGATTAAAGGTGTGCACCACCACTGCCGGGCTATTCTTATACTAGAACATTCCTTCTACAACAGTCTCTTTTGCCTTGTTTAATTTTGGTAACTAAATAACTCCTGGGCTAACCATAAATGGAATTTGTTGCATTCCTATTTCTGAGTGTGGTAATTAAAAAAAAAAATCCTAAGCCATTTTCATATTAAAAAGCCATACCATCCTTAGCAGGGGAAGATAAAGGGAAAGAGTTAGGAAAGCACCAGAAACAAGTGGCAGGTGTTCTGGTGAGTTATGTTTCAGCCTGATATGCAGTCACAGGAGGGGTGTAAACTGTGGTGATCATGTGAGGGAGGCAGTGGGAATAGAGGGTGAGCGGAAATCAGTGCTTCCGGAGCCTTGCAGCACCAGCGGCTTGCCTACAGCTGGGGACCTGGGACAACTTGTGAGGACTAGTCTATAAGGTAATAAAAATGGATATGTGCAGAAAGACTAGTAGGATGGAGTCTGAAGACTTACAGAGGAACTGAAGAAACAGCTGGTATTCCCTGAGGGCCTTCTGGTCTCTGTAGTCACGGATAGTCTACAAGAGCGGTTACCAGAGTCCGTTGTACCACCGGGGGATGTAAAGCTCAGGGAGACTGAGTAGTTTCATAAGATTGTATAAGATTGTACAACTGGTAAATGGTGGATCCAGGCTTAGAGCCTAGGTTAGCCCTAGTCTAGCACCACTCCCCACCCCACTGTGTAAAACGCAGGACTTTGTAGTGTTGTATGTTTCAAAAAAGACATTACCCACATATAGCTATTTATATCTAAATTAAGTAAAATTCAGTACAGTTTAAATACCAGTTTCTCAGCCACACTAGTTACCTTTATAAGCCGTGCCGGCCACTGTGGTGACTGTACTGGGCAGCGTGCATGTAGACTGTTTCTGTCATTGCCTGATGCCTGTGAGTACTGGCCTAGAAGTCAGTCGTCGTGTCCTTTAGTTAACTCTTGCCCATGCTTTGCCAAGGACAAAATGAGGGCTGAAGAAGGAGGCAACTCATTCAACCAACAAGCAGAGTTAACCCAGGCCAGCAGCCTGGCCGCACAGTAGAGTCTCCCCTGCCGTCCATCTATCGTCCCTGAAAACACAAGTCACAGAATGGAGATGTTTAGGAGTGACTTTTCTGTGCCTCCAGCTTCACTCAGTCTGTATGTTGCTAGATTCTTTCTTCTGAAGCTTTTCTCTCAGGTTCAAAGGGCATATCCGAGTTGGCTTCCCACAAGGAAATGAAAGACGTTTGTTGGAAAGGAATTCCACACTTAATATATGAAGTGGCACTTGGATCCTTTTGCTTCCTTCTTTGCCTTCCTTCCAGGCACTTTGTAATTGAACTTGCAGCTGCTAACCATCTGTCTTCCAAACATGACCAGCTTTGAAACAGTTCAAATGACAGAGGTTTGTGTGCCACAAATGCTAACAGCTGCCTGTTATTTGCTGTCAACATACATGGCATTTGTGTAGGTCAGATAGATTTAGATTATGACCAAAATGACAATGGATCTTTTTTTTTTTTTTTTAATCCTCTGGCCTCAGCCTATGTAGTGCTGGGATTTTTTTTTTTATAGGCATATATCGTCACACCTAGCTCCAGAATTACAGTGGGCTTCTAATTTGTTTGTTAAAAATTAAGACACTGAATGTTCATTGAACTGATATTAGTTACATATCTTGTATACCAGGTACTGGTTTGCAAGATAGACTAAAAAGACTGTATTTCTTTATTGAGGCAGGGACTCACTATGAAGCTTTGATTGGCATGTCTCTCCTTCTGAGTGCTGGGACTAATGGCATATGTCAACGTGTCTGATCCTAAATGGAATTTAGATGAAAGCTGAAAAATGAGGCTAGGTGTGGTGGTGCATGCTTTTAATTTCAGCACTTGAGAGGCAGAGGCAGGTGGATCTCTGTAATTTCAAGGCCAGACTGGTCTAAGTATCATACTATAGGCTGGCCAAGGCTACATAGTGAAACACTGTCTCACTCACTTAAAAAAAAAAAAAAAAATCTGAAAATCGCATTTAAATTCTTATCTGAATTATGTTAATAGTATTTGCTATCTATGCATCTGCCTATTTAGTCTTTGAATTCAGTAAAGGCTTCTTTTAGATCATAGCTCTGAAGTAAATTGAAGAATCCTGTATAAATGTCCCTTGAGTCAAGCTATTAAAGACATTTAAATTATACTCTCCAGTGTCTAAATGGCAGTCTGAAGTGTATGTGTGTGCGTTTGGGGGACGGGCATGTGGGAGTAGAAAGGAGGCATTGTACTGAGATAATATTTTTAGGACGCCAGTGTAATTAGCAGACTCGGGGTTTAGAAAATTGCCCTTTAGAAGCTGAGAAATTAAAGTTTTGAGTTTCTTCTTAAATGTTAAAGCCCTATGCCTGAATATGTTGAGAGATTAAAGTGGAGACACTGGAATAATCCAGAAAAGTATTTTCCTGGAGCGCAAAGGCAGGAAGAGAGAGGACTTTAGTGATAATGGGACAGCCGGAAGGGATCTCTACAGCGTTGACCTCTGATACTGTTGGTTAGGGAGCAGAGTGTCCATAGGACTGCTGTTTTGGGAAGTCTGGTCTGTCTAATGTCTAGAAAGTTGAGATGGGCTGAAAATTTTGGTCAGCAGGTTCAACTACAAAGCTACAAGATGGCCTCAGGAGAATGGCTTTACTCAGTGGTGCTCCTGTGGGTGCAGGCTGTTCAGTGCAAAGTCCAGGATCCTAAAGGAAATTAAGAACGAGTTGTCTCATCTGTGGTTCATCTGAATCCACAGACTAGTCATTTTTTCAGAGGGGTCTAAAAGTCTTTAGTTTAGGCCTTAGGGCTTTGGAATGGAGGTGCTGTGTGTGAAGTGTGTTGTGTGCTTTGAGCTCCTTCCCTGGTATAGCTGTTAGCTTGACACTTGACCATCCTTTGCCTAGGCTGCTTCTCTGTGGAGTGGTGGTGATGGTGACGGCTCTGTCTTTTAGGGTGTGGATCAGATGAGACACCATTCAGCATACTTTCAAGTTCCAAGTAGGTAGGTTTGATTTTGTTCTTGGAAGGAACCCTAGAGATGTCCTTTTGTGGTCCTGTCGTGTGGCAGAAAAAGAATCTGGGTCTAGAAAGGGGTTAGAAGAAGTTGGCATGCACAGAGGAGGTCTGTTTTGAATCTTGTGTTCTAAGTGGCACAGCCTCTGGTGGTACTGCACAACAGAAAGGTTTGGCTTCCGCAAACTTAAATCTGAGTTGTGATTCTGCTTCTTACTGTCCATGTGGTCTGTGCGTGTGCTTTTACATCCTTGAGTCTGTTTCCGCATCTCTAAGATGAGTGTGGAAACATGTTTCCAGCAGAAAGGATTTCTAGACTCTGGTGTGAACAGTGTTCTGTGATGAACAGGACCGATGGTAATGAGCAGGACTAGGCCTCAGTCCAGGGACTTCACTCTCTCTTTCAGGTGAGCTGAGAGGAAGTTCTTATTTTCCAGAGTCTCCTGTGCTGGAACTCTTCACCTGTCCTTTATCCACACAGACCCTGTAGAGAGACAACACCGGACATACTTGGAATTTTTCGTGATGTGCAGGAAGCAAAAGAATTATTTTCAGTGAAACAGGAGTCTGCAAAAGGTTTCTTGGAAACAACTGCCTAGTGTATCCTAACATAGACTCCTCCCGGCCTTGCTAGCTGGCTGTCTGCCTGTCCAGCACCACCAGGAAGCTCAGCTGTTTTCTCCACAGTTTAAGGAGGATTTCCTGGGCTTTACATGTATGTGTGTGCCCCAGTGGGGAGGCACAGTGAGGAGGGACAGTCACCAGTCTTTGTGAACTGGAAGATGATATCTGAGCGACAGAAGATAGGTGTTGGAGATCAGTCTAAAGTTCACTAAACATCTTACCCCGACCCCTTGCCCATGCTGTCTTTACTGGGGAGTCCCTTTGACATCCTTAGTAAGTGTAGAAACCCAAACAAATGTATGTCATATGAACTGTAGGCCATCTCGTTGGTAAATCCACCACAGGCCTTTCTTTCATATCCGTCTAAGCAGTGATTGATCACATACTCTGTGCATGCCCATCACAGTTCAGACCACACTGCTGACTCCGACGTGCGGAAATCTGGGCTAGGTTAAAAGTCGTGTGAATGATGTGTGTGGATGTGGGCTTCCATATCACAGTCCGTGTTGGAGGTCAGAGGAGAGTTTTGGGAGTCTGTTCTGTATACTGCAGGCTAGCCGACCAGTAGACTTCCGGGAGATTTGTCTCCACCTCCCATCTCACAGTGAGTGCTGTGATTACAGATGCAGACTCTTGCGTACAACTCTGGGTTCTGAGGATTGAACTCAGGTCCTTAACTTGCATGGTAGGTGCTTTTACCCATGGAACCATCTCACTGGCTCTAGACCATCATCTTAAAAAAACAAAAAGAATGTTTGTGTATCTGTGTGTACATGTATGTGCATAGGCACAGTGTGTATAGGTCAGAGGACAGTTCTTTCCCTCCACCGTATGGATTCCAGGGATGGAACTCAGGTGGCTAGGCTTCGCAGCAAGCAGCTTTACCTGAAGAGCTAGGGCAGGCCTGTCTTCTTTGCCTTCAATGCATAACACATTTCCTATTGTTCATGTCAGTTTCCTTCACTGTAACAGAATTCTGAGGAAATCAGCTCATACAGAAAAAAGGAGAGTGGGTATTCAGAAGGTGGAGTCAGAAGAACTGAGAGATTGAGGTCAGCCTAGGCCGACCCCTCCTCCTACCACAGGAGAAGGAGAGGAGGGAGAAGGAAGAGGGGAGAAAGGAGGGAGGAGAGAAGGATACAGAGAGGCTTATGGTGTTGAGGTTCCAGTCCTTTGGTTACTGCTGTTGTTTTGGGCCTTGGGGAGCCAGTACATGGAGATGGTGGCACATGACAGAGTAAGATTGTTCCCTTTGTTATCAAAAATGCCAAAGAGAAAAGGTAGAGAATGGGGTGTGACAGACAGGTCCCCTTGTAGGTACCTTCCATGACATGGGCTTGTACCTAGCTGTCCTCCCCGCCCCACCCCATCTCCCCCCAGTAGTATCACAGGGTGGGGCTACACCTTTCACATGTGGGCCTGGGGGACTTTTCAGAGCCAACTGAGATACCTGGGATCTGATTTGGAAGTTGTGCTGATGACTTGTTCAGTTGTGCTGAACAAGACTTGGGGTGGACTAAAGATCGGCTGTAGACTCTGGTGGCCAAAGGGAGCAGCTCTGCCAGCCTGGAGCAGCTCTGCCAGCCTGGAGCAGCTCTGCCAGCCTCTGGTGTCCACCTTTGACTTTAGCAGTTGGTTGTTTGTGGCTTATACAGCATTTGTGCGGTTAGACTCAGTGTGCTTGCTCTTGTCATATCTGCTTATTCTCTTGTGGAGTCCTATGCTATGGGATGTGCTCTCTCTACCTGATGGACAGGGAAGCAGTTTGTGTTACCAGACTTGTGTATGTCACATGGGCCATTGACTGTAGTTCTCCTTCCTGCACTGCAGCAGACAGCTCCTTCCCAGCCCAGAGGGGGAAACATTCAGCAAGCATGTACTGATACAGACATCTCCACTGTTTTGTGCCGGGTCCTCAGCCCTGTGCCTGGCATGGAGGGAGGCTCAGGGAAAGCTTGAAAGGCTTGGCTGAATTGGCAAGCCTTTTTATAATGCCGTGCTGTTTGCTTCTCCCTAGCAACCTGTAAATGCTGGGCTCACGATGGATATGTGACATTGGAGGCTGAATTTACAAGGCACCTGGTGGCTTTTCACACTCCCCCTCATGCCTCTCTGGAGACTAGCCTAGGACAGATGGCCACAGACACAGTGTTCTCAGCTCTGCACCCTCTCTTCAAATCACAGTTGAGGGAAAGTTAAGTTTTTGCAAGAACACAGTTTGGGTAATGTGACTTCGAGCTGCTAGTAAGTTGCTAACACTCTGGATGGGTCACACCTCAGCAGGGTTCATTTGGTAACAGCTTCATTTCAGGTAGGCTGTAGTTCTACCCACCAAGCCTCCTACCCCTTAATAACCTGAGACTGATAAGGTTAACTCCCTGAGCCAGGCAGATTCTGGGTCCAGAATTAAATTAACCATCTTTTTCTCATGAACATCTTTAATTCCTTCTCCACTGAGTATAGACGTCGGCTTTTAAAATGCTTGGGGTGGAGACATTCATGATGGTTTCGCTTCCTTCTGCGCATGGGCTTGAAGACGTCGAGGCCAGACAGGCTGAGCAGCTTGCTTGCGGTGGGACTTAGTGAAGACCTGAATGAGACCCAGGGCTCCTGGTTTCTGTTGGGGCCCACTGTCTACCCTTCACTTCTGTCTTAAGAAAGAGAAAGCTCTATGATCTATTTAATTAAAATATGAATAAAGGTAGATTTTTGTTCATACTAGAAGCCCCAGCCCTGAGTGAATTAGTTTCCTTATATTGTTTTTTATTTGTTTGTTTTGTTTGTTTGTTTTCTTCTCTTTTTTTTTTTTTTTTTTTTTAAAGATTTATTTATTATATATGAATACACTGTAGCTGTCTTCAGACACACCAGAAGAGGGCATCAGATCTCATTACAGATGGCTGTGAGCCACCATGTGGTTGCTGGGATTTGAACTCAGGACCTCTGGAAGTGCAGTCAGTGCTCTTAACCACTGAGCCATCTCTCCAGCCCCTTTCTTTTCTTTTTTAAAGACAGGATTTCTCTGTGTAGCTCTGGCTGTCCTAGAACTCACTCTGTAGACCAAACTGGTCTTAAACTCAGAGATTTACTTGCCTCTGCCTCCCAAGTGCTGGGATTAAAGGTGTGCACCACCAGTGCTCAGCTGATCTTATTTTAAATTTTTTAACCATTATTGTTATTATTATTGACAGGGTCTCACTGTATTCCTGGTTGGTCTGGAATTCAGCTATGTAGGCCAGGCTACATAGCTTATGCCAATTCTCCTGCCTCAGCTCCCTGAATGTTTGAAATAGAGATGTGAGCTACCATTCCCAGATCTAGATTTCTTGATTTAAAAAACTTCCTCTTAAACAAATGGTGGTGGCTCATGCCTTTAATCTCAATACCCAGGAAGCAGAGGCAGGTGGATCTCTCTGAGTTTGAGGCTAGCCTGGTCTACAGAGCCAGAGGTACACAGAGAAACCCTGTCTTGAAAAAACAAAAAACTGAACAAGAACACCCCTCTTTACTCGCTCCCCCAAAAAACCAACCAAAACAACAACAACAACAAAATCAAACTTTTTCTTACCAGACTTGGTGGGACACACTCTTGTTATCCCAGCAGTCAGGAAGTCAAGGCAGGTGGGTTGAGAGTTCTAGGCCAGCCTGGTCTACATAGCCCTGTCTCAAAAACAAAACACTACCCTAAATAATTGTGTTGCTTGAACTGGTTTTCTTTCCTTTCCTATTCACCTTTTTTTCTCTCATGGCAGTTCAAAATTTATAAGGCCTGAAAGAGTTAATGCTCCTCTCAGAATAGCCAGCCCGTCTCCCAGGAAGTAGCAGAGAGGCAGGATGTGGCAAACCAGTGGGTGAATGACAGCCCTGCTCCTTGGAAGAAAAGGAAGTGGGAGAGGCCGAGAGGAAGATTGCAGAAGACAGGTCTCTTCACCTCTGCTGTAGAATGTGGTTCTTCTGAAGCTAAGCAGACCCAAAATGACCGAGGCCCCGAGAGTGCAGGTTGTGCTGCATGTGGGGTTCCTCATCCTTCCACAGTTAACATCCCACCTTCACTGCGCAGTGGACTTCAATCACTGGTACACTCTCACCTCCCTGTTGCTCTTGTTTGTTTGTTTGCTTTTTGTTTTTGTTTTTCAAGAGAGGGTTTCTCTGTATAGCCCTGGCTGTCCTGGAATGAAATCTGTAGATCAGGTTGGCCTTGAACTCACATAGATCCATTTGTCTCAGCTTCCACCTCCCGAGTGCTGAGACTGTAAGGCCTGTGCTACCATGCTGAGCTAGGTCTGTCTTTTAATTACGTCTGAGAATCTACAGTGGTTGTAATTTAGAATCTAAGAAGTTAGACAAGTATACAGCTTCTGGAAAATCACCTCTCCAGTGCGTTTACCTGTGTATTCATTCATTTATTCATTCATTCAGAACACACTCCTACCCATCTCTGTAAATGCTCATAGCAGTCCCCATGCCACAGGGCAAGATGGTTCTCCTGCTTAATGTCAGAGAGCTCTTGTTCCTGACCAGGTGCCTAGCTGCCAGCAGAGTCAGCTTTACCTTCTTTGCCTTCTTCTTTCATCTTTTGCTTAAGGCCTTTGTCACAGATTCCTGGCCTGCCTTGTTGGACCCACAGTGTGCCCCTCTGCTGCAAGTTTGCAGATCTTACACGTAGACAGTCCTGATGGTAGATTCAGAGTCCTCTTGTCCCTATGGTAACTTTGGAGACTATATGGATTTAGGCAGCACTTGACTGGTTAAGGGCACAGTCTTTTTCAAGACTGACCTTATTTTAGACACTGGCTAGAAGCCTGGGAGTTCCCAGGCTACTCGTACTTCTGATGAAGTGACTGCAGATTCAGTGTTCTCTTTACCGTTTCAGGTTCCAGAATTGCTAGAGTAATTATAGCATGCAGGAAAGTACTGATTGCTGTTCTAGTTACAATTTTATTATATCAACATTATAATAATCAAGAGCAGCCGAAAGAAGAGACACAGAGTCAGACCTGGGAGAGCTGCAGACCATGTGGCTGCGTGTGTCCACAACCCACACAGATGTACAGTATGCACAGACTCTTATTTACTAGGCAAGCTCATCTGAGTCTCAGTGTCCGGAGCTCCTTGCAAGGTTAGCTTCATCACTGGTCTTGTGATCAAATTCAGTCTCCATCCTCCTGCATTCTCTGCAAGTTTTGTTGATAGCCCAGTTCCCTAGTTGCATGTTTGGCCTTTCTGCTGTGGCCAACCCTTCTCCCTTGTTATCTCTTAGGAGACTGTCTAGGGACCTACCCTTAGTCACCTCAGCACAAATCATTAGGCCATACAGTGAAGAATAGACACACCTATTACTCAGGAATTGCATGGATTTATATAGGCTGCCTCCCACAGAGGACAAAGTCCAGGCAAGTTGTTCATTATACAACAACCTCTACCACAAAACCATCTCCTCATTTGCCAGAAATCTAGTGTTATTGTTACCCTTTTCTCTTTCCTGTCCAGATGGTCACATATAGGCCAGTCTGTCCCATGTCATAGTCATTGTTTACTGGGTTCTGTGCTCTTTGCCGTCCCCTTATCTCTGAGTTCACTGCTCTGTAAGCTCCATGTTGCTTTGTACTGGACCCCTGGCCTTCAATACAAAACTCACTTTACTTTCTTACTTCAGAATTTGTTCTTGTACCAGGACTCTGATGGCTGAGGCAGAAGAATTGCCATGAGTTTGAGGCTAGCCTGTACTACATAGTAAATTCCAAGCCAGAATAGGTTATAGAGTGAGACTGTATCTCAAACAAAAGAAGTGGGTGGGGTGGAGAGGAACCAAACAAAAAACCAAAAACACTCCCTCCCCCAAAAAAGTTTGTTATTGAAGAATAAAGTATATATTATAACCCCATGTATATAAAACACACTATAGCCAGGTGTGGTGCACATCTCTGATTCCAATACTTGGTAGGTAGATGCCATATGATCAAAGAGTTCATGGTCCTTTTGGTGTTGATAGGACCCTGTAACTTTAATTTTTTCAAACGCCTATTTTTAATGATGGTTCTTAGATGCTTTAACCTTCCTTGTAGCCCACCACCCACCAGAGGTAGTGGGAAAGAAAGGATATGGGGGAAGTGGACCTGTTTAGAAAGATTCTTTGGAGCAACTCTTGTCTGTGTTGCCTGGAAATCAGCAGTTCAGTTCACAGGTCAGCAGCGGCAGCTCAGTCCACTTGCAAACACTTCACAGATGCACTAACAGTCCAGTTCAGTAGAGTCGGGATAGCAAACACGAATCAGCAGCATTAGTATGACCTAGCACAGACGGCCAGGCCTTAGCCTAGGCTTCAGTCAGCAGGAGGGACCTGGAGGGACACCAGGAGAAGTTACTCAGCTGTGCTCTCTCAGGGAAGTGAAGATCAGCAAAAACGAGAGACTCACAAGCGTTGCACAGCTAGCTCTATAAGCAAGCCTAGCTCAGTCTCCGTCACTGTCCTTGTTATATTCTCTCCAAACATTATGTGTCCTCAACAGGTCTTGCCTCAGCAAGACATCACGCTGCCAGTTAGCCTAAGTCCTCAAGCTACAGAAAAGCCATGGCACACCACCGGAAGTTTTTTGGTGCAGTTCTTTGGGGTCCCAACAAATGCAGCTCAACTATGCAATATATGTAAGGCAGACGAAGAATGTGTGTCGTTAGCAAAGAATCTTTTATCTTGTGTCCTTTCTTGTCCTTGCTTTATCAGAGCATCCTCTCTCCTGTGTTTGCTTCAGGGAAACATTCTCCAGGAGTCTACCTTAGTCTTTCACCTGTGTCCACTTCAGCTAAATATTCCTTTACGTGTTTGCCCCAGCAAAGCACCATCCAACCAACTTCCCAAAGAGCCTTTAAGTTTTCACTTCACCCCTGAGCTATACTGGAGCTCAGCTAAAATGAGGTTTGTTGTTTTTCTTTGGCAGTTTGATTTTTTTCTTTGTTGGGGGGAGGGGCAGTTGAGACATGGTCTTCTCTCCATAGCTCTGGCTGTCCTGGAATTCACTGTTTAGACCAGGTTGACCTCAGATTCAGAGATTGTCTGCTTCTGCCTCCCAAGTGCTGGGGTTAAAGGCATATGCCACCATATCCAGCTTGCCAGTTTGACTTTAATAAGTTTTTCTGGGTCCCAAATGTTACTTCTTCCAGGTAGATTTTACCCTGTTAGGCTGGCTCTGTTAACTTGGAGGCCTGACATAGTTTTCCACCCACAGTTGAAGCAATCGGGTATCTAAGCAATCACATTTGGACTGCTGGTCCTGATAGTGAGTAAGCTGGTTGAGGCTGTCAGAGGTGATTTGTCCTTAGGGGTGAGGTTTGTGACTCTTTCTATGTGTGCTTTAGGTTGAGAGAAGGGTCTCTTCGGAACAAACATGCTCCTGTGTGTAAGGGAGAGTCTAAATGTAGAGAATTGAAGACGTCTCAAAGTGGACCACAATTGGACAGACATTTTAATTTTATTTAATTTTGGGTTTTAGTGTGTGTGTGTGTCTGTGTGTGTGTGTGTCTGTCTGTCTGTCTGTCTGTCTGTCTGTCTGTCTGTGTGAGGTGTGCAATGAGATACAGGTGTCCATAAAGGCTGAAAGAGGGTGTGGGATCCCTTGGGGCTGGAGTTACAGGCAGTTATGAGCTACCTGGAACTGAACTCAGGTCCTCCAGAAGAGCAGCAAGTGCTCTTAAATGCTGAACCTTCTGTTCAGCCCTGTTTTTTGTTGTTTCTTGCTTGTTTGTTTGTTTGATTTGTTTTGTATTTTTGGGAGACAGCGTCTCTCATAGCCCAGGCTGGTCTTGAACTGTATGAAGCCAGGGACAACCTTTAACACCTACTCCTCCTGTCTCCAAGTATGTGACTCATTTTATTTTATGTAGATAAAACCTAGGACTTCGTGCATGCTAAGCAAGCACTTTACCAAGTCAGCCACATTTCATCCTAGAGATGATTGTGCCTGATGTGTTTCATGTCTCCTCAGTCTACTTCTGAGCTCTGGTGTGTTAGACTTTTTGTCTTAGGTAAGGTTTTACTAATGCGAACAGACACCATGACCAAGGTAACTCTTATAAGGACAACATTTAATTGGGGCTGCCTTATAGGTTCAGAGATTCAGTCCATCATCATCAAGGCATGGCAACATCTAGGCAGCCATGGTGCAGGCAGAACTGAGGGTTCTACATCTTTATCTGAAGGCTGCTAGTGGAAGACTGGCTTTCCAGACAATTAGGATGAGGGTCTTAAAGCCCACACCCATAGGGACATACCTACTCCAACAAGGGCACACTTCCTAATAGTGCCACTCCCTGGGCTGAGCATATACTTACACCTTTCTCCTTGAGAACTTGACTGCCTGCTACTGTATTATGCAGTCTAGGATTGTGGTCACACTGTATTTTTACCTTCTCCATAATTGAACAGCTGTGTGCGCCAGGAGTGGTGATGTACTGCATGAATTCTAGGCAAACCTGGGCTACAGAGAAAAACCTTCCCTTCCTTCCTTCTTCCTCCCCACCCCCCAAAACAAACCCAAAACTGGGGGCTGGACAGGTGACTCAGCAGTTTTAGAGCACTGGCAGCTTGATTCTCAGCACTAATATGGCTGTGCGCACCATCTGTAACTTCAGTTGAAGGAGGTCCAGTGGCTTCTCATGGCCTCTGCAGGCACTGCACACATGTAGTACACATGTGTGTAGGTACATATGCAGACAAAACGTCCATACACATAAAAATAAAGAAAATTTAAAAAACCCGATCCTCAAAACCCCAGCAGTTCTCTCCTCCGTCCCCCTCCCCACCAAAAGCCCCTGTAGCCTACACTGTTCTAAAACTTGCTAAGTAGCCAAGGCTAGACTTGAACTCTTAATCCTTCTGCCGCTAGTTCCCTAGTGTAGGGATTACTGGCACATGAACCACTGACCATGCCTGGCTTGCTTAGGGAGTTTCTAAGGGTTCTTTACTCAGATTTACTGAGTGTTTCTAAAGCTATAGTCATCCTGTTTGTTCTTCAGAAGCAGGCAGCCCCGCCTTCCACAGAGCCAGGCTCATGTGCTTCCCTGAGGAAGACGAGGTGTTTATCGGGTTTCCATCTGGGCTGCAGTTAGTCTCTCTTTGCTTTTACTGTCCTGGGCCCCGACGCGACAGTCCTAGCTGTTATGGCCTCTGCTGGTTTTACTGCTCCTGCTCTACAGTGAGCCTTGTCTCAGCCATGTTCCTTCTCCTCCCCACACCTCTCAGAGGATGTCAGCCTGGGAGTTCTTCCTCACATTTTACAGAACTTTTATCCCTTTACCTCTGGGAATAAATCACCAATAGGAAAGTACCTGGTACCAGGAATGAGCCAGGGCCATTTTGTCTGAAAGACAGGAACTCTTCTTTGAAGAGTCAAAATTTGATGTTTCAGACACCTACCGTGGAAAGGTTCCATAATTGTTCCTGGTCTCAAGTGAATTAACAGGTATGCCATGTGCTAGTATTTGAGATACCCGTCTTTGCATCTAAATTCTACTTTTTATCAGATTATTGTGTATCTTTTTGCCCCCCATTTGTTGATGTTTCTCCTCCCCCAAACTTTTAATTCCTTTCTGTACTTGTGTAGAAGATCGACCGTTTAGGAGTTATTTCATTGGTGTTACATTTGTCCACCCAGGGAGAGTTAGAAGTGCTCTTCCTGCATTCCAGCAACAGCATGGCACCACCCTCTGATTCAGAATGTTGTTCAGTGTTGATCAGCCCGAGTATGGAGTGAGTGGGTGGTTCATCACTCCAATGTGTGTGTGTGTGTGTGTGTGTGTGTGTGTGTGTGTGTTTGTCTTGGTATGACTGTCTGAAAAAACATTGTGGGAAGGTAATCTGTGTGATTGCAGAATCCTGTTGGATTCCCGGGGGTAAATTTTTGTCATCTTTGTTTAGGGGGATAAGAATATGACTCTTGGTTATTTCTCTTTAATTAGATCTGTTTCCTTGGCTTTTGTAAAGGTTTGTTTATTGGCTTGGAAGCTACCTGATTGCAAAGGAAGATAAACATTTGTGCTAACCGATATTTTTTCTTTTTCTTTAGGTTTTTCAAGATAGGGTTTCTTTGTATAGCCCTGGCTGTCCTTGAATCGCTCTGTAGTCCAGGCTGATGTTTAACTCGCAGAGATTCTCCTGCCTCTGTCTGCCCAGTGCTGGGACTAAAGGTGTGCCCAGCAGCACTTGGCTGACAGTTTTTCTTCTAAACAGTATTTCCTTAACACTTACTCTTCGATCTCCACACTTCTTTTTCTTTCATAAATAACGTCTCATTTTGTATCCCTGGTTGGCTTGCTTTGTAGACTAGCTGACCTTGAATTGACAGAGCATGCTGAGTGCTAGAAAAAAGACACGTGTCACCTTGTCCAGCTGATTGTCTTAATTCTGTTTGTCATCATTGTCTGTAGAATAACTTATGCTAGTAAGTCCCCTTTCTATTTCTTCTCCTCTCCCTTGTTCTGCCTGAGACAGGGTTGTACTCTGTAGCCTAGGATAGCCTGAAATTCTTGACAGTCATTGACCTTTGCCTCCTAGGATTATAGTGTAGACGTCACACCTGGCCTACCATTCTTTTTGTTATCTGTTTATCTTTAGTCCAGTTCCTTAGTTCAGTTCAAATCTCTGATCTCTACTAAACTAGTAGATCTCGGTTAAAAAAACCATCTGTGACCTAGGCCTCCTGTGAGCATTAGGGGATACCTTTGGGCACTAGGGATGCATGTGGTTCACATGTATACATCCAGGCAAAACATTCATACATACAAAATAAAATACTTAAAAAAAAAAGCTCTCTGGGGCAGGCATAAAAAGTGAGAAAAGGACTTACAGATGGCTATGAGACAAACTCCAGTCCTCTGTAGGAACACAGAGGGCTTATAACTGGTGAGCCACCTCTCCAGTGTTCTTGAAAAAGCTTTTGAAACAAGGTTTCCCCTAATGCTCACATGACTCAATGCATGAGTAAAAAATTACATTATCTTTTTTTTTTTGTTTTGTTTTCTTTTCCAGACATGGTTTCTCTGTGCAGCCCTGGCTGTCATGTAACTCACTCTATAGACCAGGCTGACCTCGAACTCAGAAATCCGCCTGCCTCTGCCTCCCAAGTGCTGGGATTAAAGGCGTGCGCCTTTTTACATTATCTAAACAGTTGTAAATTTCTCCTAGGTAATTTATTTGTTGTATAAACATAAATAGAGTGTGTCATATCGACACACTCGGAGCTCAAGAGATCAGCAAATAGCTTTCCCTCCCCTATTTTTCTTCCTCCCGTCATCCTTTTCTTTGTGGATGTGGGATCTGAGAACCAAGTCAGTTGGCTGGGATCTGAGGTAGAGTGTAGTGGATGGAGGCTGTAGAAGGCCCTCTCCCTTCCTGCTCCTTCCCTGCTTCCTGCAGCAGTAGCATTTCTGTTTGCCAAATACCATGGGCTGGGGAAACTTAACGGCTCCCTGGGTTCTCCAGAACGATGTCCCCCTGTGGAAACTCTCATTTCCTTTCCAGCACCATGACTGGTGGTTTTCCTCTGCCCTCTCTTTTCTGTACTCTCTTATCAAAGACAGAGCCTGCCGCCTCTCAAGTTGCCTGTGGTGCCACGCACCTATGGTTGTGTTTGGAAGCTTGAGGACCACACAGTCCTTTGTCTCGGCAATGTGTAACTCCACCTCCTATAATCCTTAGGCCAGGTTCTGAGTTCAGTAGCTATCTAGAGATCTTGAAAGTTGTGTGCCTGACATGGTCATTCCAGCACTAGGGAGTTGTAGGTAAGAAGATTAGGAAGATCAAGGCCAGCCTTGGCCAACACATAATGAGTTCAGGGCCAACCTGAGCTACCTGAGATTCTGTTTCAAAAAATAAGCTGGCTGTAGTGGCACATGCCTTTAACCCCAGCACTTGGGATGAGTTTCAGGACAGCCTGGTCTATATGATGAGTTCCAGGACTTCCAGAACAGCTAGGGTTACAAGTGAGACCTTGTCTTGGGTGGATGGGGCTTTAAGAAGAAGAAAAGAGTTCTCCCAGCTGGGAGACCTGCCACCTTGGCCTCTCTAAGCCTCAGTTTCCTGTTCTGTAAAATGAGGATTGGATCCATTTGATGTCTTTAAGGTATCTCTTTTATTGCCTAATTTAAACTGTTAAACCACAATCCAAAGACCCCAATGTGGCAATGTAATTATAATTAGGCTTAGAAGGTCGTGGAGGGAGAGGAAAGAGCCAGTTGGTCTTACCCAGAGGATAGTCTTTACTGTGCTTCTGATGTTTCCAGACTCCAAGTGACAACCCTTGTTTTTCTGTGCATTGCCATTTCAAGCCCATAATCTTCTTGTATCTCCACGAACTTGTTTACTGTTAGACAGCCATGGTGCAGAATTCACATTTCACTGTGCTGTTTTTGCACTTCAGGGAGTTTGGGTGGATCACAGCTGGTCTCTGGAGAGAAGGAGGCCTCTGTGTGTGTGTGTGTGTGTGTGAGAGTGTGTGTGTGTGTGTGTGTGTGTGTGTGTGAGAGAGAGAGAGAGAGAGAGAGAGAGAGAGAGAGAGAGACCCCGAGACTGTTGGAGCTCTAGTTTTGTTTTTTAATTTCCAGTGTCATTTTTGCTGATTTTAGTTAAAATAATGGTTCCAAAGGAGGCGGTTCCTCGGTTCCTTGTCCTCTGAGCTCTGTGGGTTTGTGGTGTGGATCAATAGTGAGGACTTCTCTTCTCATTTCCTTTGCTTGAAGCATTTCACCTTGAGAGGGAAAAACACGGCTTCTGGCTGGCTTCCCTGTGCAAGATGAAGTGCCCCTGAGTAACAGTACCTCACTGATTGGTTTCTTTCCAGTGAGCAGTAGAAGCCACGTTGCTGCCAGGATCTTCACCTCACCTCAGATCTACTGGTTTCCTTTCATTCTCTGGAAAGACTTAAAAATGTTGAAAGTGCTTTAAGAATTCTCAAAGGGAAGACAGGACACTCTTGCTGTTGCTGCCTTGGCTTCTCCTCCTGCTCCCACGCTCCTGCATTGATTGCCTTACCATTATTTAGAAGTGGGTTAGACTTTCAGGACTTCTCCTGAGCTTGCTGTTTGACTCTGCCTTGGTGAAGGTAAGCGTGAAAGGATTACAGTGTATAGAGGAGAAATCCGAGGTCTGGCAAGGATAGGCAAGGACTCTGGTTTGTCCAGAGTCCCACTTGTTAATCAAGTTAGTGGGTCATTTGTTGACAACACTCACTCACTTATCCACCCCCAGGGACCTGCAGTGTGCCTGGCCATCACAGCACACAGCCCATCCTGCGGGTCTAGTGGGACAAGGACTTTGAAAAGCACAAATCAGCAGTCATTTCCTTAGGTGTCGAGGAAGGGATTAGACCCTGGGCATGGAAGTGAGAAAGGAGAGATGGAAGGAACCCATGGACCTGGTTCCTTCTGGAGAATGCTGTTGACTTGTAACTACTCTGCTCCCATCTCCTCCATCCTCTCTCTCTGCAGTGGAACTCACGCTGTAGATGAGACTGGTCTTGAACTCAGAGAGCCACCTGCTTCTGCTTCCTGCGTGCTGGGATTAAAGGCATGCACCATTACAGCCCACCATCTCCTCCCTTTTAAATCCGTTCTGGGAGTAGAACTCAGGCCCCCATCTTGTGTACCAAGTGCTTTTACTCACAGAGCCATGGCCCTCTTCCTTTTCTGATTGTGTAGCCCAGGCTAGCCTGAGACTTGTGGCAATCCTTCTGCCTCTGTCTTCTGAGTGCTAGGATTATAGGCATCTGTCATCACAGCTGTAGTTTTTTTTTTTTTTTTCCTGTAGAGCTAGGCAAATGATGAGTCAGCATCCCCTTTCTCACCTAGGGGAACAAGTTTTTACCAGCGTGAACTAACCAGCGTGTGTATAGGCAGAGATTCTCCTCTTCTATTGAAGAAGAGCAGTTAGGTTGTTGTGTGGGGTGTGTAGTGTATGTGTGCGCTCCGTGTGTGTGTGTGTGCGCGCGCACTTGTATCTGAGACAAGGTTGTCTCCTTTGAAATACGGAACTTTGGAGTAGCATTATGTTAGGGTTTGAGTCTTGGCTCTGCTGCTCACTTACAGCTGTGTGGCCTTAGCGCATTTACTCCCCCTGCCCACTCTTGAGTTGGCTGAGGTGATCTGTTTGATCAGTTCCAGGGGCAGGGGTGTTGGTGGATGACTTCACAGATGTAAAGTACATAGCACCATGCTAGGAATCCTCATGCATGGTGTGCATGTGCGTGTGCGTGTGCGTGTGCGTGTGTGTGTGTTGGGGATTTCTGTTCTATAAGATAAGGTCTTATATGAAGTCCATTCTGGCCTGAATCTCAGGATTCCCCTGCCTCATCTGGATTATAGTATCTTCTGTCCTGCCAAGTTTATGTGGTGATCAAACTCCCGGTCTTGTGTGTTAGGAAATGACTACTAGCTGAGCTACATCTTAGTCCTGGTCTATTTTTCACAGCAGCTTTTGGATTCTGAATTTATAGGCCTCCCTAAGACTTCCAGGCAGCTGTAATGTCACCTAAGTTTGAGGAAAGGTGTCTATCCGTCTGTATTTGACATGTGTTTCTAAATGTGGCTATGGATCTTTTCATGAAGAGACTTGAGAGGAGGAAACCAGAGGAGGACACGTGCATCCCCAACCTGTTACAAGGTCTTACATCTCAGGGTCTCATAACTGAGGGACAAGGACACTGTGAAACTTACCTGAATATTTTAACAGAATGAGAATATTGACCAGCTGCCTCAGGCTCCTGATCTACCTTAACAAAAGGCTTTTGGGTGGTTTAAGTAGAGGTGTATTTTATCATACTTGTTGAGGCTTGGGTGTTCAAGATTAGGGTGTCAACACAGTACAGTTCTGGGGAAGGCCCTTCTTGGTTCGACAACAGCTGCCTTCTCAGTGTGCTTTTGTGGTCTTTCACTGTGTATACTGGGAACAAGATGGCCACTAAGCCTACTTGACTAAATCCAACCCTTACAACCTCCTTTAATCTTCATTCCCTTTGGAAAGGCCTGTTCCATACACATCCGTGTGTGACTACGGAAGGGTACGCACAGTTTAGACCATTGCACCATCCTTTCCCCAGAGTTAGTGAGTTGTGCCAGTGACGTCATCTTGTGGCTTCTCCTGCCCTGTGTTAGACCAGCCTGTGTGCTGGAGCTGTGAGGTCGCTGTCTCTTTCTTCTTGGCCTTCGGAGAGGATGCCAAAGAAGAATAGAGGATTGTGTTCTACCTTGACTGGCATATCTGGGGACACCAGCACTCTGATGTATAACAAATCCTGTTTTGTCACTTGTTTAGACTGGAGAGTGAAATCGGATGAAACACAGTGGATGCTCTCTTTACCAATTCACAAGACTAACCAATAGGCTTCCCTGAGCCTTCTTCAGTGTGTGCTGTATGAAACACTTATGTCCGTGGCATGCCCTATGTTGGTGACTGCTTTCCTGCCATGCTCACTTGATCTCTGTGAGATAGCTGGTTCCCAAACCCATTTTTGCAGTTTTTGGCTTGGCAGCTCAGATGTTGACATCAGATAGACTAATGTAAATCAGATGAAATGCAGCTGCAAATGAAGTGCTTTCCTGTTTGTCTTCCTTTAAAGACTAGGTAAAAGCTGATGAAATACTCGGTAAGGTTATGTTGCTCTCAAATTAGAGGAGCAGTAAGACTGGGGGGAATGAGAAAGTTTTGAATTTGTAGATGGGACATGTGTCTACATTTTCGTTTTATCTCACGGAATTAGGACTTGGAAGTCATACATGATATTTGGTATTCTGGGTCATACAAGAGCTCCTTTAGTCTCAGCTCTCTGGAGGCAGAAGCAGGTGGATCTCTTGAGTTCATGGCTAGCCTGGTCTACATAGCAAATTCCAGGATAGCCAAGACAAAAAAGAGAGACCCTGTGTTTGTTTTAAAAAGATCCAGAAATGGATCCTTACTCAGAGGGCCTTACTTTGCATTAAAGAATGGGTTGGAGGAGTGCAAATGACTCAGTGGGGAACACTGTTTACCACATAAACCTGAGGACTGAGCTTGGGTCCCCGGGAACCCACATAAAGCTGGATTCATTAGCACATGTCTGTAATCCCAGGGCTTCTGCAGTGGGGTGAGGAGAGGAAGCAGGAGGCTTTCTGGATGTTTGTGGGCCAGCTAGTCTGTCCTGTGCAGCCAAAAAGTGACTCTACCTTAAACAAGGTAGAAAGTGAGAGCCAGCACCTGAGGTTGTCTTTTGACCTCCTCCACAGACGTCCTGTACTCATACAAACATGCACACATGAAGAATGAGTAACGGAATGTAGACATGTACTATGCAAAAAAAAAAAATAAGTGTATCTTTTATGGATCATGATCTAACTTTTTTGATTGCCCTGCTTCCTAGACTGTATACTAGAACAGAAGGTTTCTACTGCTCTGTTCCAATTAAAAGTGAGTTTGGTTACAGTTGAGAAGGTTTAGTGAATTTTATTTTGTGTATCGTGTAAATTTAATTAAAATTTGTTGTTTTGTTTTTGAGGTAGGGTCTTGTTATGTAGCCTAAGCTAGCCTAAAAAGCTTACATCTGCTTAGGCTTCCTGAGGGCTGAAGTTATAGGTCGTCACCACACCTGTCTCCAGTGACGTGTTTAAGATCATGTGTGTTTCTGTGTGTCTTGAGTTTGGGTGTGTATACACAAGTACAGGTCCAAATGCATTGGATCCTTCAGAGCTGGAGTTACAGGGGTTGTAAGCAGCCTGACGTGGGTGCTGGGAACACCCGTGTTCTCTTGAAGAGCAGTAACATCAGAGCCGTCTCTTCGGTGGCTTGTTTCCCCTTACTAGATGCCTTGGTTCCTCTCGTAGACCTTGAATACACTGAGAGAAATCCAGAGCCCGATTTCAAATGAGAAAGCTGCATTGTGAGAAATAAAGCAGGGTTGACGGTGAAGCCCTGGGGATGACTGAAATGGGCAGAGCCCTTGCGAGTAAACCTCTTCCCGTTGTTGCCTTCCTTGGGTCCCTTGTGGGCTTGCTCCCAGAGTGGAAGGCTGCAGGGCAGAGCGTCTCTCTCTCTGTGCTCTGCTGGTCTGTGCTCACGGGGTCCTCTTTGGGCAGGACCAACCTGGAGGCCTTGCAGAAGAAGCTGGAGGAGCTGGAGCTGGACGAGCAGCAGCGGAAGCGCCTGGAGGCCTTTCTGACGCAGAAGCAGAAGGTGGGGGAGCTGAAGGACGACGACTTTGAGAAGATCAGTGAGCTGGGTGCTGGCAATGGCGGCGTGGTGTTCAAGGTCTCCCACAAGCCGTCTGGCCTGGTCATGGCTAGAAAGGTTAGTTTATTTGGGTAGACAGCTCTAAGTTCTGTGAGTGTGATAATCAGCACTGTGCTGTAGGAAGGACACCACATACATACATTTGTCAGGTGCAGAAAGGAGCTGCTTTTTCACACCCAGCTCTGGTGATTGATGCTCAGGCCAAAGCTGAGTTTCACGGCTTCAGTGTTGACCCAATCCCTTTCCTGTTCACCAGTGACTGTCTCTCACAACGCAGCTGCCCTGTGTAGAGAGGCTGCATTCTTCCATGTTTTCCAGCTCACCAGGTTTTCTTCTCCCCATGTTTGTAGTGTGCTGTTCCTTCTAGCTTTCCCAGTAGCATCCATTTGGGGGACTCACCTCTTGTTTGTTTCCTGTCAGCTGTTCCAACTTATCACTTGTCATATGCCATACTTACTGTCTATGGCTTGACCTTATTAAATAACATTAAATGTGTCTGTCACTTGTCTCCTGGTTAGAACATGGAGCAGTATTGAAACATATTAGGCAACAGCTGACATTTTGACTAAATCAATCCTGTCCGGTTCCTGAAGTCAAGGAGGAACCTCCGGGTTGATTAGGGTCACCTTGCCTCAGTTCTGTATGCCTTTATACACCACAGCTCAGCTGAACCATGTCCAGAAGGCCACACCTCTAGAAATTTGGCTTTAAAAATGGCCTGTTTGGGGCTGGGAAGATGACTTTAGTGGGTAAAAGTATATAAGTATGCTATACTAATATGAGTTCAGATCACCAGATCCTACATAATAGCTTGATTTGTAATATGACTATCTGGGATCCCAGCGTTCCCATAGTGTGACAGGAACTTGTGGCCCAACTAGCCTGGCATATGCCACAGGGAAACAGAGTCCAGGGGCTGGAGAGCTGGATCAGTGGTTAAAAGCAGTTACTGCTCTTGCAGAGGATCTGGGTTGGTTCTAGCACTTACATGGCTGCTTAAAACCGTCTGTATCTCCAGTTCTAGGGGACCCTGCACATACATGGTGCATATACATCTACTCAGGCATACACGTATACACATAAGTATGAAAACAACAAATAAAATCAAAACAAAGAGACCCTGTCTCTAACAGGTAGAAGGTAAGAACAGACACCTGAGGTTGTCTTCTGACCTCCACATGTGTACCATGGCATGAGAGTACCTATAGCTACACATGTGCTTACACACACATACTTATGCTTTACACATACACACTCAAAGGTAAATTAATAATAATAATTTTAAAATTTTCTTATTTTTCCAAGTGTAGTGGTTCATGGCTATAGTAAGTGTTTGAAAGAAAAATGCAGTAAGATTGTGAGTTCCCTGACTGAGCTACAAAGTGAGCTAACCTGGGCAATATGGTGAGTTCCCTTTTCAAAATAGTAAAGCGAAGCGAGAGCTGGAGTGTAGCTTAGTGGTAGAGTGCTTGTATAGCATGTGCAAGGTTCTGTGTTCAGTCATCAGTACCTTAAAAAGCAAAACCAAAAAACTGTTTTTCTTCTTACCTTTAGTCACTGAAGAAAGACTTTCTTCTTTACTCCACTTCTTAAAAGCTTTGCCCTCACGTCTCTCCCTCAGCTAATTCACCTGGAGATCAAGCCCGCAATCCGCAACCAGATCATCCGGGAGCTGCAGGTGCTGCATGAGTGCAACTCGCCATACATCGTGGGCTTCTACGGGGCCTTCTACAGCGACGGCGAGATCAGCATCTGCATGGAGCACATGGTGAGCACCCCCCCCACACACACACATTCACAACCATACACTAGTGAAAGGTAAGAGCAAGTCAGCGAGTGGGTGTTTATGGCGCTAGTCTGCAGTCCCTTCCTTTTCTTCCCAGTGATGGTGATCGTAACAACAACATAAAAATGTTCATGATTGTTAGACATATAGTATATCAAGTGTCATCCTAAACAAATGAATGTTTTATTACATTCTCATAGTCTCCTTTAAAAAGACATTACATTGTGTGTGTGTGTGTGTGTGTGTGTGTGTGTGTGTGTATGGAGGACATATGGAGGTTTACTTTGGGCGTTGTTTTTTTTTCCTTCTATCATTTGGTCCTAGGGATCAAACTCAGGTTGTGAGTCTTTGAGGCAAGCACCTTTACTCACTGAGCAATCGCACTAGCCCCACAGCCCAGTTTTTATCTCACCTAGGGAGGAAGTTAATACATAAAGAGCCTGGCTCTCTTACTTTGCACTTAGCATGCAGTTACTAAGTCCTGTTTAGTCCAGTGCCTGTACTTGGTTGGTGTCACTGCATAGAGATGAGGGACTGGGCTTTTCTAGCCTTTAAGCTTAGGATCGCCAGCTTTATAGCTGATAGATGGCATAGGGACTTTGGGACTCAGTTGTTCATTTATATCTTTTTCCTTACATAAATATAAATCAGGATAGTGTCATGTTTGCCACCATGTTGTACTCCTGTAGTTGTCCTCACCCCCATCTGCTCCTTCACTGTGCTGGGGATTGAATGCAGGACCTTGTGCGTAGTGGGGAGATGCTTTACTTCTAAGCTGTATCCCAGCTCCACCACTGTCACCCTGGCACAGAGCACGTACTCAGTAAGTCTGTGTTTACTTAAAGCCACTTGTCTTAGTTAGGCTTCTCTTGCTATGATAAATATGATAGATACCATGACCAAAAGCAACTTGGGGAGAAAAGAGTTTATTTCAACTTTGAACTCCCAGGTCACACTCCATTATTGAGAGAAGCAGGGGAGGAGCTGATGCAGAGGCCATGGACGAATGCTGCTCACTGGCTTGCTCCAGCCTGTAAGCCTTACACGGCTTCTTCAGCCTGCTCTCTTATAACACCTAGGACCACCAGCCAAGAGGTGGCGTCACTCACAATAATCTGATCCCTCCCACAGTCATCATTCAAGAAAATGCACTGCAGGCTTGCCCACAGACCAGTCTAGTGAAGGTGTTTTCTTAATTAAGGTTCTTTCTTCAAAAATGACTTTAGCTTGTGGCAACCTGACATAAAGCTACCCAGTGCCCTATTTTATTGTGACCTGAGTAGACTTCCTGATCTCTCTGATTCTCAGTTTCTTCATTTGTAAGGTGGCCATGATTCTATCCGTTTTGTTGTTGTGCAGGTTAGAATGACAAATGTCAGTCTGCCTTACAATTCAGAGTATGCATTCTGCAAGTGCTGGTTCCTGCTTTATTCCGATGAGGCTGGCACTTGAGAGTCAGAGGACAACGCACTTGATGGCTCCTGTGCTTTCAGCCTGCCACAGCGGATAGTGGCTCTGGTTCCCACTTCCTTTGACCTCTAGACCTAAACTGGTCTAGAGCGGTGCCTGGTCTGAATGGATTGCCCCCCCCCTCCTCCACCTAAGGAGTCTGTGCTGGTCACCTCTTCCCCCTAGCCCTAACACACATACATGGTTTTAAAGATTTGTTTTTATCATCAGTAAGGGCCATATATACTGCTGCAGGCATCAGTCATGGGGCCATTAAGAACTTGGATCCTAGAACCAACTTCTGCATGTCTAAAGGTTATAGAGAAGATTCTTTTCCTTTTTACTCCCAACAAGAGGGCAGCCATGTCTTGGGGAAGCACAGGAAATCTTCTGGGCTGGCTGCAGCCCCTGACCTGGGGTGCAAACTCCTACTCGGGTCTTAGCTCCTGCCCCTTAGGACTTTTTAGATAGGGTCTCATTACACAGTCCTTACTGGCTTGGAAGTTACGTAAACCAGGCTAGCCTTTAATTCAGAGGTCTATCTGGCTCTGCCTTCTGATGGCTGGGATTAAAGGCTGTGCCACCAAGCCTGGCAGGACTGTTATCCTACTATTCCACCTCCTCTGCCTCCCTCTCCCCCCCCCTCTTTTTTAAGAGTCTCTCTATGTAGCCTTGGGTTGCTTGTAACTTACTATGTGAACCAGGCTAGCTTTGAACTTGTAGTGATTTTTCTGCCTCTGCCTGTTGCTTACTGGGATAACAGGTGTGTGCCACTGTGCCTGACACTTTAGGCCTTTGGGTTTCTTGTGCTCTTTGTTGATAGTCCCCCCACCCCCCTTTCTTAGTTCTAGCCCCAAAAGAGTTTTGATGCAACTAGAAAGGGAAGAAGAGAAGTTGAGTCAATGTTGATAAGCCAGAAACAGGAAGGGCCAGAATAGCCTTCTGTCCACGTAGGTCTTGCTAACGTAATAGAAGGCGGATGGAGGCATAACCAGTTAGAATAAGAACTAGCTTTTAACTCTTACCATTTGCCAAGTCCTGTTCACATTATGTAAGTTATTAATCGTGTCACCCCATCTCATGAGATGGATTGTCAGCCCCTCAGCTGGCAGGCTGTGACAGTTAAGTCCTAGGAGAGTTCATAATTGGCAAAGTCATATAGTCAGTGGGTGCCATAGTCTAAACAGGTCTGCTTCCTTTGGTTTCTTACTCTCTCCTCTCTGCGCAGGTGCTATACTCAATTCTGCTTCTCAACAGAGAAATGACTGGATGAGTTCTCTAGGGGCCCCTCTCTGAGCTTACACCGCGTCCATATTTTGGGGCACTTGTAGCCAGTCTTGATTTGCATTAGTTAATCACCGTGGGTCCAGCTTCATGAACACTTACTTTTAGTGCTTATTTTATGTATAAGGCGTCACATGACTTGCCCTGAGAACCGGGATGATGGCGCTTTGCACAGGCTGGTGCTGTGCTGCTCTACATGATCTCAGTTCAGCCATCAGAGCTGCTGAGCACCAGCTATGCCATTTCAAGCCCACTCTGCTGAAGCATCGCAAGTTCTGTCCCTAGTTACCTGCTAGTTCCATGCACCCAAATGACTCCCCCTAATATGGCAGCCAAGAGGCTGTTTGTGGGTGAGTTTGGGGCTGCACTCCTGGAGGCTTGCTTCAGGGGCTAAGGTTAGGCCCCAAACGTTGATAATGGGCCTAACAGGCCTTAGTCAGGCCTGGGGCTTGGAGGGAGAGAGCTAAACCTTGGAAGCAGCAACAAGGCCTTTCCTTCAGTTGTTCTAATAAAGATCAGTATCTTTTCCTCCTTTCACTTTATTTTGTTAGTTTTTTCTTTTTGTAACTCAGTGTTTTGCCCATGCTGGGTACCACTGAGCTATACCCCCAGCCCTGGACCAGTGTTTTTATACTAGAGAAGAACCCAGAGCATCCTGAGGGCCTAGACAGGACTCTAGCAAATATCTGTTGCTGGAAGTCCATGCAGCCATAAGAGCCACAGAGGTCTTTCCCAGCCCTGGACCCCCAGGATCCTTCCTTGGTCTCTGACAGGCCCTCCTATGTTAGAGCCCCTACTGCAAACACTGACTGCCACTTGCCTCCGTGGTGGGATCATGTGAAGAACTCTGCTCTGTAGTCACATCCCAGCTTATAAAGGGTTTTGATCGGTCTCCACTGCCACAGTCCGTTTGACATTCTGTGTCATTAGCATGCAATTCTAGCAGGTGATTAGATTCCAAGCATATAGAAAGCTGCAGGAATTTTACACTGTACAGTAATTGTCACCTCAGTTCTGCAACATCTCACCATGTTTGCTTCATAAACTATTGTCCATCTGTCTGCTGCCCAAATAGCTTTTGAGATGCATTTTAAAGTCAGTTTGTGTCATCAGCATGCACTATCTATTTTTGAAGCACTCAGCCAGGGATTCAACTCCCCTAGAAATAAGTCTGGATTTTGAGAGCCAAGGAAAAAGGATGCTCCCTCACCAGAACAGAATGCTCTTGTCTGCAGAGAGAAGGTTTCTGCTCAATTGGTAGCTGAGCAACCAGGGAAAAGGGAGTTGGAGTTGATGGTTCATAGGCAGAAGTAAAGCTTTTGAGCTATTATTCTCATAAAGCATTTGTCTCTTCTATAGAAAATGATCACAAAAGTACCATTGACTTAGTTAATAATTCGCTTCTAAAAATAAGCACCATGTCAGCAGTGGTAGTCAGTGATCGCAAGTTCTTGGCAACGGTGAAGCAGAACTAGCGAGCTGCAGGGTTGGTTGCAGGGGCTGGGTGGTCCCGGTTAGCATGTGCTCCCAGCATCTCGTGAGCTCATTGTTCTGCCTCAAAGCTTGTCACTCTGGAGGGTAAAGGGAAGGAGTCATTGTGGCTCCTTTTTAATAGTTTTTCTCTCCTCCCCTCCCCTCCCCTCCCCTCCCCTTCCCTCTAGGGGAGTATGCATTGTACACTTAGAGCGCTTGCTCTCTCTGTCTCTTCTCTGTCTCTCCCTCCTTTTCCTTCCTCTCTCTCTCAGCTGATGTTCTAATCTTAAAACACTAGGAGCAGATTCCTTCCCTTCTGCCTCTATCGAGTGTCAGTTTTCTAAATGGAAACTCGGCCACAGCTGGCCATTTCTAACCCAGTCTGATCAGCCCTGCATGTCTTCATGGACCCATGGTAAAATAGAAATACTTTCCTTATCAACCCTGTGGGAAGGTCATATGTGTTAAGTTAGCTGGGTTGCCCTCTGTTAGAGTCATTTGAAAGGTAGTTCTGTTTGTTGCCTAAATGGAGAAAGAAACATGAGAACCACCTGGTTAGCTTTCTACCCTATTAGAATCCATTTCACAGAGCCGCTCTGTTACCTTGTTTTGTAAGGTCCTTTCTGACTAGGCAGCCATTCGCAATAAAGAGCTGAAGCCACACTCAGTCAGAGGCAGATTAGAAGCAGCTTGTTAGTTTTCTGTATTTCTCCTATTGGTGAAGGGAACTAAGAGATGCATGGCTTTTGTAGGAGCCTGCTGATTGGGAGGGGTTCCTGGGATAGGGTATTGTCCTGATTAAGCCCAAAGGGGCCTGTAGCACTGAAGGCAGCCGAATCACAGGACCAGTTTGATGGCATGAGCTCAGCGTGGTCACAACCTGAATAAAGGTTGTTGGAAAGTAAGTGTATGTGTAAAGGGTGTCTTCCCTCTGACTCGATGCTTCCACTCCCTAGAGACTCTGCCACAGAGAAGTTGTAGGTTGAGGTCCAGCATTCTCTACTCTACTTGGTTGGTTCACTCCACCAAGATGCCGCAGTATTCATTATGGTCAGAAGTCATTTACTGTCTGTCTGTCTGTCTGCTTGCTGTATTACTCTTCACTGTATATCCTTGAGATAGGGTCTCACTATGAACCAGGAGCTAGGCTGGCAGCCAGCAAACCCCAGTGATCCTCCTGTCTCTTCCTGAACAGTGTTGTGGTTACAAGTGTGCACACGGCCATGCCTGGCTTTTTATATGCATGCTGGTGATTTGAACTCAAGTCCTTATACTTGCATAGTCAACACTTTGACTCACTGAGAAGTTTTCTAGGTTTGCCCTTGACCGCTGCTGGCCATTCTAGCCATGTCTAACCCCCTGACTGCACAGTATCCCAGGAGTGTAAAGCTGTTTATTATCTTGGCTTTCAGTTTTGCTGAAATATTCTGTGCATTTCTTTCCTTGCTTCTTCCTTTGCTTGGTACAGAAACCCGACTCTTGAGTATGATTTCAGTGATAACGTTGTCTTCTGCATTGAGTCAGAATTGGCTTTTCCCTTCTTCGGCGTGTCTATAGTATTTGTCTTACACAGTTCTGGATTTATTAGTTAAAAATTTTAAGGATAGAAGCTAGCTCTTTTTATATCTTTACCTGTTTGTATTTACCATAGACCATAATAACATTTAGTAAGATTTGTAGAAGGAATGATTGCCTCCTGTGACATTCTTCTATTGATTTTTGTTTATTGATTTGTTAGGGGAATACCAGACGTCAGTCAACTGAAAGGATAGTGCTAAAGCAACTAGCAGTAGTGACTGGAGATACGGTTTAGACATTGAAAACAGTTGCTGCTCTTGCAGAGGACCCAGGTTTGGGTCCCAGTACTCAGATGTTGGCTTAAGCCATTGCTAACTCTATTTTCAAGAGATCCAGTGCTCTCTTCTGGACTTGGAGGACATTTATTCATTTTTTACTTTACCCGAATGCATATGTGTGCACCACATGAATGCATGGTACCCTCAGAAGCCGGAAGACGACGACAGTGGATTCCTTGGCACTGGAATTAAAGATGACTGTGAGCTGCCATGTGGGTTCTGAGAGCCAGACCAGGGTCTGTAAGAGCAAGTGCTCTGAACTGGTGATCCATCTCTCCCAAGACCCCATTTAAATTGTAAATGTGTGTGTGTGTGTGTACGTACATGCACACATGTGGAGACAAATGACAGCTTTTGTGAATTTTTTTCTCTTTCCACTGTGAGTTCTGGGCCATGAACTCAGGTTGTCAGGCTTGTGTGACCAGCACTTTTACCCACTGAGCCACGGTGCTGGCCCCAAATGGCTAACTAATGTGTCAAGTTTTTACTGTGCTTCATGTGTATTAGGTTGTTTAATCCTTATAACAGCCCATGATTATAATAGTACCCTTATAATTATTGACAGCGTTCTGCAAGTTGCAGAACCTGTTTAGAGTTCACTAGACAGTGAGGGGCAGAGTTGGTGTTTAAACCTTTGGCAGGTTGACTATAGAGCCTGCACGGATGACACCATCTTATGCTTCAGTGTAAAGCAAGACTTTTTTCATGACCACTGTATTTAAGTCATTTGTTTAAAGAAGCTCACAAGATTTTGTTTGAGTGTTTGAAGCCCGCCTGCATTCTTTGATAGGCAGTTGAAACTGAAGGATAATAATTTGTTAAGCAGATGTTTCTCATGTGAGACTTACTTCCTTTTGGATTTTAATAGCTAATGTGATAGAAATGTTGTCACTAACTAGTCTGATATGTTTGTTCTTAGGATGGTGGGTCCTTGGATCAAGTTCTGAAGAAAGCTGGAAGAATTCCTGAGCAAATTTTAGGAAAAGTTAGCATTGCTGTGAGTATGTAGTAGAGTTTCCCTTCTAGTAAGACGGACAGAGAGAAAATAAGTAAGAGAGGAGGGTAAGTCTACGAAGGAGCTTATTTCAAACATAAACTTACTAGAACGGTTCCCGTGGGGATGACCTTGAACATCTGTCTTCCTGCCCCTGCGGCTCCCCTAGGGATGCACCACCACACCAGCTTCATGCTTTGCTGTGGATTCATGTGGGTCTCACTCATGCAAGGCAAACAAGCACCTTACCCATTGAGCTAAGTCCCTAGCCCTGACTTTTATGTTAAAACCCGTGTCTGAAAAATAAGACACGGTATCTTTGTTGGTAGCAAGAAAAATGTCTTTAAAATGGGCAGTTTAGAAAAGTCTTTCACAGGGTGTTTAGAAAACTGGCCACCCTTACCTTAGGCTAACAGGCGTGCTTCACAGAACATGTGATGTGGCTGCTCAATAAGGCAGATCTTGTTAGTGGGAATGGTTAAGAAGAGCCGTTGTTTTTCTAAGCCAGTTCCATTTCAGTTTCCTTTCTTTTTATCTTCCTCTCCTCCAGGTGATAAAAGGCCTGACATATCTTCGAGAGAAGCACAAGATTATGCACAGAGGTGAGAAAGGATTGCCGGATATTTCATTCTGAATTACAGCTGAAATATGAAGGTTTTCACATCTTTTTAAAATGTGTTTAGTTTTCTTTTGGAATGAAAGCCCTTTTTTACTCAGCTGGGCATAGCGGTGTGTGCCTTTATTTAGTCCCAGCATTTGGGAAGCAGGGGTAGGTATATCTCTGTGCATTTGAGGCAGCTGGAGAGATAGAGAACCATCCTGTATAAAGGATTATATTACTACCCTGTCCGTTGTTGTGAGACAGGAGTCTTATCATGTAACCCTGGCTGACCTGGATCTAAGTAAGAGCTTGGCCCGAGGACTCAGAGGTCCGTCTGCCCCACCCTGTTTGTTTTTCTGTGCAGCCCTGGCTTCCCTGAAACCCCCTCTGTTTGTAAGGCTTTCTTTCCAGGCAGAATCTCTTTAGTGAGGGCAGCATGGACCTCACTAGCCATGTACATAGCAGGTTCTGGATGTGCTCCATCCCAGGTAAAGCGTCACCTACTCTTCCCCATCCACACCAGTGCTTGGCCCTCTGATGGGCCTTTAATTAGGTCGGCTGAGGCTTCCACTCTCACCTGGAGCAGTGTTTGTGCTCGGGCATTAGAGCACTGTGGTTGGCCACTGTAGGTTACATGCTCGCTGTTGGTCACATAGATTGATACAAAGCAAAACTGTTTGATATTTCAGGAGAAGGTTGGAGTGAGGAGGATTGATAAGTGCTGAGGATAAGAAATGGATATGGAAAGCAAGCAGGTGAAATGTGGAGCGCAGTGCTGGAGCGTGTTCTTAGCATGGGTGAGGCAGGGCTCATGCTAGAGCGTGTTCTTAGCATGGATAAGGTGGGCTCAAGTCCCAGGATCTTGGACAAAGGAAGTAAAAGGTTTTCCATGACAAAGTGACTAAGCCTTGAGTCAAAAATACAAACAAACAAACCCAACAATTCCTAACAGAGGGTCAAACCAGCAGTGATGTCTGTCTGTCCGTGGGGTGAGCAGATCGCTTCTAGGCCACATTGTGCCTGCTGCTTTTTTTTTTTGTTTTTTTGAGACAGGGTCTCTCTGTGTAGCCCTGGCTATCCTGGAACTCACTCTGTAGACCAGGCTGGCCTCGAACTCAGAAATCCACCTGCCTCTGCCTCTGCCTCCCAAGTGCTGGGACTAAAGGCGTGCGCCACCACCGCCCGGCCTGCCTGCTTCTTTAAATTTGGATGCTCTGCAAGCCAAGGGTAATTTCCAAAATTTGGTGACATGTGACAGTTGTATGCAATTCAAATTTTCACATCTCTGGCCAGGCATGGTGGCACATGCCTTTAATCCTAGCCCTGGGGAGGCAGGGGCAGGTAGATCTCCATGAGTTCAAGGCCAGCCTAGTCTGTATAGCAAGTTCAAAACAGCTAGGGCTACTGGAGAGACTCTGCCTCAAACAAACGATTAGCTTAATGTGTATAAATAAAGTCCTGTTAGAACACAGCCACGTTTGCTTGACTGTTCTATGTGACTGCTTTGTGGCTGTATTGGTATTTTCATACTGTCTCTTATGAAAGAAATAACCCATCCTAAAATACTTACTCTCTAGTTCTTTACTGAGGAAGCTTCCTGTTTAGGCACTGACGGATTGATATCGGTAGGAGGCCCCCCCCTTCTGAAGAGAAAGGGAGAGAGAGGGATAGGAGGGGGCAGGGGAGAGAAGTGGGCCTGGGAGGAGAGGAGGGAAGGGAGGCTGCCATCAATCTGAATATAAAGTAAATATAATAATTAATGGGGAAAAAAGCTTCCTGACCCAAGATAAGAGAAGGAAGAATTGCTGTGGAGAATGTAAGCACAAAGCTTGGCTTTCAGCTTGTTTCTGCAAGTTCTGCAAGAATGACAGCTTTACATTCTGAATAGGTGGTATAGGTGGGAGAGAAGATACTCTTCTTCACCCCTGAGCTCTGGGAAGAATTCCTGTCTGACCACACTTTGATGCAGTTTTTGCATTTTTTGTGTTAGGCCCATTTTCCCAAAGCCAAGCTAATGCCTCATAGGGATTGCAGGATGGAGGTGAAAGAGTGGGTCACACTGCCACCAGCCATTTTCAACCCACTGTCACTGCTTAGCGAGGCCTTCTTCTTATCAGGACCTGGAGGAAGCACTGCACAACTTGGACCTGTGCAGAGTGCACAGCACTCAGACTGTGACTTCATTCTGCTTTGCGGCTGCTTGCTGATAAAGAACAATAGACACAACAAATTGCTTTACTTTATTTTTTAAACGTTTAAATTGTTTATGCGTGTGTTCATACATATGCCACATTATCACAGCATGTACAGAAAGTCAGAGGACAACTCACAGGTCAGTCCTTTCTTTTTACCATGTGGTTCCTGGGGAAGAACTCACATTGTTAGCCCTGGTTGTTATTGTTGGTTTTCAGAGCCAGCTTGGCAAACCCAAACTCAGGAATGTCACACATAGGTGGCATCTGTTGCCATGACAACCCTGCATACCCTCTTGGAGCCCATTCCTCACACTCACCTGGGAACCACCAAGTCGGGACCTTTTCCCCACCTTCCACCCTTTTCCCCTTGTCTTTTCTCTCTCTCCCCTTTGTCCCTGTTCTTCCCTAATAATACTCTATCACATGGAACTGCTTTGGCCTGGTGTGGTCTATCCAACCACCACACACTGTTATGCTTGCAGCACCTTTGCCTGCTGAGCCATCTCCCTGGCTGAAGAATTTCAGTCCTTGCTCTAATGCTTTCTTCTCTATCTGTCAGGTAGAGCAGTGTGTGACTTGTCTGGTCTTACTCCCCCAGCAGTGTATCCACAGTCTGGCCCGAGAAAGCAAGCAGGAGGTTTTTATTTGTTTGTTTGTTTGTTTTTTGCTGTTTTTGTTTTTGCAAGACGGTCTCACTGTGTAGCTCTGGCTGGCCTGGAAATCTCTGTCTTAAAATACACAGAGATTTGCCTGCCTCTGCCTCCCAAGTGCCAAGACTAGAGGTGTGCACTGCTACACGCCAATGCACTGCCACGCCCCAGCATAAGTTTTAAGGGGAACACAGAGTTAAGCGTAAGCAGTGGTGTGTGTCCCTTGACTGCTGCCCTGTTGACATGCACTCTAGCAGAGCTCCTCAAGTCTAGGCTAGAGGAATATGGAAGTGGGGTTTTCAGAGCCTTCATTTTTAGGTCCTAGTTCCCTGTGAGTGCCAGGATTCTCCAGAACATCACAGGGGTGCCAGCGAGAGCTTCCAACAGAAAGGTGTTAGCAAAAGCCAGGATTTCAGCCTCTAAACTCTTCACTTCAGACTGTCATCCACCCGTAAGCCGGATCTGAAGTGGCTCAGGTCTGGTTTGTCTCATTTTATAAGCTGTTTTTAGTAAGCTCTTGTATAATGTATTTCTAGATGACTTTTGTCCCTTGTCCTGCCTACCAGGGTTTTTCTGACAGAAAGTCAAGGTGGCCCCTGCCTCCTCAGCCACCTGGCATAAGAATGCTCCCAGGCATCTGCTTGAGAATACCCTCCTGTCTGTGTGCAGAGGCGTGTCTCTGCTCCTTGAGTTGTAGGAGGCTGCCCTTCCTCCTTGTTTCTGCTCTCTGGGTAAGAGCTTCAAGAGGACAATGGAGTCCAGGGAGAGAGACCTCCATGCCTCTGTCTAGACTGCTCTTCTTTGCAGATGGAAGGAGAATGGCTGATTTCAGCTGAAATCCAGTGGCCTGGTTTCTTGGCTAGAAATGTGAGTCTTATTCTCTCTGGAACTGTCCCGTGGGCTAATCCATAAGTATGGCCTGTGGTTGCATATAATTTAATCTTTGTTTTTTAAGAGCTAGGCAGGATCACATACTAGAAGAGGGAGAGTATTCCTCCTTGGGAAGAGTCGTTAAGGGGGGGGGGATATTTGAGGTAGCCTTGAAGTTGAAATCAAAATTGTACTTGTGGTTGTGGCCTGGAAAGGCTTTCTAGGTAGAGTGAGACTGAGACTGGCATATGGAACCTGGAAACACCAAGTCTTTAATACAGGAAATAAGTTTTCTAGGACAGAGAGGTACAGGTTGGGATCTAAAGTAAGAAATGGTTTCTGTATTGGGAAGGGGCTTTACTGCTTGTCTTGGCACTGGAATTTATTGTGGCTCCAGGAAACAGCAGAGTGTTCTTGAGCAGGGTGGGGGGGGGGGGCTGGTTTCTAAGGATAAGGATAAGGCATTCTGGATAAAGGAGTTCTTTAGGGGTTGCCCGTAGCAACCTGGAGAAGGAGCAAGGGAGCGAGGGAAGGAGGGAAGCATCATGAAGGGACAGGAGGAGACATGAGAAAGAGAAATAATAGGTTTTCTGAGCAGAGGGCAGGTACTAGCTGGAGGGGTAGTGTCAGGAGGACTTGGCTCTTGGGCCTTTTGGAAGCAATGTTACATTAAAGCTGGGACTGGCGTGCAGCTGTGGTTGAACTTCCTGGTCATGGAGAGCGGTGTCCTACTAACAACCTTGGGGCCCCGACTGCCAGTCTGTTAGAACATTCAGAGAGGAATCTCATGCCCAGAGAAACTGGTGTGACATGGAAGCCTCATTACCTGGTTATTACTCTAGGGGTGCTCTTATTAACCACCACCTAAACAAGAGGGAAGGCAGCTCATAAGACCCGGCCATGGAGGAGCAACAGGGGAGTCATTCTCCGCCTGAGGCTAGGAACCATGGCAATTAGAGACATCCCTTGTGGAATGGTCTTCTATTTGGGAACAGCTGATTTCAAGTTTTCTTGCTGGAGGTAAGTGCTGTCTGGCCTCACACAGTACCTACCCCAAGTGTCCACCACTCAGTGGTGGCCACAGCACTGAATCTCCTTGGAGTTGTTCCAAACCATGTCTTCCCCAGCATCCTGTTTGCAGGTAAAACTTCATGGAACATTCCTTCCAACTCTACCATTGGCCCCTTGAGTGATCCCAGCAAAACCGTCGGTAATTTCTTAGTCTTACCTCTTCATTTCTTGGGACAGCCCAGGATCAGATGAAACTCTGGCCAGTGAGTCTCTAATAGCACCAAGGTGATGGCATTTAATAAAAGACCATTGATCCTAGCATTTTGGAGTCAGAGACAGGCAGATCTCTGTGAGTTTGAATCAGCCTGCTTTACATTGTAGGTTCCAGGCCAGTCCCAGTCAGGGCTAAGAAGTAAAACTTTGTCATGTGTTTCCTCTCCCCCAACCCCATCCCTGTTAAAACCCCCAAAACAAACATTTAACATACAGTTCTAGACTGCTATGAGAAGGTGGTTCCTGCCCTCACAGAGGTTCTGGTCCAACTTGGAGAAGCAAGACTGTAGTAAAGATTAAAGATTATGGATGAATTGATGAGAGGGTTGGGGTCTGCCTTGAGACAGTGGGTTTCTTTTCACCCTGTCAGTACAGGGCTAGGATCTTAGGAGCATGGTTGGCAGAGAGTGAGCTGCAGCGGTTACTGGCTGTTCTCCGTGTGGATCTAGACTACGTGAGGACCGAAGCTGTCCTTAAACTTGTCCTTTAAGGAAGGACCTGGCCGTCTCTAAACTGAGAAGGACTGGTAAGTGGCCTTTGGCCTCTGGTCTGGACTTTTTTATGATGGCTGACTTTGATGGAGCCTGGGTCCACATAGTAACATCACTAGTCATGGTTCCCACCCACGCCCCCATTCAAGGGAAATAGATTTCCATGGGTCACACCTATGCCTCTTATTTTCCTCCTCCTACTGAGCAGTTAGGTTGAACATATCAAAATGAGTTTTTAGCTAAATTTTCCTTAGTGTATGATTAGTATGCAAGGTAATAAGTCCTTTTCCGGTCAGCAGAGAGCTGATTGGCCCTGAGACAAGCCTGCTTTTCTTCTGAAGTAACAGAGATAGCACTTAACACAGATGTCCTGGCTGGTGGGGTTTTGGTGTATCTGTGTGTGTCTCTGTGTTTTGTTTGTTAATTTGACACAAGCTAGAGTTATCTGGAAAGAGGAAATATTAAATGAGAAGATACCTCCATAAGATTGGCCTTTAGGTGAGTCAGTCTCTCTCTGTCTCTGTCTGTCTGTCTGTCTCTGTCTCTCTCTCTCTCTCTCTCTCTCTCTCTGTCTGTCTCTGCCCTACCCCAACCCCCTTCTAGGTTTTTAAGACAGGGTTTCTCTGTAACGCTGGCTGTCTTGGAACTCACTTTGTAGACCAGACTGACCCTGAACTCAGAGATCTCCCACCTCTGCCTCCTGGGGGTTGGGATTAAAGGCTTGAAGCACTGTCACCAGGCTAGGCCTTATTTCTTGATTATGATTGATGTAGGAGGCCCAGCTTACTGTGGATGGTGCCACCCCTGGGCTGGTGATCCTGAGTGATGTAAGAAAGCAGCTGAGCAAACCACGGGGAGCAAGTCAGCGAGTAGTGTTCCTCCACGGCCTCAGTGAGGGAGTGTGACCTGAGGGTTGCTTTTGGCCATAGTGTTTATCACAGCAGTAGACACATAACTAAGGAGGGTTTGTGTGCACATATGTGGTGTGTGCATATGGGCGTTGCCTGTAGGCGTGGAGGAGTCAATATCCTCCGTCTTCCTCAGTTGGTCTCTGCTTCATTGTTTTCAGACAAGGTCTCTTACTGGCCCTTGGAGTTCTCTGATTGAGCTAGCATGACTGCTTAGTGAGCCTCAAGGATCCTATGCCTCTGCCTCCAGAGCGCTGAGATTACAAGTGTGTACTGTTGGGACCCACAGGCAAGCACTTCACTGCCTGGGCCATCACCCTAACCCCACCACAGGAGTCTTTGATGGGAAGGCTACTTTTTAACTTTTGTCAAGGAACTTCATTGTGAATCCTCAGTTTACATGTCAATGGAATGGGCCTGCTTTGCCAGATGTTGCTATAGAGTCGTAGGAATGAGAAAACAGGGACCCAGGGTTGGAAGGATTTCCCTTGTTGACCTCTTTTTCTGTCCTTCCTGGACCCCACTTACTCTGCTCACTGAATGTGACCCCTGTATGTCTCGCTTTGGCTTTTCTTACATTCTGTTTCCAAAATCTGTACAACTGCTCAGAATGGCATGTACTGTAGGAAAGGAATCCTGGGCTCTGTAATGTGTCTGGACAAGATTTGTGTGCCCATTGCTGCCAGGCTGGGTGAACTGTGAGTTGGTGGGAGGGTACAAGAGGGTAGAACTTGAAAGCATTGCAAAACCTATAGTGTCTTGGATAGGAGAGGGAAAATCCTGTAAATGTGCTTTGCTGGGCTTGGGTATGAAATCTTGAAAGTGGAGGGGATAAAAATAGTTGCTGGTTAGGACTTACAGGCTTTCCTCTGGGGCTCTGCCTGCTGCTTGACCTTAGCTATAACCAGGTAGAAGACACCTTGAAGGCTGGAGCTGAGGCAGCAGCATGGTAACCAGAGGAGGTGGGGTTTCTCTCACACCTGCTTTTCCAGCAGACTGGTGCCCAGAAGGGCTCATTGCCACAGCCATCTACAACTTGGTAATGGCTTTGCCAAGCCTCAGGGCATGACTCCTAGGTTGTGTGAGCCCTGTCGTCAGGGCCCTGGCTGTCTAGTTTGGCAAGAGCACTCCATTAGGGGTCTGGAATTCAAATCTGAAGCTTCACTCTCAGGTTGCCCTGATGTTATGACAGAGCTGTGGTTTTCATCTGCTCAGAATTCCCAGTACCCTCACACTGCTACTGTGAGGAGCACAGGGAGAGTGTTAACAGTTCTGGGCCTTCAGCTGTGCCTTGTCTAAACTCCTAGTCTGCCCCAGCTGTCCTCAGCTGTCCCAGCTACATCCATTCTTTCTCAGGAAGTGGAACATGGGGCTGGGGGAGACATGAGAACCTTTCATAAGCACTCTAGGGAAAGTTTAGGTGGAAAAAATTACATTTATAAGTAATGGCTAGTTGAAGGCTTTGGAGTTCTTGGAGTTTTGTTTTGTTTATTTTTTTCTTTTAAATCTCTGCTGCTCAGTTCTCTGAGGTTCTGGGTAGCCAGTGGTAGGTCCATGAAGAATATCAGTAGATTCATTTGAGTCAGCACCTTCCTTCATTTCTCCATCTTGGTTGGGGGTGGGGGGGGGGATGGGAGTTCTTAATGCTCTAAGTTAACTGGAAAGGGGGTCAGTGTTTTGAAACCTAAAGTCTTTTTTTTTTTTTTTTGGTTTTTTGAGACAGGGTTTCTTTCTTTGTGTAGTCTTGGCTGTCCTGGAACTCTGTAGACCAGGCTGGCCTCGAACTCAGAAATCCGCCTGTCTCTGCCTCCCAAGTGCTGGGACTAAAGGTGTGTGCCACCACCGCCCGGCTAAAGTTGCTATTTTTAAAAATCTCCTCAGGGGTTGGAAATGTAGTGCCATTGGTAATGTGTGCCTAGCATGCATGAAGTCCTAGGTTTATCACCAGCACTGCTTGAAGCTGCTGTGCTGGCCCACATCCTTGTTCCTGGCCCCAGGTATGTGGAAGCAGGAGGATCAAGATTATCTTCAGCTACGTAGAAAGTTTGAAACCAGCCTGGATTCATGAGTCCATGTCCTAAAAATAAATAAATAATAGCAAATACAATGGCTCATATGCCTTCAAAATAAAAATTTCAGTTCTCACTGTCTAAGGTCCTGTCGCCTTTGGGTACAGCCTTTGTCACAAATGAGCCTGTCTGGCACCCACTGTGTATCCCTCTGCTGACTCCTCTCCAGGGCTTGTCCTTCTTCCTCCCATTCCCTCCTCCCACTCTCTTGGGCTTCCCACCCCACACCCGTCTCCTGCCCTTCTCTTCCTTCATGCCCTGCTCATTAAGCCATATCTTAGGGAGTACAGCTGGAAACCCCTCCCCCCCCCCCAAAAAAAAGGAGCCATGGAGTAAACAAATCCCCTAGAGGGCTTCACTACCTCTTTCAACCACCTGCCAGTCTTGGCAGCTAAGCAGCTGCTGCCAGGTGGGTAACACCAGCTCTGCCTGTGCTATCATGGTCATACCTGGGGGTCACAGCCTTGTAGACACTGAATGTGCCCTTTGATCATTGCATTGTACAAGGATTCTATGTAGTGTAAACAAATAGCCCCCAAAGCATTTTACGTAGATCCCTTGTTTTAGCAACTAGGAAGTGTTTAGACGTTAAACTTGCCATTATGTGCTTTGAACTATGGTTATTTTGGTGTCAAAAAAGAATACGTTATCCAGTTAGTTTTACATAAAACTTCTTTTGTTGTTGTTTGTTTTCCGTTTTGATGCTAGATAAGCACTCTTTCACTGAGCTGAACCTTCTGCCCTACTCCTTACTCTTTTTTTTTTTTTTTGGCGGGTGGGGGGGAGATATCCCATTGCTAAAGAGAATTGGCCAGATGGGGCAGGAAAGGGAATTCCGTTCAGTATCCTATGGGCCCAGTGGTTACCTCACACAGAACGCTGCTTGGCTTACCAGCACCTGAGCCTGAAGGGCTGGAGAACTAGAGGCTTAGATAAGCTGTTGAAAAGTGCTGGGTCTCTCCTGTGACTCACCTTTGAGGCTTTTGCTGGGACAGTATGGGAAGAAGCTCAGGTAAATTTCCCATGTTGGGAAGGGGACTCAGAGGTTCTAGACACCAGAAGTGAACACCGGAGGGCGGGTAGAAAGGAAGACATTTTGGATGCAGGGAACAGCAAAAGAGAGGTGAGGAGGCAGGACTTAATAACACACCGGGGAGGTTAAAGTCGGGTCAGCCTGGATTAGCTCGAGGGAGATAGGGAGATAAGAAACACTCGAAAGTTTGCAGAGCCAGGAAACGGGACTTTGTTTGAACTGTTTCCAGGCAGATGGGAGCCATAGCAGTCTCTGCATAGGGGCTATCCTAGAGGACTTCTGGCTGTCATGTGTACAAGGTAGAGGTGGGGGAGTCTGAGGAGAGAAAGAGTGTGGGGAGAAGCTGGAAGCTTTGGGAATCTATGCCAAGGTGCTCTTTGAGATGGAAATGAATTCATCCTGGTTTTGTTTGACACCTCACACTTCCTACTGCCAGAAAAGAGTTATCTGGGCTAATTAGATGGGGGTAGGATGCGGAGCGGGTTCTGGCTCTGACAGCACACTCAGTAGATACTGCGCTAGGTCTCCTGGTCACTAGGAGGGGCTTCATGCAGTATGTCTGGCTCTCAAGGCCTGAAGGGTAAAGCCTCTCATTCTCTCCAGCCCCAGTGATCTCTGCAGATGGGCGGGTCTAGGAGGCTGAAGCTGGAGTTCAGAGCCGCATCGCATGGGGGGAGCAGGCTTATGTAAGCTCAAGTGCAGATACCTGCTTGCCATGTGAACAGAAATCAGATGCAAGGAACAGCTAGAGGCAGCTCAGCCTCAGAGCAGCAGCTGCAGCCTGGAGGGAGAGAAGCAGCAGTGTCAGAGAGCACAGCCGTCATGGAGGGATGCTCGGGTTGAAAAGGTCGGGGCAGCTCCCTGTGGGATGGTATGTGCAGTGTGTATGTGGGAAGGTCTCACTCTGTGACATGAGCAACCCTGGTCAGAGAAGCCAGGACTTGCCAAAAAGTACCTGGAGCGAGCGTAGGTGGCAGGGCTCCAGCCAGTGCTCCTCTCCTGCTCCAGGTCGTACCTGAAAGGCCATGGGAGACATTTGGGATGGGTGGGTGAGGGACCCTGGGGAAGAGGCTCATGTTAGGGGACCTCCCATGCACTGCCTCCACCAGTCCTACAAGACATCACACCCACATCCTGAACATGTGACTTGAGGTCTGTTTTGCACACTGTAGGTCAAGGACAAGGGCCTCTTCTTGTAAGTTGCTGTTAGAGAAAGAACAGCTGGCCCCTGCACCTACCTAGTGTTAAAGTAGTTCTCCAGAAGAGGACTGTCAGGTGTGCCTTCACACCTCTCTCCCCCCCCCCACCCCCGCTTTTTTACTCTGCTCTTACTTGGCAGTGTACCAGAGACCACCTGGTGTTATACACTCACTCATTGGTTGATTTATCTCCTACCACCAGTAGCATGTGCACTGGATGTTACTGGGAACTTGGCAGCATGCCCCTGCTCTTTCTGTGGTATTGCAGGGTAGCTGTTAGAGGTGCTTAGTAACCAGTAGAGGAAAGACTGCTGAGGACTGTGGCCATGGGCTGCTAGAGAGAGGGCAGTCCTGCCCTGGGATCTTGAATAAACCCTGGACCCTTAGCTCTGTACTGGAAGTGGGAGAGAAACCTGATACATTTAAGATTCCTCCCAGGGCCTGTATGATCTCTGAGGTTCTTTGTGGGAGGTGGAGTTGTAGGGAGGTTTCTGGCTCCATAGAGATGCTAGGCCTGGCTCCGGCTTCAGTGCTTGGGAACAATAGTGAGGGCTGGCTCTTGGGAAGGGCACACTATGGTGCTGAGTGTAGATGTGCTCACTTAGCGGGGTTTGTGTTGGCTCAGAGTTTACCAAGGTATGACAGACTGAGAGCTCTTCCTGCCTTGTTAGAGTTGGTGTGAAGTGACGCTGAAGATGATACGGGCTAGCCAGCCCAGGGGAAAGGCTAACTGGAGTATTATAGGGCTTCTCCCCTCTGCCTCCAATTTACCCTTGGGAAGATTTTTAGAACCTGTTTAAGAAGAAGCAAGTAAGCCAGGCAGTGCTTATACATGCCTTTAATCCCAGCACTCGGGAGGTAGAAGCAGGTGGATCTCTGAGTTCGGGGCCAGCCTGGTCTACAGAGTGAGTTTCAGGACAGTTAGGACTATAAAGTAGTTTTGAAAGCTGTCTCGAAAAGCTTTTTATTTTTATTTTTTTGTTTTTCGAGACAGGGTTTCTCTGTGTAGCCCTGGCTGTCCTGGAACTCACTCTGTAGACCAGGCTGGCCTCGAACTCAGAAATCCGCCTGCCTCTGCTTCCCAAGTGCTGGGACTAAAGGCGTGCGCCCTCACTGCCCGGCTCAAAAAGCTTTTTAAAAGAATAAAGAACTCAGCTGGGTTTGGTGGCATGCACCTGTAACCCCAGTACAGGAAGCTGAGGAAGCAGGATCTTACAGCCTTACATGCCTTTTTAATCTTACCAGTAGTCACCCTGTGTCTTGCTAGTAGGGGTACCTGAAGTAACAGCCTTTGAATTCTCCTCTTCCTCCTTTTTCTGCTTCTTTTGGTCTGTAGAGACAAGATTTCTCTGTGTAGCTCTGGGAACTAGCTCTGTAGACCAGGCTAACCTTGAACTCAAAGGTCTGACTGCCTTTGCCTCCCAAGAGCTAATGTGTCCTGCTCCAGATTTTGACATTTTGACTGGTGATGATAGCTGACTCCTGGTGAGTCACAGCCAGGCCTGAGTCCTCACTCAGAGAACAGGTATCTATTATCTTCTGTCTTTGGAGTTTGCAAGTCAAGGATCCCCTGGATTGGGGCCTCCCCAAACCACCCTGTGTTAAGTCTCTCATTTCTTGTTTTCTCTTCTTCACAGATGTCAAGCCTTCCAACATTCTAGTAAACTCACGTGGGGAGATCAAGCTCTGTGATTTTGGGGTCAGTGGGCAGCTGATTGATTCCATGGCCAACTCCTTCGTGGGCACGAGGTCCTACATGTCGGTATGAACTGTCTGTGGCATGAACTCCACTGTTTCTGCAGGTTCTGTTCTTAGCGTCAGCAGCCACAGGTTGTGGACCATGGAGCCATGAGTGTGCGCTGTCTGATGATGGATGGGGATTGAGAAGCGAGGGATGAATCACAGTGGGCCTCTGGCACAGAACAAGTATCCTCCTTTCACAAATGTTCACGTGTAATTGGGGTCTCAGGCACTGAGACAACCTCAAGAAATTGTGCTGTCCTAGCTCCAGAGTCTGGCTTCCATTCTGAAGAGACTTGAGAATGGATCTGACATCTGATTGTCAGATCCTCAAACCCAAGAGACTTGGATATGGCCGAACGCGCCTGGCCTACTGCCAGTCCGTGTATCCTCTAGCGGCCCTGCTTAGAGACTATGTTTGAAACCCTTTCCTCCATTCTGCCTCTGTCCTCCCTACTTACTGAATGTCTCAGTCATTTACCTGCTTGGCATCCAGCTCCTGCTTAGAGTCTACTCTAGCTCAGCCAGCGTCTTCTCTTGGTAGTCTTCTGTCCAGGGCCCAAGTCTCCCGGCTCCCACTGTCACCTACTGTCACCTGATTACTGCATGCCACTGTCCCATGGCCCATGGTCGTATTATCATGGAGTCTTTCCCCTTCTTGTACCACCAGCTGCAGCCCAGATGTCTTTCCTAGGGCCTAGCAGGGCTCTGACACGTCAGGGGGCTAGGAGTGCTGGGGAACGGCTGACGTGGAGTTGACTGAATGAGCGGGCCTTTGGATGGTCCATTTCTAAGTGTGGCAGGGAGAGATGGAAATCTGTGGGGAGTGCTTCAGAGGCAGTGCACAGGAGGATGAGAGTAAGGGCGGTTTTTATACAGTCAAGGGAAAAGTGCATATCTAGATGGTAAAGACAGGCCTAAGGCCCAGAGTGTTTCATGCACAGTCGAAAAGTTGTCACATCCTTAAGGGTCTCGGTCCATCCCTGCAGTTCTATCATTAGTAGAGATAATGGTTCCTATGTAGGAGGTGGGAATAGCTAGAGCTAGGAAGCCAGCAGCCCCTACCGCTTACGTAGGGGTTATGTCTAACTCCCCATTGCTCCCTGCTGGTCGTCACCTCTGCTGGGACTCTAGCTACTGTCAGTATCTCAATACCCTTACCCCCACACTCCCTCTTTCTTATCTGTACATACCCTCCACCCCCAACTCCACTGGCTACGGGGCTTCTGCTGTCGGCTGATCTCTGCTTCTGGGGAGGCTGAAGCTCGCACCGGGGCCACACGCTTGCCAATTCTCCAGTTCATTAGGCCTTGGAACTGATCCAGGAATCAGTGGCTGGGTTTTTGTTGGTTATATGGTCAGTTTTAAAGTAGTCCATATTAGAGTTCATGGAAAATTTCATGGGAGAAGCTAGTTGGGTATGTAAATAAATGCACTACGATCACAGTGAAGGTTTTTGTAGGATCCATGAAATAAGTGTCTGATAAACTAATGCTCAGTGTGCAGATGGACTGTGCTGTTTCCTCCCTGCTGCTTCCCACTTTTGTCAGCACATGACTATAGAACTCTGCCACGTCTGAAGGAGTTCATTTCACTTGGTTCCTGACGTGACACTAGAAAGTAGAATGGAAATTTTGTTGTCATCACTGTTACCAGTTAGCAGCAGTGATTTCTGTATATAAAAATTCCTGTTTTACATATAGGGAGCCTGAGGTTCAGGATCCCCATAGTGCATAAGTCTCAGAGTGGGAACTCATGAAGAGCCTCTCATGCTACTTGCATGTGACGGTCAGGGTCAGACTGGGCAGAGCAGGAACCACGAGCTTCTAGGACCCGACTCTGCGGATGCTGCCAGCTGCGTCAGGGTCCAGGGAAGATAGAGCAGTGAGGGGAGGCCAGAGCTGTAATAAAGGAGGCTGCATTCAAGAGGCCAGAGGAACTCTTAACTGTGTGAGGTGTCAGAGTAAGGGACTCCAGAAGGTGAAAGCACTGATGCCACCCCAGGGACCTGCCTAGAGCAAGAACTAACCCTCCGTCTCCCCCGTAGCCCGAGAGACTCCAGGGGACCCACTACTCTGTGCAGTCGGACATCTGGAGCATGGGACTCTCTCTGGTGGAGATGGCAGTTGGGAGATACCCCATTCCTCCTCCTGATGCCAAGGAGTTGGAGCTGCTGTTTGGATGCCAGGTGGAAGGGGACGCAGCTGAAACTCCACCCAGGCCAAGGACCCCTGGGAGGCCCCTCAGCTGTGAGTGGCTTGCAGTCTCCAGTGAAGACTGTAGGGGTTCCCTTACTATTAGGGACTTCTGGGTAGCTGCTTCTCCCTGGGAGTCAGGCTGGGTCCTGTGGGGGTAGTAAGGTACTTGGACGGGTGTAGGAAAGTATTGTTCCTTCCAACAACACCCACTATTTGTTGAATACTTGGCAGTGATTCAGGTGCTGTGTTTAGAACCTACCAGTATTAGTTTGCTTCTTAACAGTGCAGATTTCAGATTTCTTTTTTTAAATTATGAGATTCACATAACAAAATCTGTATGTTAACGTATACATTATAGTTAAGTGGTTTGTAGTATATACTTCTCCGTTGTACAGCCACCGCCACAGCCTCTTTCATCACCCCAGAGCATCTTTCCCCATTACCAGTTACTCTCAGCTCCCCCAGCCCATCCCTGGCAACCACTGATTACTCATTCCCGTCTCCATGGACCTGCTCAGCATGCTCTAATTTTGAAAGCAGTTTGCTGATGAGCACTGCTATAGTCTCTGCTTTAGACAAGAGGAAACTGAGGCACAGGGTACTTTCCTTGCCAGTGCCACATAGACGTGTGAGATGCGGCCAGTCTGACGGTTAAGCACAAACTGCCGCAGCACGTGCTTCTGGGTGGTGTGCACTGACACCTGGCACTTGCGGGGTGTTCTTTCACAGCCTTTTCCATTTTATTGGTTTTTTTTTTTGTTTTCTTTTTGTTTGTTTTTCTGTTGTTTTGTTTTTTTTGGGGGGGGTAAGGGGTTGTTTTTTAATATTTTGTGAGGCACCACTAACTCTTAAGTGATCGAAACTTTCTATTTAGAGGCTAGCCTGGCCTCGACTCCCAGAACTCGCTCCCTGCCTTTGCCTCCTGAGTGCTGCAGTTAAATGCGTGTCCCACCACACTTGGCTAGCCTTCTCATTTTTCTGTCACTTCTGCTGGGTGTTGCTATCTGATCAGGATAACTGGTCTTTATCCTGACGACACACACATGGCTGAGGTACCAACTGTAGAAGGGGCTGGCTGGAGAGCTCGGGGTAGGAAAGGAAGAAATCCATGCTCAGGAAGAATTAAAAACAGGTTCACCTCAGTGTGGCTTAGTGGTAGAGCTTGCCTAGCACTGGGGAGGCTGTGGGCTCTACCTATATAGTACATAAAGGCCATGCCCAGACGCAGCCCTGTGCTCGGTTAGTGTGATACCATTGACTGCTCTGTAAATGTTAGCATGGGACTATGAATCGTCATTTGATTCTCTTTCCGAAACCCTGCACTTTGACTCAGTGGTCGCTCACACATCTAGGATGATACTGAGCCCAGACTCATAGCCGGGCCTTCTGGATCCCCTCCATGTTTGGGCCTTGTACAAGTGGATTTTTATGGTCCCTCATCCATGCTGTACCCCTTGACTCATATTGACAAGTAGCTTCTTGTCTCTATCTATAAAGTGTGTCTTTTTCTTCTTTTTAAATCTGCAGCATATGGAATGGACAGCCGACCTCCCATGGCAATTTTTGAGTTGTTGGATTACATCGTCAATGAGGTAAGTGGTGCCAGGTTTCCTTTACATTGGTGCTTATCTATACTTAAGAAAGAAAGTAGAGGGCTGGAGAGATGGCTCAGCAGTTAAGAGCACTGATTGGTCTTCCAGAGGTCCTGAGTTCAATTTCCCAGCAAACACATGGTGGCTCACAACCATCTGTACTGTCGGTAATCAGATCTGATGCCCTCTTCTGGTGTATCTGAAGACAGCTACAGTACTCATATAAATAATTAAAAAAAAATAATAATAATAAAGTAAGTAGAGGGTGTGGTGGCACACACTTTTAATCCCAGCATTTGGGCGGCAGAGGCAAGTAGATATCTGAGTTCAGGGTCAGCCTGGTCTACAGAGTGAGTTCCAGGATAGACATGCTACACAGAGAAACCCTGTCTAGAAAAAACAAAACAGAAGTAGTTCTGGGCTGGTGAGATGGCTTAGTGGTTAAGCACAGTGGCTACTCTCGCAGAGAACCTGGGCTCAATTCCCACACCTATATGACAGTTCACAACCATCTGTAACTCCAAGTCCAAGGAATCCGACACCCTCCTCTGTGGGCACTGCATGCATGTGGTGCATAGACAAAAATTTGGGCAAAAAACCTATACACAAAATAAAATGGGGGAAGAAAACCAAGGAAAAGGAAAAAACCCACTAGTTGTCAGTGTGTTGGCACACACCTGTGATCCCAATAATTAGATTGAAACTGGAGAGTTCCAAGCCTGAGACAGGCCTGTACTTCATAGTGAGAGCCTGTCTTAGAAAGGAAGGTGGGAGGGAAAACTATGGTTGAGTTGTTCGTGTGGTGTGGTCCTCAGGGTGCCTGAGCTTTGCTCTTGGAGTTGTCAGCTCAGAGTTCCTTCTTTTTCCAAGATCAGGAGCCTCCCACTCACCCACTGATGTTTGCCTGTCTCACTTACTAGGCTGTCCAGTGCATGTACAAACCTCTGAGCACAGGAGGTGTGAGGTGGAGTAAGTGGGACGGACCAAAGATGGAAGAGCAGGAGCCCCTAGTTGCCATGCTGGCGGGGTGGGGTGGGGGTGGGCTAGTGAGTGGAGAACTGCAACACACAGACGTGTGTGCTGTGAAAAAGCCGTGACTGTAGAAAGAGATGAGGTATATCCATGGTCAGTTCTGTGAGAGCAGCAGACTGCTTTTAGATTTCTTCCTACAATCCCAACACCTGGGAGGCCAAGGAGAATCCCATGAATTCTCGGCTAGCCTGCGTTGTAGAATGAGACAGTTTCAGAGTAAGGTGAGTAGGGGTGGGGTGTGAAAGTCTTTTTTAATGCATATGCCTATTGTAGGTGATTAAAAATTTCAAACTCTTGGCTGATTTTAATATAAAGAACCATACCACTTGCACAATTTATGTATAGTAAGTTTACATTAAGGAAGGATGAGACTTGCCCCAGTCATGGCTTAAGTGTAGGCTGGGCAGTACAGGGGTGTGAGAGGAAGCCCACTGGGCCAGCATTCTGCCCTGCAGCAGGAGCCTTGGCTTTTGATGAGAAGGCGTGAGTGCTGACATGTTTCAGAGGCAGCACTGGGCTCAGATAAGGCCATCACCCATCCTTGACTTCAGAAAATTGTAGGCAGCCTTCTTGTCTCGGGTGAAAACAGACCCTTAAAAGCACAAGTGGGCCTATTGTTTGTCACAAACCTAACGGAGTATCCTGGTCACCATAGAGGTTGTCAATCAGTGAGTGCTTTTCTGCCCATCAGGGAGCTCTTCACTTGTCTGCTGTGTGCAGAGCACTCTGTGAGGCAACAGTAGGGGACAAGGCCGAGCAGTGCAGGCTTGCGGTTCATCAGTGCAGGGTGGGCCATCTGTCCTCTGCCTGTTGAAGCCGATATGGCTCTGGGTGGGAGGAGGTCCATGAGGGAGGCTGCCTGCACCACCTGTGCAGCTCTGCACGCTGCTTTGCCCACGAGTGCTCACAATCTGTTCTCACTCTGTTCTTAAAGCCAGCTGAGGTTGGCGGAACTGTCTTTGCCCTCTTTACATAGGTAAGGAAACTGAGGCTCCAGGATGGGCAATAGCTCGAATCTTTTCCCCAGTGCTTTCTTTTACCTGCCTCTTTCCATTCCCTGATGCTAAGAGCCTTTGCTAGCACCCAGTCCTTTCTTGCCTGCCCCTTCCTGCTCAGGAGGAACAGACACTGGCCTCTGGAAGCCAGCTGTTTTCTCTTGAATATTCCATACAACCTTCTCAGCAGCTGGGAGAGTTTGCAGGTTGAGGCTTGTCCTACAAGACTGGGCTACCGTTCTACAATCTGGGTTGCAGCTGACCTCAACACAGCCTTGAGGGTGAGAGGGAGGGCTTGCTGGGCTTTTTAGTAAGGGGCTTGTATTTTGTTGTTTCTGCAGTGCTGGGACTCAAGCCTATGCCACCAGCATGCTGTGGAAGCCCTACTACTGAGCTGAGCCATTATTCCTGCAGAGCCAGTGCTTGTCCCATTTGTTCTAGATAGGGGCTCATTATGTTTCGTGGATTAGTCTCACATGCCTCAGCCTCCCCAAGTGCTGAGACTAGTGCTTCTGCAGGCACCACCCAACTGGTCTGTCTTTTCTTTCTCTTTTTTTCTTACTGAGTCAAGGCCTGGTTGGAACTCACTGTAGACCAGGCTGGCCTAGAACTCAGAGATCCATCGACCTCTGGAATGCTTGGGCTGGTAACTCCTTAGAGCAGTGACATCTTAGGTCTTCTCGAGTACTGCTCCTCCCAAGAAAGCTCCTGGCACAGGCCGTGTGAACTGACAGATTTCCCAGAGCTATCCTCAGGGTCCTCGTTCATCCACACTCAGCCTCTGTTTTACTAACCTTTGGCTCTCCAGGGTTCAGAAAGGGGGTTTTGTGGTGTCTGGGAGTAGAGTCAGGCGCCAGTGGTGCCTCCAGGTTTGGACATCCCTGGAGCTTCTGCTCTTGGTAACTGCTAGTGGCACCTCTAGGCCAGCCAGCACTCAAACTACACTTACTCTACATCTAAGTACCTACAGAGGGTTCCAGAGCTAAAACACAGCCTTGTATAGGAGAGTGAACAGGCTGAGGGGAACATGGTTTATTCTGTCACAGAGTGGTAGAATACTTGAAGTGGTCCCAACAAGGTGAGCCAGGAGGAGCTAGAGTTCCCAAGGCTACTTTCCTGGAACTGATGAGGGCAGCAGTGGGACCGGGAGGTGATAGAGAAGGAATCAAGAGTATCTCACATGTTCACATGTTTGCAGCCTCCTCCAAAACTGCCCAGTGGAGTATTCAGTCTGGAATTTCAGGATTTTGTGAATAAATGGTAAGTTTGTGCCATGTTCTAAGACCCCCCAGCCTTACCCTATACCCTCTTGGTTAACCCTGACTACTGACTGCCATACCCCTTGTGATGCTGGGACTTCAGATTGTCTGATCCTGGGTGCTACTCTCCCCTAACTTCAGGGACCATCTTGTTGCTTTCTGACCTTGATTTAACTCAGCAAGACTCTTGCATGTTTAGCTGTAATGATGGTGTGCCTGTAATGGAGGAGGAGCGAGGTTCAGGCACTGGCCCTTGGCCTTCATAAGAGGCAGGCACACAAACATAAGCAATGTGACTGGGGAGTAGCACTCCTAACATTCTTTATCTTCTTTTCAGCTTAATAAAGAACCCTGCAGAGAGAGCAGACCTGAAGCAGCTCATGGTGGGTCTTACAGAGCCCGTCTGTCCATCTTTCCTACTTCTCATACTTCAGTCAGGTTTGGGACTTCACAGTGCCAGGCATCCATCTCCTTTGTCCTCCTGGGAGTTACAGGGCACCTGGGAAGCAGTCAGGGAGGGACCAGCTCACACCTTTCCTGAGGATGTTGTCTGTCTCCTCCCCCCACCCCCATTTTTGACCTATTCACCACCTCAGATGTCCAGTATCCTGAGTTACTCTCCAACTGGTTCTAGTTTGATGGCAGTGACACATGCTTGTGATACTGTAAGATCCAGACTACTTCATGCCCTGTGTAGCCCTGGGTGTAGTGTACCTTCTAACAAGTTGCTCCAGGGCCTCACAGCTTATATGTATGGCAGAAGGGGTCTTTGGGCTGCAGCTGGCCTACTTGCTGCTCAAGGGTGAGCATTAGAGGCATCTTCTGAGTGGTGCCCAGGCCACCTTGCTTTTCCTTCCTGGTCATTTTTAACAGCATTTCGTTTTGTTTCTTGGACAGGTACATGCTTTCATCAAAAGATCTGATGCTGAGGAGGTAGACTTCGCAGGCTGGCTCTGCTCCACCATTGGGCTTAACCAGCCCAGCACACCAACCCACGCTGCCAGCATCTGAGCCTTTGGGAAGCAGCAGAGAGGAACCCTCTGCCCAGTGGCATGCCATGTCGCTTTCAGGCCTCTCCCGTGCTTGTCTATGTTCAGACGTGCATCTCATCTGTGATGAAGGATGAAGAACACAGCATGTGCCAAATGTACTTGTGTCATTTTTAGTAACATTGTGTCTATCACTATGGTTACTCCCTAAGTGGATTGGCTTTGTGCTTGGGGCTATTTGTATGTTCATCAAACACATGCCAGGCTGAACTACAGTGAAACCCTGGTGAGCTGGGTGGTCATTCTTACTGATGTTTGCACTGCTGTTCATTGTGACTCACTAGCTGGCTGCCTGTATTGTCAGGATACTCGGACCCTTGGTACTTCACTCTTGCTGGTGACCTCTCAGTCTGAGGAGAGGGAGCCTGTGAGACCCTTCACAGGCAGTGCATGCATGGAAAGCATGCTTTGCTGCTACTGAAATGAGCATCAGAACGTGTCCATCATGGTATTTTTATTTTTTGCTTTTGGTATAGAACTCAGCAATTCCCATCAAAAAGAATCGAACCAAAGCCCATCACTGCCATGATAGCTGGGGCTTCAGTCTGTCTACTGTGGTAATTTTTAGATTTCTGGTTGTATTTCTATATTTATTTTTAAATATACTGTGTGGGATACTTAGTGGTGTATGTCTCTAAGTTTGGATTAGTGTTTCTAAATTGGTGGTTATTTTGAATGTCACAAGTGGGTTAAAGCATCAGTGTATCAAGAGTTCTATCTTTCTTCCAGTCTAAGTACCAACGCTATTGTAAACAACGTGTATAGTGCCTACAGATTGTATGAAACCCTTTTAACCATTTTAATCAAGATGTTTATCAAATCTAATCTCTTATTCTAATAAAACTATCAAAGTTAAAATAAAAAGGACAAAAAATATTTCTGTTTTTGTGGCAGCCATAGACTCATGTGTTTGAACGCTTGGCCCATAGGGAGTAGCACTTGTTGGAGGGAGTATGCCGTTGTGGGGTCAGCTTTGAGGTCTCTCATATGCCCAGGTTATGCCCCGTATAGAACACAGCCTCTGGACCAAGCTGTACAACTCTTGGCTCCTTCAGCATCATGTCTGCCTGCACGATGCCATGCTTCCCACCATAATGGACTAAACCTCTAAAACTGTAAGCCAGCCCCAATTAAATGTCTTCTCTCACAAGAGTTGCCATGTCTCTTCACAGCAATGAATATCCTAAGAATGATTTAGCCAGTAACTAAGGTAGGGCAAAGTCAAAACAGGAACACAGCTGCAAGACATAAATATTATATTGTCTTACGAAGGTTTCTGTTGCTCATACGAACACTCTGACCAAAAGCAGAGAGGAAGGCACTTACTTCAGCTTATGGCTTGTAGTCAGTCCCCCATCCAGGGAACAACAGGAACCTAGAGGCAGAAACTGAAGCAGGCGGCCATGGAGGAACCCTGTTTGCTGAACCTTTCTTAAACCGCCCAGGGGCAACACTGCCCTGTAGGCTGGGCCCTCCCACATCAATCACTTTTGAGGAAATGCACAAGCTTGCCCACGGGCCAATCTGATGGGGGCAATTTCCCAACTGAGCTTCTTTCTCCTGAAATTACTCTAGCTTGTGTCGACATAAACACTAGCCAGAAATACCATGAGCAAGAGCATACTCGACTTCAATCCCAGTCCTTCGGAGGCAAGATCGGGTGGATCTGAGTTTGAGCCTGGTCTATCTATATAGTGAATTCTAGGACAGCCAGGTGTGTGTGAAGAGACCTTGTCTTGAAAGAAATAAAAACAAAAAACTAGGCAAAGAGCATACACTGACCATATCTGTACAAGTGGGCTTAGGGGCCTCCTGCAACTTCAGTCTTGTACCAACTCTTCTCGTGTGCAACTTAACAGTGATTCCTATCACCTTCCTAGGACCTGTGAATGAGTAGTCTCTTTACACAAGGGGAAAACTGTAGGTGGGCGTCTTAAGGTTTCTATTACTGTGACAAAACATCCTTGCCAGAGCAACTTTGGGAGAAAAGGGATTATCTGGTTTACATATCTGCTGAAGTAAACCAAGGCAGGCATTCAAACATAGCAAACCTAGAAACTCATGCAAAAGGTAATGAAGGAATGCTGCTTACTGGTTTTAAGTATAGCACCTAGGTCCACCCTCCCACCTCAATAAGAAAATGCCAGAGACTTGCCTAAAGCCCAGTCTTAAAGAGGCAGTTTCTCAGTTGAGAATTCCTCCTCTCAGATGACTTTGTCAAGCTGACCTAAACCTAGCTAGCACAGTGGTGTTGGGAACCTCTCTGAGTAAAGTCATAGCTATTTCTCATGGAACATTCCTTATTTCACGTAGCAGGGCCTGCCTGCCATTCTAACAGCCATGCTCTCAAGAGTTCTTTGCTGGTGTGAGAGCCTTCACCCTGGTCTGGTCAGTCTGCTGTACTATGCTGGGGAATGGTCTCCCTCACTGTTAGAATTAATTACACCTTCCAGAAGAGAGACATACTCTCAGTGATGGCTTTGTCATGCTTTGAGGTGGTTGTGAAGTCAGAAAAACAAGATGCAGAGGAGCCTAGGAATATTCTTATTCCTAAGAATACTGTTGTGCTACCCACGCTCACACACAAGCAGAGTATAGCCTTCAAACACCAGTAGCAGTCATGTGCAGGTGACATGGTTCTCTGGGCTTGTTGCCAAGCCTGACAACCTGAGTACAATCCTTGGAACTCACATGGTGGAAGAGGAGCCAACTTCCGTAAATAGTCGACTGACCTCCATATGCACAGTGGTACACATGTCCACACATACATATGCACACACACAAAATAAAAAGGCCATCTCATTGGTATTCCTTGGTTTCTTGAGAGAACACCTTATACAAAACCAGCGTATATATTGTGTAGGGAGTTGTCAGCATTGGTGAATATATGGTGTGCTTGATGTGTGTTGATGGCCAGAAGTTGTTGGTAGTTTTTTCTGTGTATTTTTTGAGACAGGTTCTCTCTATGTAGTCCTGACTGTCCTAGAACTTGCTGTATGGACCATCACACTGGCTTGATATCCTGCCTCTGCTTCTCTTGTCACATCCCATGTGACTGACTACCCCGGTAATGACTGAAATTAGGTCAATCTGTATAGTGTTTGCCTTTTTCAGAAAAGAGACGGAATAGTGTCTAGTTGATCTCAAGTAGCCTAACACGCTAGTGAGTAACCCATGCTAAGACCTTGCATTGTGCTTGGTTTTGTTTATAGTCCAGGTTGGTTTCACGGTGGATGGCAACAATTCTTGCTAGAGCATTCCGAAGTCTGGGTGTAAATGCCTAAATTAGCTAAAACTCTGTATCTTACTATGATCTTTTACGTAACAATCAGATGCTATCTACTTCTCACCATTCCTCTGGTAGTGAAATTGGACTGATTAATATATCTCAGCAGAAAAAAAATTTTTTTTTTTTTTGCAGCTTGCAATTTTCATGCATGCTGGGATTGAGATGTGTGCCTCTATGCCCATTATCACTGTTCTTTTTAGACGGGGGTCTCTGAGTGAACCCGAAACTCACTGGTTTGGCTAGACGGGATGGCCAGTGTGCTTCAGGGATCTGTTGGTCTTCCTATCCCCTGTGCTGGGGTTACAGACATGTGACACTCTGCCTAGGTTTTTACAGATTCTGAGGCTCCAAGCTCAGGTCTTCATATTCGCATGTAGATACTTTATCAACTGAGTCTCCTCCATTTATAAATCTATCTTTCACACAGGCCCTGCAAGACAACTTTGAAGAGATGACATACACAAGACTTAGTTTAGCTTGTATAACTAACCCTAGCCCTTGTCCCCCCTTAAGAATCAGATTCTTCTTCCTCCTCTTCCTCCTCCTCCTCTTCCATAGGGCTCCTGGTACTCAGCTTCAGTGTGGTCTGATTGATTGACGCTTCATTGTCTACATGCAGCGACATCTGTGTGAAATCACAGCGTTAGGATTATAGCGAAAGAGCCCAGCCACAAACAGCAAATTCTTTACAATCAAATCTCATTTATGGGTCTGCATTAAAGTACTTGTTGCATGCCAAGGCAATGGTGGCACACACCTCTAATCCCAGCACTCAGGAGGCAGAAGCAGGCGAATCCCTGTGATTTCAAGGCCAGCCTGGTCTACAAAGTGAGTTCCAGGACAGCCAGGGATACACAGAGAAACCCTGTCTAGAAAAACCAACCAAACAAACAAACGAGTACTTATTTCTTTTCAAAAAAGATCCAAGTTTGAGTCCTAACATCCATGCTGGATAGCTCACAAGCCCCAACTCTAGAGTATCTGATACTTCCATGGATACTAGCATGCATTCACACACACCTATAAAAATATCTTTAAAGTTAAAAAAAAGTTCAATTTTAGGTTCATATTTGTATGACCGAAAGAACACTTTCCTGTTTCTTGTTTCTCCCATTTCTGAAAGGGGGTAAGAGTAAATGCTTCATGTTTACTAAAATGTTAACTGACCTATCACGTTCTTTTACAAACCCATCAACGAAGTAAATTGTGTAGACGACACAGCTTATAAAGAATTCTCAAAACGTGGGATATTTAGGAAGAATGTATTGGCTTTGTTGAAAGCATTTTGTAAGAGTCAGTAGGGTAATACCTGCAGCTCATCCCACACCCACAGAGTGGCAACCATGACATATTCCTAAAGAGAGCAGAGTTTCTACATAGGATACGAGCACACATGCCTGTAATTCCAGGCAGAGGGAAGAACATCAGAAGGTCAGCCTGGGTACAAAAGACACTGCTTCAAAACGAACCCCACCACCTACCTCTACCACAACAACCACTGCTAGTTTCTTGGGGCTCATTTGAGTAACTGGAAAGGATGGAGTAATTTGAAGTCTGGGCAGGCTGGGCATATTGATGTACACGAGAAGAGTAGAGGATGCCTAGATTTGACAAAGTATAAAAGACAAGCTATTGCCTGGATGGTTAATGTAGATTAGCTAATTACTGAACTACAAATTATGAGGGGCTGAAGATGAAGCTCACTGGTAGGGTGCTTGCTTATCTTGTATGAGGTCCTAGGTTCAATGCACAGTAAATTCACCCACGCCCCCAATTATTTGAATGGTACTTTCCAGAGTTCTTCGGATTTGGTAATAAAATGTGCCATACAGCATTTGCTTGCCCAAGGAGCTAGGGCACAATGGGTCTACATTCTATCTGGAAGTCTGTACTTGACTAAACTTACATCACATAACTGTTCAGGTGCTGGCTGAGAAGACAGTGTCTCAGTCCTTCCTCGAGAACTTATCATTGATTGAAGGGCCAACTCTTCAACCTAGGAAAGAAAAGTCAAAGACATTTCACTGAGTACTCGGCTGGGCTACCGTATAGAGTAAATTCCACTAGATACAGTGTTGGTTAGCATCATGAGAAAGAACTGCTTATAATCCCTGAACTGCTTTAGAAGGGCATGGGGAGCTTGACCTTCTGGCTTTTTTCTTTCCCCAAGACGGGGTCTTACTTTGTAACGCTGGCTATCCTACACCTTGATAAGTAGATCAAGTTGGTCTTGAGTTTACAGATATCTACCTGCCTCTGCCTCTGAAGTGCTGGGATTAAAGGCATGTGCCACTATGCGGAGGTTAGAAATGTAGAAGGCAAGGGGATCATAAGTTTAAAGCTAAGCTGAGCTACACATTAGGTTCAACGAATGTCTGTGTTACACAGGGGAGACTACTTCTCCCCCTCCCTTACCCTCACCCCAGGAGACAGCTGGTTCCACAGACACAGACGGATGTCCCAAGCTTGAGCCTGTCTACTCAATTAATGAGAAAGTGAAAAGCAGAGGATAAAAAAATGCCCGTGCTTCCTGGAGCACCAGGGTACCTGCCTTTGGGAGGTCATCTTCAACACACAATCATTAGGTGCTTGTAAGAGGTACTGTTGTAATAAGTTTGTGCCGTTATAAACGCCCCGAGAAAAGCTGCATATCGTTTTCTATACAAGTATACAAGTTCAGTGTATAAAGGGCTCCAGTAATCCTCGTGTCACTTACATTTAAAGATCTTGCTGAGCAGGGCTTACCATGATCATTTCACAGGGGCCAAACTACCCCTATGTCTAGGACGTGATCAAGGTGGACCTAAATCTGCATTCGAGTCGGTTCCCAGGAGGGTTCCTGGGAACGCTATGGGACAAGTTTCTTTCCCAGTCCTCATTCGCACCGCAGGCGGATCTAAGAGTTAACACAAGCTCGACAACATTGAACCCTTCCTGGTAGCATTTAAACAGTATTAACCAGCAGCTGCAGCGTGAGCCGGCGGGCCGGGCTGGGGTGGATGTGGGCTCGGAAGCTAAACCTGCTCAACACCTAGCGGACCGAGCTCTATCGCCGCGCTCGCCAGACGCTCACGAGGGGCTAGAACTGGAGGGCTGCACGCTCACCTTGAGGCGGTTCAGCTGGTCGTGCAGGGCCGCCTTCAGACGCAGCAGGGTCTCCTCCTCCTTGCGGAGCTCCTGCAGCCGACTCAACATCCCCTTCCACCTTCTTAGGGCGCTGCTTTCTGCCGGGCGCGTGGTGATGACGTCACTTCCACTACCGAAATCAGCGAGGCCCCGCCTGCTGGTTTTCTTACAGCGTTTGCTACCAAGAATCTGAAGACAAAGTGCAATCCCCAAAAGTGTGGAGATTCTTCAGTAATCTCTCAGTAAAACCTGGTTAACTCGTTTCACAGGCTTCAGAACAGCACTCATTCATCTTAGCACTTTTTTTTTTTTTAAAGATTTATTTATTTATGAGTACACTGTCGCTGTCTTCGGACACACCAGAATAGGGCATCCAATCTCATTACAGATGGTTGTGAGCCACCATGTGGTTGCTGGGATTTGAACTCAGGACCTCTGGAAGAGCAGTCAGTGCTCTTAACCGCTGAGCCATCTCAGCACTTTTAACGTGCTTTTCCAAGTGACTTTACACTCTGCAAAGGCAGAGTATACACTTTTGCAGGCAGGAACCAGTAATCCCACCAAATACTTAAGCTTAGTTGGGACAGGAATGCTACTAAGCTTAAGGAACTCCTCATTTCCGGTAGAGAAGTATTTCTCTACCCACATTCATCTGCTAGTAATTTCGACCAAATCAAGGTAACAGGAAATGAAGGCAATTCTAGGATGAGCAGATTTATTTGTAAATACCATGTAAGCACCGCCCCACCGTGGACACAGCAGCCATAACTGTGGTAGGCACACCGACGTTCCCTTTTACCATCACGCCCTCTAGTGGTTACTGTAATTACACAGTACTCATACATAGGATTTGGCCCCTAGCTGGTCCTGACTTGTTTCTCCTGTCCAACACATTGATACCAAATATTAATAGATTTCATTGTAAGTTAGGCTATTCCAAATTCATTTTATAGCAGACTACCATGTGCAGCAAATCAGCCTAGAGAATGAAATTTTATTATTTTGTTCTGAAGTCCTAATGACCTAAGTTCCACCATGAAACCCCACATCGTCCCACTCATTCTGACAAAGGTTAATTTAAAAGAGCTGGGAAACACCACAATCAAGACTCACACAACGGTTTCTCACTGTATCTTTGATTTATTCAAATAGGCTGTCTCTGTTTGCTCTCTGGGATTTAACAGATTTTAATAGTTTATGCAGCAGGCTTTTTTTCTTCTGTGGTAGGTTTCTTCTCTGCTGGTTTCTTGGTAACCACCTTTTTCCCTGCAGGCTTCTTCGGTTTCTTGGCATCCACCGGCTTCTTTCCTTTCTTGTCTGCTGCAGGCTTCTTCTCTGCTACCACCTTCTCGGGTTTAGCTGCCTGGGCAGCAGCTGCCGCTTCCAGTTTTTTCACCCGAAGTTTGTGCTGCAACAAAAACCAGTAGGAAATTAAGAAACCACTTATTCAATGGAGCGTAGTGGTTCACATCCTTAACCCAGTACTTGGGGAGGTAGAAGTGGATCTGTCTGTAGGAGGGCAGCCTGGTCTTCATAGTGAGTTCCTGTCTTAGGAGAGGGAGCAATCAAATCTTGTAAGAAAAATTGGCATAGCTGACTCACATTTCTGGCCTGGCGAAGAATGGTATTCCTGCGCATAGTCTTTGCGTAAGGGTTCAGCTTCAACATGATTCTCAGATTCTTCAGTGGATTCTTCTTCAAGACTCTACGATGAATCTTCTTACTGTCAAGAGGTAGCATTCATTAATTAACATGTATCCCTTTAAAAGTCAAGAGAGGTTGTATGAAGTTATATTCAAGTTTCAAAACTTTACCGTGGTGCTCGGAGAGCTCTTTGGATCTCTGGGCTTTTCAAGATTCTGCTAAGGTCTGTGTTCATCATCTTGTGCATGGGAAGGCTGGGGAAAACAAAAACCAAACAATCCTGTAAGAGATGTCCCTTTCACTTTTTAAATGAACATAAAGCATTAAAAACTAATTTAAATTTTTCTTGACTCTCCAGATACAGAATAAACCTTCACATTTTCATTTAATAATCACAGGTGAGACATTACTCCAAACAATGGAAAATATACACCAAAACCTAATGCAGACCCTAAGGAGAACATAAATGTACACACCAGTTACTGATGAGCAATAAATATGGGGAAACTCACTTATAGTTACTCTTGAGGGAAGCAGCCTTACGCCAAGTGCCATACAGCTCATCCAACTTCCGGAAAGCACTTTCAGTCCAAATGCAGAAGCGCCCCACATGCCCACCAGGAGCAAGTCTCAGAATGTTCAGCTTGTTTACATTGAGGAGAGTAATACCTTGAAGGGGAAAGAAGAATGAGCAAGCCTCTATTCACTCAGCAGGAGAAATACAGTTCCTGTGGTTCACTGAGCTACCCAGGGCACGGAAGAGCTCAGGCCAGCAGGGAGGATGGAACTCACTCATACAGGAATCAGAGCTTCCACAAAATCATGTGATTTCAGAAACACGGACCATGAAGTGGAATTTCATCATAACCACAGCTGAGTGAGCTTGCACAGAAAAGGCAGTTAAAACATGTGTAAGAATTTACCAGGGATGTTTCTGAAGGCCTTGATGATACCATTATCTTCGTTATAGATGATGCAGGGTCCCCTGCGCTGGATCCGCCGTCGGTTTCTCATTTTGCCCTTGCCAGCTCTCATTCTCTGAGAGGCATAGACCTATAGAGTGAGGAGCTTTAGTATCACTCATCAAGATAAGATTTCCATATCTTCAATCTTAGTAAAACAAAAATGTCTCAACAGAAAAAGGAACTTTCAGCCACATCTGATGCTATTTGGTCCCTGAAATTCACAACTTATTGTTACTATTTCACATCTCAAATCCCAGGTAACTAAAGCTATGAGTTGCTCAGCAATAATTTTCGTCAACCTTCTGATTCAGTTTACTGACAGCAGGCAACTGTCACTGAAAACAGAGTAAGACGCAAATTACAACATCACTGCAAGCAGATCAAGCCCTTTCTGTAAGAAAAAAAAATTGGCAGCAAAAATAAGACTCCTCCCATGCTGTCTTTTTAGACGTACACAAACGAATACTTACAGTACACACCTTCCTTAATCTAAGTACCACAAAACACATCTACATTAGAGATAGGTTATCTATAGAGTACTTGGTTAACCCAACAAACCCCTATCTTTGGATCTTTGAAAGTTTTCTACAATCAATATTCAATAAAAACTTTAGCCCACTCTCCCATTAAACCTCAACTAATCCTTTGAATCCAAATCTGACAACAGTATGGAAGATCAGACCTCAGTGTGTATGGTGAACCTACCTTTTTGATGTCATTCCAAGCTTTAAGTTTCTTAAGCAGCTGAACAGCCTCCTTGGTCTTCTTGTAACCTTCAACTTTATCTTCAACCACCAAAGGCAGTTCAGGAACTTCCTCAATACGATGACCTAACAAAACCAATGTAACATTTAACAGCCAAGTCTCACCTCTCTCCCTGGAGACACTGTGCCAGAACTCTAGAGTCACTGTCTCTGCTTCCAGGGGCAGAAGTCTCAACTGTTTACCCCTCACCCCAAAATGAAACATCACGAAATCTTCGTCAGATCAGAATCTCCACTAATATCATGTGTTTCAGAAACACGGACCATTAAGTGGAATTTCATCATTTTGACAAGTAAAAACACGGTAAGAAGTTGACAGGCACTACAATCAAAGGCTTACTATATTGATGTGTGCAGAAATGGCTCTAGGAGACAGACATAGATACAATTCACAGAAGCAATTTACTTAGGTGCAGTTAAACTAAATGTCAAAGCATCAGACCTTTAGACATCACCAAAGCTGGTAAGGCCGAGGCAGCCAGGGCAGAACAGATGGCATATCGTTTTTGGGTTGTGTTCACTCTGCGGTGCCAACGCCGCCAGGTTTTGGTTGGTGCAAACATGCGGCCCCCACGACACATCTGTTTTCTTTGTCAAGAATTAACTTTTTTTCAAATTTAAAAATTAACAAGGTTATTACTTGCTCAGTAACAATATTCGTCAACCTTCTGAACCAGCTTACTGACAGCAGGCAACTGTCGCTGTGAACAGAGTAAGACGCAAATTACGACATCACTGCAAGCACCCCCTAACAGTTCCATATTGTCTAGAGATGTTTACTGGACATACTAGTAGTTTTAAACATGATTCAAATATTAACTAGTATTAATACAAGCCTTAAGTCCACTTGTTCAATTGCCAAGAACCCTAATAAAGGATACATTTCCAAAGGCACCCTGGCCAGAACGGTGGGTCCCGCCACCTCGAACTCTGGGAATTCGAGCCACGGCCCGGCCAGTACCCCAAGACTCAGCACTGGTCTGATGACCTAAAATTGGCAAAGACAAACAGTTTAGGTACTAACTCACACCAAACCCATGACTTAAAACATATGCATGATAGGCAGCATCAGAATAGCCAAGGAAAATCATGTAGTTCAGAAACACGGACCAATGGAATCTCATCATTTACTGCAAAGAAGCCCTCAAAGTATATACTCGCGATGACTGTAAATCCATACCTGCTAATTCACTGACGGCATAGGGCTGTCGGTTGTTTTTCCTTAAGTTGGTGTGAACGAAGTTCACAATATCCGGTCGAATGGGAGCTTTGAACACAGCTGGCAAAGTGACATTCTTGCCAGATGACTCCCCCTTTTCAGAGTACACCGATATGAGGGGACGGGCACAAGCCTGGGAAGAAATGAAAAACGTAACTGAAACAGAGAAAGTACCATCTCCTGCATTTGAAGCCTAGATTTTAAAGCCCACATCCTTAATACTTGAAAACAGATATAGAACTATCTGGAGAACTGGGGACCAGAAAGGCAGTTATTAACAGTGTGTTCAAGAACCAGCACACGAAATACAGAAAATGGCAATAGAACCACATCATGTTGTATTCATGGGCTGACTTGAGAAAGACCAAAAGAGTACTTATATTGACAACACTGGTGGCAAACTCTTCCTATCACTAAATGACAAGAGATTGATTTATGTTGACAAATATGTAACAATCACAAGACTGAGCCATTGGCTGAGGTTATACATGCCACTCTGTGGAAGCAGACTGAGGTCAGTATGGCCTTGCAGGAGACCCCAAATTCAAGAAACACAAATTAAAACACCAGCGAATATATTTACAATTTCAACAGCTTTACAGAGAAAGAATACCCACAACCTTAAAAATCTGACAATTTTAAAGACAAATGTAAAACAATAAAAACAATGTTTGAAGACACTATTCAATGAGACCATTAAACTCTACCCTCAGCAACTTCACCAAACCTCAGTTGTCAAAGTCTTCAGACCCCTTCTCAAACTCAGAAACGTTTTGATAGTTCAACTCTGCAAAGACTCTTTCTTACCTGAGGATACCACCCGCACTGATCTGTGCCCTATCTCCCACGTGTTCTTCCAGATTCCAGACCATCTCTTTTTCTACCACTTCTCCCTTACAGTTATTACACCAATAGGAACACCTAGCTAGTCAATTTTTAACGATGAATCTCAGACCTGTCTCCAAATCCTAACCTACTGTGGTCAGACAAATCTTAACCCATCTACTATGTAAAAGACAGATCAAGATTTGTGGAAAAACAACATACTACATCCTGTGAACTGTCTTGAGGTTCAAAAGTCTAGATTACATCAATAAAGTAACAAAAACCTATTTTTCCAGAAACTATTCCAAAGAGGTATAGCCAATCTTTCTGTAAAGCATGAATACAGATTTCCTTCTAGCCCTTTCCTTTGAAGATGCATATACAAATTCACTGGACCGAAAGCACATGACCCGCCAAGGCCTGCCTGGGCCGAGTTGTCATCGGACGACCCCGAACCCCTGACAAGTCTCGGGCACCCAAGAGCTCGGCTTCCAGGAGCCTTGTTTCCGTAGAAGTAAAGAACGCGATGATCCCGAAAGTTCCTCTGCCATCCGCCCTGCGCTGCTGCCCACGTTGCCTCTAAGATGGCTGCCGCAGCGCCCACAACTCAGCTCCGGCCAGAAAAGCTGCTAGATGCCCTTTCCCTCGTCTCCTCGCTACAGATCCCACGTCCTGAGCTTTCACCCTCCTCCATAGGGCACAGAAACCAGGGAGAAGTCCAGGGTAGAAGACCTCCACTCACCATGACGGGGAGAGGAGAAAGCCACGCTCCTCTCTACCCGGCTGCTCCGACAGGAAAAGGAAAGACTTATCACTCATACTCTATATATCCTTCCACTCGTCTCCCGCATCCCGCCCCCTTATGGAAAACAACTTAGAGACACAAGCTCTCTCTCTTTGCCACACCGAAAAATTTCAGAACGGGATATTATCATGTGAAGTGTGTTTAAATTACGTATACGTTCTTTTTTAAAGTTAAAAACAGTGATCGGAAAAGAGGAACTCCTTTTCGCGGAGTGATTCGTAACTCGTCACAACTCTCGCGAGGATTGTCTTCTCGCCTCATCCCGCCCACCCCTCCATCATAACATCTCTTTTAATCCATTTTCCCCCCCCAGCAGGAACGGGATGCTTTTGGGATAGTAAATTGAAGGGACGTTCTACTAAATTAAAACAACGTGTTAGCATTGAGTACACACAGAACTTAAGGTGTGAAATAGTTCCGGCGGGGCGGGGTCATGGCCTCTGACGTCAGCGTCCGGGCGCGCAGTTCAGTTTAGCTTCTCCGCAATGGACCCGTGCCACGGCGGGATGTGGGCGCGTATGAACCGCGCGGCTGAGGAGTTTTATGCTCGTCTTCTGCAGTGAGTTGTGGTTGGGGAATGGGATGGCCCTTGCCCCTCCGGGGTACTTCGCTGTATTTTCGCTGGTGCCGTTTGCCACAGCTGAAGCTTCTGCCCCTGCCGGCTCTCCTGATCTGGGCTATGTGAGGCAGGTCTCTGCTGTGCAGTGGGTTGGACCCTGAGGAGGCCTAGGCTACAGAAAAACATCAGTACTTACCCATGGGAGGCGGGATGACAGGTCAGTTTAAGCATCCTGCTGATGTACACGCTTCTAAGGAGAGGCTCCTGGGATACAGAGGGCTAGATGTCATCCGGCCTCAAGCTTTGACTCCTATGAAACGTACAGAATCGAGCCTCCTGATGCTGAGGTTAGAGGCGATAGCCATGCCACAGTTCTCCCCTTAGTGAAATGTTGCTGCAAGAGGATTTTGTCACTTTCTGCATCCTCTGTGAAAAGCTAAGTCAGTGAATCACATCAGAATCACCCCAGAGGGTTGCCAGAACGAACACACATTGACGGGCTCAGCTGTGTTCCCTTCTCGCCTCTGAGGTTACATGCTCAGCCCAACCCCTCTAGTTAAAATAGCAAATCTCTCCTCCCTCCCCTCTCTTTAAAAAAAGTCCAAAACTTTTTTTTTTTTCTCTTCAAGACAGGGTTTCCCTTTTTAGCCCTCACTGGAACTCTGTAAATCAGGCTGGCCTCAAACTCACTGAGATCTGTCTGTCTCTGCCTCCCAAGTGCTGGAATTAAAAGGCTTACACTGCCACTCCCTGGCTAAAAGCTTTTTTAAATGATACTTAAATTTATACTAGAGGCTTTTATCTTTTTAGTTTTGTTTTTTGAACAGGTTCCCAATGGCACAGCCCGAGTTGCCCTGGAGCTTGTCAGATTCCTCCTTCAGCATCTCAGATGTTGATTTGGAGGTGTATTCCATCTCTAGTAGATTTTTGCATTTTTATTTTTGTTTGTTTTTAAATTAATGACTCTGAAGGATGGCTCAGGTGCTAAGAGCACTTACTGATCTTCCAGAGGACCAGAACTTGGTTGCCAGAGCCCACAACGGGCGTCATAGTCACCTGTAACTCCAGCTCCAGAGCAGTGCCCTCTTGGGTACTTACTTGCACTTACACATTCATTACGCACGACCCTTACATGTATACACACACACATAATCAAAAACATTTGTTTATATTTATTTAATGTGTATGTTTTGCCTGCGTGTTTGCACGTGGGCTGGTTCATGCCTGGTGCCTGCAGAAGTCAGAAACCACGTCAGATACCACGGAACTGGAGTGTTAGAGGTAAGGTTATAAGCCATCATGTGGGTGCTGGGATCTGAACTCAGGTCCTCTGCAGGAGCAACAGTGCTTTAACCCTGAGCCATCTCTCTAGATAACCTCCCCCAGAATTGTTCTGAGGCAGCGTGTCACTATGTATCCCTGGCTAGCCTGGAACTCAGATCTTCCTGCTTTTGCTGGGATCACAGCGTCCCCCACCCCCACCCTCCATGCCCACACTCCTTTATCTTTCCTTAATCTAATTGTTTTCCTTTCTGTGGCCGGTCCTTGGTGCGGTCCTTAGTGTGGTAAGGGCTAAGCTTTCTCCACTGATATGTAAATAAAAGTACTAGCTGGTCTCTGAGTTCCAATAATAAGGGAGATCCTGCAGCTCTGTTTTTCACACTTGGTTCTGCATTTCAGGGAATTTAATGAAGAAAAGAAAGGAGTCTGTAAAGACCCGTTTGTCTATGAGGTATGAGCAATTTACTTGGGTTTAAACACGATGACCCTAAAATCGTAGGGTTTTTTTAATCAAGTTTTTTGAAATTACATATGATAACTTTTACCCTTTTAGGAGATAGTTCTATGATTTTTTAGAAATACCTTCAGGAGTGCAGCCATACCTGTTGTCAAAGTGTAGACAATTTCCTGTGGAGATTATTTCCTGTCTAAAACTGTCCCCACGTCCCTTTGATATGCATTTCGTATGTCTCAAGTACCTGCAGCTGCTGCTGATTTGTTCTCTCTCTCTGTAGTTTTGCCATTTCCTGGGTGTCGGTCAATAAAATAGATGGTTTCTTGGCTTTGGCTTTCTTTTTCTTTCTTCCTTTTCTGTTTGAAACAGGTTCCCCCTATGTAGCCTTGGCTTTCATGGAGCTCAGTTTTTAGACTAGGCTGACCTTGAGCTTAAGAGATCTACCTGCTTTGGCAACCTGAGTGCTGAGATTAAAGACATATGTTACCATTCCTGGATCAGCATAAACTTTTTAAATGAATATATGCATTTGAGATTCATCCTGTTGCTATGTTTCAGTAAAGACACTTGAGTGGTTCTCAGATTTTACAAATATGAATAAGGTTGCTTATAGATTTACTAAGAATCTTGGGTGGGTGTGGAGCCATCCAGCTTTAACCCTAACGCTCAGGAGGCAGAGGCAGGCAGATTTCTTCACTTTGAGGTCAGCCTCCTCTGCAGAACTAGTTTTAGGACAGCCAGGGCTACACCAGGAAACTCTTGTCTTGAAAAAAAAAAATCTGCTATGTGTTAAATTCCTCGTAGTTGGGAAGATAACCTGTATCTGTGAAACATGGAACCAATAAATTATTAAAAACCAGGCTAGGGACTGGAGAGACGGCTCCACAATTAAAAGCACTTGTTGCTCTTGCTGGTTGCTGCTCAGTTCCCAGCACCAACATGGTAGCTCACAGCTGTCTTTTAGTCCCAGTCCCAGGGAATCTGATGCCCTCTATGGCCTCTGACAGCACCAGGCACACACATGTTGCAGACATACATGCAGGCAAAACACACATAAAGTAATAAATAATCTAAATTTAAAAAAAAACAAGGAAGGAGAAATAATTATTAATGAAGATTAATGACTGTACGTATCTACACTTATATAGATGCGTGGGTAGAATATTTACAAAACTCAAAATCACCAGGAATGGCAAAAACTGATAGAAAAGACAAAGGACATGAGTCAAGCACAAGTGAGTTCCCTTTCACTAAGCAAAGTCAACAATCTCGCACAGCCCCATGGAGTCTGCCCTCTCTGCATTCTTCCTGCTTGGGATCCACATTCGTTTCCTACAGCTGAATAGAAAGGCTTACAGTTAGGCAGCTTCAGGTTCAAGTTGATCTCGCACAGTTCTGGAGACTAGAGGTGTGAAATGACGGTACAGGCAGGTTGTGTTCCCGCAGAAAGCTTCAGAAAACAACCCTTCCTGGATTCTTCCTGACTTGTGGTTTCTAGTAGTCTTGGTGTTGCCCGAAGGCAACCTGGCCTTCTCCCTTGTGTCTATTGTCTGTAAGAATAGCAGTCATTGAGCCTGATCCCACTCCCCAATGCAGTTAATTTCAGCTTGACTTGATTATATTTGCATACAAGGTCACATTCACAAGAATTGAGGTTAGTGCTTCAGGGTATCTTTAAAAGACACACTGCAGCGAACAATAAATGAAACTTGAGAGCTAGGTTAACAAAACCCTTGGTTCTCTGAACTAGTGTCTATAGGTGTCTTTGGCTACTTTGTGGGTTCTTTCTTCCACCCTTTCAAACCCCTAATTCCAGATAAGAGGAAAAAAAAAAGGATAGAGAGGAAAGGAAAGCGATCCCTGAATAAAGTCAGGTTGGAAAGGGGAGGACATTATTATTAGACTACTTCCTGATGATTTGGGGCATTGAGTTCCTTGGGGTAAGTTTGATATTCATCATCAGGATATCTAATTTCTTCTTGTACTGATGATGAAAATATTCATTGTGTTAACTGGATTTTCCGACATATTCAAAGGGCAGTTTGATCGTACCAGTATGATTTTAGGTATTCAATTTAAGAAAGTAATTCATGGATGTTTACTGTCTATTGTTTTAGTACAACACTTAACTGGAAACAACCAAAAAATAACATTTACAGAATTGCTATACACCAGCTGTGGTCTTAGGTATCCACAGACCCTTAACAACAGGGAAAGCAGTTCATGACGTGAGCCATTAGAACATGTCAAAACCCACACAAAGGTGGAAGGCGGGAGTAGCTCCTGCGTGCTGCCCTAGACCTCCACATGTGTGCCCAGGACATATACACAGTCACACACACACATAAACCTCCACATGTGTGCCCAGGACATATACACA
>NW_021620720.1:1292807-1308635 GCF_004785775.1 Grammomys surdaster | reverse complement strand
CATAAACCTTCACATGTGCACCCAGGACATATACACAGTCACACACATAAACCTCCACATGTGTGCCCAGGACATATGCACAGTCACACACACACATAAACCTCCACATGTGTGCCCAGGATATATACACAGTCATACACATACATAATAAATTTTTTAAAAGAAAAGTAAAAAGCTGTTTTTGTGTTTTTGTACAATGTATGTATAGTACATTGGAAACAAGGAGATACTTCTTATGAACTAAATTTGTACAGTTTTATAGTCCAGTAGAAGAAAAGGATAATACTTAGTAAGTTGCTGTTTCTATCCTACATTATACTGTGGTTAGAAGATGTCAGCGAAGGCATAAGCAAAAGGGGCTTTACAGTTTTCAGGCGGACTTTGCCATGTGTATAGAGGGCAGGTATAAGCTAGATTTTCTTGAGTATGTGCACGCACATGCACATGTACCTATGGGTACACGTGGAGGCCAGGGGTCACTAGCTCAGTTGCCGTCCACCTTAGTTGTTGTGTGACAAGGTCTCCTACTCAGTCTAGAACTTCGTAGTTGCTGTACTGACTGGCCGGCGAGCCCCAGAGGTCTCCAGTCTCTGCTTCTCCAGGGTTGGGGTTACAGATCTATGCCCTGATGCTCAGCTTTACATGGCTGGACTTAAACAACAGGCTCTGCCAACAGAGCCACTTCCCTAGTCCAGTTATTAGTCAGGTTTTCTTTTTTTCCCCCTTTTTTATTATTTATGTTATGTATATAAGTACACTGTAGCTGTCCTCAAACACCAGAAGAGGGCATCAGATCCCATTACAGAAGGTTGTGAGCCACCATATGATTTCTGGGAATTGAACTCAGGACCTCTAGAAGAGCAGTTAGTGTTCTTAACGCTGAGCCATCTCTCCAGCCCTGTTGGTCAGTTTTCTAAGCATGAGAAACGTCATGGCAAAGTAAGTGAACCCTTTTTAAGCATTTTGCGTAGTTCAAATTCCTTTTTTAGTAATTTGCATGTACCTGGTCTATAGTAGTTGAATTAAATGTAGAAACACTGCAATCTGTTTTTTACAGGCTGATGTGCAAGTGCAGTTGATCAGCAAAGGCCAACCAAGTCTTCTGAAAACTATTCTAAGTGAAAATGACTTAGTGTTTCTTGTGGAAAAAGTGGTAAGTGTTGGGCTTTGTGATTAATTCTTTGTAGCCACATTTGGGTTTTTTGGAATAATCTTGTACTACATGTTTTCCTATTAATGAAAGTGTACACATTCTTTTAGGAGTAAGCACAGTGCTTTCTACTGAAATATAATGCCAACCATAGATATATACGTAAAACAAACTGTTATAATAGATCCATTAAGAAAAAGAACAAAGCCAGGTGTGGTAGTACACGCCTTTAATCCCAGCACTTGGGAGGCCAGAGTTCCAGGCCAGCCTGGTCTACAGAGTGAGTTCCAGGACAGCCAGGGCTACACAGAGAAACCCTGTCTTGACAAAAATAAATAAATGAATAAAGGGGTAGAAGGGTTCTATGGCTGAGTGTAGTACGGCATGCCTGTGATCCCAGCATAAGGACCTTGTTTCTGAATGAATAAATAAATGAAAGGAAAAATTGAGGGCTGAGTACTGTAAGCTCATATCCCAGAGACAGGTTGTTCCATTTGGGAAATGAAAGGTACTTAAGTGTCTGGGCATCCCCCATGGGTCTCCTGCGGTCTTTACCCGTAGCTTATCATACTGGGCCTGTTAGAGCACTTGTCTTCCATCGTCAGACGCTTCCTTTACAGGAAGCAACGACAGTCAGGATCTTTGAGGGCTGAAAGATGGGTCAGTGGTTAAGAGCATCTGCTTCTCTTGCAAAGGACCTGGTTTGGTTTGCAGCACCTGCATAGCAGCTCACTATGTCTGTAACTCTGGTGCCATGATCTTACCTGCTGAGCCATCTCTCCAGCCTCTTGTGTAGTTACTTTCTAACACTAAAGAGAATTGACCCTTACATCTGGTTTAATAATCTAAAACCTTTTTTAAAGGTTTTGGAAAAGGAAGAAACAAGTCATGTTGAAGAACCACAGTCTGAAGAAACTGCTATTTCTGATCTCTCTACTGGTGAAAATATTAGGCCACTGGCCTTACCAGTTGGGAGAGCAAGGTAAGTTGTTTTTGTCTGATTTGTTTTTGTAAATGTAGAGTTAGGGATAGAGAATAGGGTTTGAGTTGAAACACTGCTGGGGCTAAGGATGTAGGTGTGTGGAGTTTTTTTTGTTTTGTTTGTTTTTGTTTTTTTGTTTTTCGAGACAGGGTTTCTCTGTGTAGCCCGGGCTGTCCTGGAACTTACTCTGTAAACCAGTCTAGTCTCGAACTCAGAAATCCACCTGCCTCTGCCTCCCAAGTGCTGGGATTAAAGGCATGTGCCACCACCGCCCGGCGAGGTTTTTGTTTTTAAACAAGGTTTCTCTGTGTAGCCCTGGCTATCCTAGAACTCACTTTGTAGACAATGCTGGCCTCAAACTCAGAGATCCACCTGTCTTTGCCTCCTGAGTGCTGGGATCAAGGGTGTGTGCCACCTCCCCCCAGTATGTGTGTCTCACATGAGTTCTGGAGATGGAACTCAGGTCCTTATGCTTGCAAGGCAAGGACTTTGTAACTGAGCAGTCTCCCTAGCCTCTAGCATTTCTTGATTTTCTATTTCTTCATGCCTTTCATACCACCGTAAGATTTTTGTATTTACTTTTTGAAGTTGAATGCCTTAGAAATTCCTGATAGTAAATTGTTTCTATCTCTTGAAAAAGTAGAAATTTAGGCTGCATTGTTTTCATTGATATTAGTTGATAGTTAATTTTGATTGATATATATATATCAATCAAATATATATGGGGGGGTGGTAACTTCTGTATACCTTAAAAACCAGTTATTTATATTTTGATGTTTGCGTTGTCATTTTCTCTTTCAATGATTATAGATTTATATATGCAAAGCAGTATAGAGAAAGGAGGGGGTGGACATGGTGTGTGCATGTCAGGCCTCTGTGGATGCCAGAAGTATTGGATACCCCTGGCACTGGAGTTACAGGCAGTTCTCAGCCACCCAGTGTGGACACTGGAAACTGAACTCTGGTCTTCTGCAAGAACAATACGTGTTCTTAACTGCTAAACCATCCCTGTAGACTTGTAACTATTAGAATATATAGTATACCTTATTCTTCTCTTGCTGAAATATATAAACACAGATGTATTCATGCATTTAGTGTCTTCACTTCCAGATTGTTGTTCCTGTGAGACCCTTCACATTATTATTTTTTTAATTAAAAGGGAAAGACAGAGAGAGGGTGGATGTTGCCAGGGATGGAACTTGCGTCTCACACATGCCAACCAAGCGTGTGCTTTACCACTGAGTCACACCTTCAGCTTCCAAGAGAATGTGTGTTGCCGTTTTATAACTGGTTTTGCCACTCCTTGTTTTCAAGGCAGTTGATTGGGCTTTATACCATGGCTCACAACCCTAATATGACCCATTTGAAGATTGAGCAGCCAGTGCTTGCCCTTCCTCCTCTTTGGGTGAGATGTGACGGTTCAGATCCTGAAGGTACCTGTTGGCTGGGAGCCGAGCTTATCACAGCACACGACATCATCACAGGCGTTGTCTTATATGTGGTCACGTGTAAAGGTGAGTGCTCTGCTCTGCTCGGTGTACTTATTTGCCTGGTTGTCTGGGGGTAATCCTGGGCTTCCATATTGGACAGGAGTGAAACGTGAAACTTTGAACCTCGAGTTTGTGCTCAACAGCAGGGAGGGGGCACTTAGAAACTCACTCATGTCTTGTGCCTGCTTTTTTTGGGTTTAATTTAATTTGTACTTTTTAATTTAAAAGATTACCTTTTTGGAAAGAGTGGGTTGAGGCAAGGTTGTCCTTGAACTCTTGAACTTAATCTGTTTCAGCCATAGTATAAAGCCCAATTATTCATGATTATACATGAATACCACCACACAGACTTTCTTTTTTTAGTATTAGTTCTTTGTGGCTTGGCCTAGTCTTAAATATGTGGGCTCAAGCAGTCGGGACTACAGGTCCATGCCAGTATGCCTAGCTATTTAATTTTCCATAAATATTTGTGGATGTGCACATTTGTTCTGTTCCTTTATTGTAGAGTGTCATTAGAGCCCAACCTTGTCTCAGTCTCCGGAGTTGCTAAGATTTTAGATATGAATTTTTTGTTTTATTTTAATTAAAAATAAAAACTTTTCATACAATATATTCTGATCAGTTTCCCCTTCCCCAATGTTCAGATCTCTCCCCTTTCCCTAATCACTGAACCCCACTTTTTCTTTCTCTATTTAACACCTTTTTGTTTGTTTGTTTTGTTTGTTTTTGACACAGGGTCTCGCTCTGCAGCTCAGGCTGTCCTGGAACTGTCTCTGTAGACTAGGTTAGCTTGAACTCACAGAGGTCTGCCTGCCTCTGCTGGGACTAAAGTCATGCGCCACCAGCGCCTGGCATAACTTTCTATTTTAATGGTATAATTTGGAATTAAATAAATCTATCTTTCTTTCTTTCTTTCTTTCATTCTTTCTTCCTTTCTTTTTTATCTCATGTCCTGTAGCTGATAAAAATTACTCTGAAGATCTGGAACATCTAAAAAATTCACACAAGAAAAGACATCACTTGTCTGCTGTGAGTATTTGTCTTACTAGCTTACTTACACGGTGCTCAGTTGACCTGCTGTCCTCCTTCCTCTCACTGTGACTAGATGTTTCTCTGTAGTGTCAGAGTATTTGTCTTTGTTTTTACATGAGCCAGGGCACAGTTAGTTACCCTTGCTCTCTGTGGGTTGGCTCTAGGACCGTGCTCATGTCCTCAGATGTGGGACCCACGTACTGTACTCCTTCTATTTGGCTAATGTTTGTGGCTTAAAAGAATTGCCTTTTTTTTTTTCATTTGGATGACAGTGTAGTGTATGGGGCTTGTTTTTCTTTTGGAACAGAAATCAAGGTGATTTTGGTAATGGTTTGTTCATATGAAGTTGATGCTATTGATCTCCTGTGCCCTGTCTTCAGTTAACAGCCAGAGGCTTTGCCCAATATGAGCTCTTTAAGTCGACTGAGTTAGATGACACTGTCACCCCGTCACAAACTACAGTCACTCTGGATCTTTCCTGGAGCCCTGTGGATGAGATCCTTCAGACCCCTCCCCTGTCTTCAACTGCAGCTCTGGTAGGGATGGACCCTGTCTTCTCTTTAGGTTGCTCAGGCTTCTGAGTGGCAATTTACTTGTTTCCTGCTAGAGCTGTATACTTCCAGCCTTGATATTCACTCGATATTAGGTTGTGCCGCTCAGAAAATCTTGGTCGACTTCCACTGAGGTCTCAGAATACAACTAACAGGGGTTTGCCAAGCAAGCTGAGCTGTCAGTTACAGTCCTGGTGCTATGGAACTTTACTCTTAAGAGATGATTACAGTCTCTTTGTGTGGTGACTCGAGAGAAGTCAGATTCTTTCTGTTCCAGGCACTATGGCACATGCCTCTAATCCCATCACTCAGGAGGCAGAGCCAAGAGGATCTCTGGAGAATTTGAGGCCAGCCTAGTCTATGTAGTGAGTTCCAAAACAGCCAGAGCTACATACTGAGACCCTGCCAAAAGAAAGGAAGAAAGAAGGAAGTTAAAATTACTAACAAAAAGCTAAGCTTAAAATATTTAAGAACAGAACCTGTTGAACATTCAGTCAAAAAATAAGAAATGATTCAAGTGTTGAGGAATATGATGAGATAGTTTAAAATTAAGATTATATTTGGTGGGGCTGGAGAGATGGCTCAGCAATTAAGAGCACTGGCTGCTCTTCCAGAGGCCCTGGGTTCAATTTTCAGCACCCACATGACAGTTCACAACTGTCGGTAACTACAGTTCCAGGGGATCTGGCACACTCACACACAAACATGCAGGCAAAGCACCAATGGACATTTTAAAAGTAAACAAAAGTTTAAAGAAAAGGTTATTGTTGGTATTGGAGATTGTGTTTAGTATAATGGGCACATATTCTCCCACTTACCTATGTCCTCAGCTAACCATCTTTGTAAGATTTATTTCAGTGATTTTTTTTTAAAGGTTTGTTTGTTTTTATATGAATACACTATAGCTGTCTTTAGATACACCAGACGAGGGCATCAGATCCTGTTACAGATGGCTGTGAGCCACCATGTGGTTGCTGGAAATTGAACTCAGGACCTCTGGGAGAGTAGTCAGTGCTCTTAACTGCTGAGCCATCTTTCCAGCCTCAGTGATTTTTTTTTTTTTTTTTTAATTATGAGTATGTGCATGTGAGTCCAGGTACCTACAGAGGCCAGAGGTGTTGGGTTCCCCTGGTTTGGGAATTAAAGATGATTATGAACTTCTTAATATTGGTGCTGGAAATTGAACTTAGGATTTCAGTATAAGCAATATATGCTCCTAACTGCTGTACCGTTTCTCCAGGACAACACCCCTGTGTTCATGCCAAGCCCTTTTTCAAAAAAATTGAATCTCTGTCTTGGTACCTGCAGAGACCAGCAGTGCTGATCCTCAGTCTGAACTGGTCTGTAGTTTGTGACGTCCTCCCTTAGCATCTAGAGTAGCTGGGATGATAGACCTGAATCATCAGAGTCAGCTCTTGTACGGGCTTTAGAAGTCATGTTTTAAACTGTGCTGTGTTTGCACACGCCTTTAACCCCAGCACTGGGGAGGCAGAGGCAGGAGGATCTCTGTGAGTTCAGATCAACCAAGGTTACACAGAGAAACCTTGTCTGGGAAAACCACTTAAAGTTTCGGGCTGGTGTTATAGCTCAGTGGTAAAGTACTTGGCCTATATCCAGACCCTAGACTACATGATGTGGGGGAAAGTATTTTAAAAGAATAGGAAAAACTTTAAAGCAAAAGTTAAAAAGAGAAGTATACAGAACAACATGTACAACTGCGGATGTCAAGTATGTTTTGTAAAAAAAAAAAAAAAAAAAAAAAAAAAAAGTGGGCTAGTGAGATGGCTCAGCAGTTAAGAGAACTGACTTCTCTTTCAGAGGTCCTGAGTTCAAGTCCAAGCAACCGCATGGTGGCTCACAACCATCTGTAATGGGATCCAATGCCCTCCTGTGGTGTGTCTGAAGACAGTGTACTTATACACATAAAATAAATAAATAGTTCTTTTTTTTTTTTAAAGTGTATACCCAGAAGCCTTCATCATATTAACAATGGTTCTTCTGGAGGGTAGAATTATGGGTATTTATGTCTTTCTTCTGTAGTAGGAATTTACTTGCTTTTAAGTCCTTAAGGTTGTAAAGCCATAGCTTCTGGGTAGACTACCTGTGTGTTGGTTTAATCAGTAGACTAATACTCTGACTTACTGGGGACTTTGTTTTCAGCGTATAACTGAGTTTTGAGCTGTTTATTTAAATTTTTTCCATCTGTCCTCTTGGAAATTCTCTGAGGAAAGTCAGGAAACCATGTGGGGAGGGCAGTTCTGTCTTTATGATACAGAAGAGGGCAGTAGCCTGGTTCCTGTTGTGCATCAGGAGTGCCGGATCTGTAAGATCCTGGGATAAGATGCTCTGACTGTGGTGTGGACTTAATTTACTGCTGCTTTATAAGACATGCAATTGAAGTGCAAGTACCAGTGACTCTTGGATGGAAAACACGGGTTGCCGATGAAAACTGATGATCTTTGATACTCTTTAGAATATCAGAGTACAATCAGGAGAGCCCAGAGGTTGTTTGAATCATCTTCACAGAGAACTGAAGTTTCTCCTTGTGAGTATCTTTCTAGAATTTCTTCTTTTGAATTACATATTGTCATGAAAATTGCTTCACAATATAACTTTGATTTTCTTTAAAATTTGTTCTAAATGTTACATTTCACTATGCTCTTGACATTGTGCACAGTTATTTATATGGCAGTGGTCTTCAGAATGAAAGGCAGTGTCACTTAGATAATAGCTGCTCTACCTTTTACTTTACTGGCTGCATTGTACAAAGCCTCACCACAATTAGTTTTATAACATTTTCAATACTCCTAGTACTGTTTAGCACTCACTCCACAACCTTGCCAGTCTCTAGCAACCACTAATAGTGTTACAGTGTTGCTTATAGTGTTTCACAACCTTTGATTGTTAAATAGCATCTAACTTATGGATATACTGCATCTTGTTCATCTCTTCATCAACTGATGAATGTTTCTTCTTCTTTTTTTTTTTTCTTTTTTTTGTACTTTGTGGCTACTAGAAATTGCATTGCTGTGAACGTTTATGCAGATTTTTGGGGACCATATGTTTTCTGCATCTCTGGTGAAATTATTAGGTCCTATGGCACCTATGTTTAAACCATACTTTTTCCTACACACACACAAATTCAATCCTTGTATTTTATAACTGCATGCAATTTTCTTACACATACCTGCTGTTTTTCCCTTCTACTCTTCTTTTTGTCCTTTTGTCTGCCCCCTCTTTGCCTTTTAAAATTATATTCTACTTATTTTGTGTATTTATTTTTAGTTTTATTTATTTTTATATAGCATAGTAGCGCAGAACGTCAGAAGCCAGCTTGTGACAGTCAGTTCTCTCCTTTATGTGGATCGTGGAGATAGAACTTAGGTTATCCGACTTGGCAGCAAGCACACTTATCTCTGAGCCATTTCACTGGCCCTTACTGTACGAGTCAATTACAACCCTTTTACCTTTGTTTGACATCCTGTCAAGACAGTGCATTGTTTTCCAATAGAGACACTGTGGGCATTTCACACTGCCCCATTCCTTGTAATTTGGACCATCCTACACATGGCAGTATGTTTAACAGCCCTGACCTCTGCCAAGTTAAATATCTCAGTCTTTCTGATACATAAAGATTATCTTCACCTTTTTCATAGACCCCTCTGTAAGGATGAAATGATGTCTTTTCTGTTGAGAAACAATTGCTAACTACTCGATTCTGTCGGTTTATTACAGTGGCAGTAGTGGGTATCATTTCTCATGTGAAACAAAAACACTTGTGAAGTTTCTCAGTCTTTTGCTCTGTCCCTTCTGTTCTCTGCTGTTTGTTCACTCTGGTCGGAGTCATTCCTCGTGATCTTCTCCTCCTCCTCCCTGTTGGTAGACATTAGTCCTGCTGAGTTGAAGCAGACCTGTAGCTAGTGTAGCCTGTCTTGACTGCCTTTCCTTCACTGGGCTTAAATTTTTTGTGTGTGCCTGTGTGTTTAATTATATTGTGTTTGGATAAACTTGCTTTCAGTTTCACATTTGTGGTTTCCTTGTTACTTCACCTGTATTGTATCCTCTTCCCAGAACCACATGTTGTTCCTGTGTGCATAGCATTATAGTGGAGAATACTATTTATAGAACCAGCCTGGTGGATGTGTATCCTGCTACTGTTTGTTAGTAACTTCAGCTAGCTACTGAAGCTTTCTTGGCCTTAATAAAATGAAGACAATAGTAGTATCTGCCTCAGAGAGTTTTGTTGGGATTAAATAACACACTACATACAGAATCCTATGACAATGCCTAGTGAGTGGTCAGCATTCAAGAACCCTTACAATAGGGCTGGAAAGAGAGCTCAGGTGTTGAGAGCACTTGTTGCTCTTCCAGGGTGTCTGGGTTTGATTCCTAGTACCCACATGGTACCTAATAACCATCTGTGACTCCATTGCCAGGAGGGCCAGTGGCCTCTTTTGAGTTCTGAAAGCACTAGGCACTATATGTGATGCACAAAACACTCAATGTATACAATAAAATAAATCCCCCCAAAAATTGTTCTAAAGAACTGCTACCTTAATTGATACTATTAAATATATCCCTATTAATTAGGCTATGGTTTCAGCTAACATATTGTCTGAGTGTTCAATTGTTTTACAGGTTTTGGCGGATGGCATCAGGACTGGTGTAACCGAATGGCTCGAACCTCTGGAAACAAAATCTGCTGTTGAATTTGTGCAGGAATTTCTGAACGGTGTTTGTTTTCATAATTTGTTCTTGTCTGTTGCATGTTTTTAATTGAGTATATATGCCTGCTACTTGTAAATATCGATTGTCTCGTGGTTTTATATAGCTTTGAGTTAGAATACATTAAAGCTGCGATCTGATATGCTTGGAGAGAGCTTTGGTTCTAAAATGTCAAAGATAGGTGTTATTTTAAAAGTTATAAGACTGAGTCTGAGGCAAGCCTGGCAGCACAGACCTGTAATCTATTGTAAAGCTATTTGAGAGGCCAAGGCAGGAGGACTGTTAACTGGAGCTGTGGAGTGATTTCAGTGTCAGTCAAGCTAGGCAACTTAAAGAAACCTTGTCACAAAGTAAAATACATAAGTGCTGGGCATGGTGGTACACACCTTTAATTCCAGCACTTGGGAAAGCAGAGGCAGGTGGATTTCTTGAGTTTGAGGCCAGCCTGGTCTACAAAGCCAGTCCAGGCCAGCCAAGGAAATACTGTGTCCAAAACCAAATACATACATTCATATATACATACAAACGAACAAACAAAAGTAAAAAAAAGGCTGGGGATGGAGCTCAGTGGGAGAGCATTTGCCAGCCATACTTATCCCTAGGTTTGATCAGGCTTCAGGACTCTAAAAAAGAGAACGTTGACAGAAGTTTATGTAGCACAAATAAATAAATAAATGTGTTTGAGAGTGTGGAAGAGCGATGAGACAGTGTCTGAGCATCTTCCACATGCCTGTCCGGTCTCGTGCTCCTGCTTGACGGACAGCTGTCATAGTGGTCATTTGCTGAAGTCCCAGTACACTCCTCCTGTTCTCATTTGCTACTTGACAACAGGATTGGGATGGAAATAATACAGGAAGCAGGAAATTAAAATCAACTTAATAAGCCTTTTCTGCTTTTTAGACTTAAATAAACTGGAGGAATTTGATGATTCTACAAAAAAAGACAAACAAAAAGAGGTAAGCAAGCCAGGTGTGATGGCGAGTGCTTTAATCTCAGCACTTGGGAGGCAGAGGCCGGCGGATGTCTGTGAGTTCACAGCTAGCTAGATCTACAGAGCGAGTGTCGGGACAGCCAAAGTTACATAAAGAAACCCTGTCTTGAAAAACCAAAAGAAGGGAGGGAGGGAGGGAGGGAGGGAGGGAGGGAGGGAGGGAGGGAGGAGCAGTTACTGTAAGTTAGACTCTTGCCCTGCATGTGAACTCTGTGCACTGCTCCCTGTCAAGTTGTGGCATCTCATGCCTCCTTCCATCCTGTGTTTGTCTGTGTTGTTCGGCTGCAGAGAGTTAATACAGTTATGTTACTAAGACACTGCAGAGAGTATTGCCAGTGTACAGAAACAACATGCTATGGTGTTACCGTGCCATAAGTGCCGTCATGAAACTAACATGGTTTCTACCTGATGACAAGGAAATGGGGTCAAAGGCCACTTAATAAATATTCTCATGTAGGAAGGAAATCGAGAGCTTACTTTTAAGTGGTATAGTTTTGCTGTTACTGTTTGGGGCTTGGTTTTTGTTTTGAGACAGAGTCGTGCTCAGGCTAGCTTCAAATGCAATTTACTCCTGCCTCAGCCTCCTGAGTGCTGGGCTTTATGGATATGTAACTGCCACCATGTCTGGTTAGTCATTACAGATTAAAACAACTTCAAGACTCTAGTTTTTTACTCTATCCGAGTATATCTCCTTATTAGTAAATGAAATTCTGAGGAAAATACCATTTTCATAATTCTTTATATATGTTCCTGTCTTCAAAACTCTCAGAATAGTGTTTAAAGCTTGAAGTACTTCACTTCTAAAGTAAATGAATGGCGTGTTCTCTAACATTTGCATCTTTTTTCAGGAAGTGAACCATGACGCAGCTGCAGTTGTCAGGTCTATGCTGGTCACAGTGCGGGGGGATCTTGACTTTGCGGAACAGCTTTGGTGCAAAATGAGCAGCAGTGCGTGTCCATCGTAATTAAAGTGGACTTTGTGTGTGTGTTTAAGGTTTTTGTTTGTTTGTTTGTTTAACTTTACGTTGTATTGGTGTTTTGCCTGTGTGTATGTCTATACACCATGTGAGGTCAGCCTGCTTGCATAGGCCAGAAGGCAGTTTAGAGCCTATGGAACTAGAGTTATAGATGATTTGGAGTAGTATGTGGGTGTTGGGGTTTGAACCTTGGTCCTCTGGAAGAGTAGCCAGTGCTCCTAACTGCTGAGCCATCCTTCCAGCCCCTTTTCATGCCTTTTAAAATATAAAACTTAGCCGGGTGGTGGTGGGGCACGCCTTTAATCCCAGCACTTGGGAGGCAGAGGCAGGCGGATTTCTGAGTTCGAGGGCAGCCTTGTCTACAGAGTGAGTTCCAGGACAGCCAGGGCTACACAGAGAAACCCTGTCTCGAAAAAACCAAAATAAATAAATAAATAAATAAATAAATAAAATATAAAACTTAAGTATGTTGCATGAACTGTAACTATACTTACAGGAATCAAAACATACCTAAATAAAATTGTGTGTGTGTGTATATGTATGTGTATTTTTTATAAATAACTCCTATAACAATTTTAGATAGATAGACAGACAGACAGACCGACAGACCAAATGTTATTTGGCAATCTGAGCTATAGCTTTCTGTCTTTTTTTTTTTCTCCCATTTTAAATCCCCCGCTCACTCCTAGCCCCTCAGCAGGGTTTTTGTTTGTTTCTTGTGCGTGTTATTAAAAGTGACATTTTAATCAGAGATGTGGAAATGATTTCTGTGTGACTTGGTCTTCAAGGTGTGGTTTCATATCAAGACTTGGTGAAGTGTTTGACATTGGTCCTGCAGAGCCTGCAGCGTGGTGATATACAGCCATGGGTAGGTTGAATGGTGTGAGTAGAATGTTTTTCTCAATGACATGCAGAAACCAAACCAAACAAACAAACAGAGAGCATTTGATAAAACATTGGATCAAACAGTCTGTGTTGACCTCCAGCTCTGCTACCTTCTAGCTGTGTGAACTTGGGGCCCTTTACTTCTCTGTACCTCACTGCCCTGATCTACAGTGTGAGGCTGGACTCTTCCTGCGTCTTAGTGTTGTGTAGAGGTGAAATTGATCCAATGCATATACAGCACCTAGTGTCTGGCTTGGTATCTGTGAGCTGTTGATACTGTAAACTGTTCTGGAAATGAATGTTTTCATAGGCCACTGCTAAGACTTAAAACTTAGGGTGCTCTTTTACAAAGCAGTTTTGATGATGATTTTGAGATTCTCAAAATGTAATGTGACTTCTGAACCAATAGTTCTTGTGTAGGGATCTCCCCAGCACTCGTGCACAAAAGCATATGTCAAGGCCAGGCATGGTAGGACATGCCTATAATCCTAGCATTTGGTAAGAAGCAGGATGATCACAAGTTAGAGGTTAACCTGAATTCTTAGTAACAACCACTGAGAAAAGCCTTACAAATAACTGTGCACTTTGCGCTTGATGAAATTTCCAAAGTGTGGTTACATTACTTTTACACTGAACAAAAACAGCAAAATAAAAGGTTAAAAAGAGCTTATTAGGAACCATTTTGAATAACTTAGCTACCAGTTCATGATAAAAGTTAGAATTTTTGTAGCTGTGTGAGACCCTGAGTTTGATCCCAGCACCAGAAACAATAATCAGTGTTGTGAAGAAGACACAGAACAAGCACAAGAGCTCGCTATGTGGGCAGTAGTAGCTGTGAGTGTTTGCAGCTTAGCTATTAAAATGAGATTCTGTGTTTGTCGGGTGTTGGGGTGTTGGTGAGCATGAACCTGCTGTGTACAGTAAGTGCGAACCATGGGAATCTAGCTCTAAAAAGAGAGCAAATGCAGAAGGCTAAGGAAAGCTGAAGACTAAAGAAAGTAGCAGCAAGGTGCCGTCTTACAGATTTTAAAGTCAGTCTAATAATTAGTGCCAAAGTTAAGTGTGAGTTGATAGCCCTTTGTAATTTATAAATAATCCAAGTTAGGTTGGGTGTCACAGCTGAAAAGTAAGTTCGTCAAATACATAGACCCTGAGGAGCAGAGTTTTTGTTCCTTCAGTCTGCTTCATTGTGAGTGAAGACAGAAGTTTACTGGAGATGCTCTGGTGCTGCAGTCACCCAGAAGTCTTAGCTGTAAGGCCTCACAGGACCAGCTCTGATTCTCTCTGGTAAAATTAAGTCTACCACTTTAGGCCTTCCTTGGCTGCTTTAGATTTTCAAAACACAAGTGAAGTAGGAATTACTTTTTTTTTTCTTCGTGGTCTTTTGAAAAATGGGGTATCCAATTGACTATGTAGCTGAGGATGACTGGCTAAACTTCTGATACACCTGCCTCTGCATCCTGAGTGCTGGAACTACAGACATGTACCAACTCCCTGTCCATCCAGAGCTGGGATGGACCCAGAGCTTTGGCACATGAGGCAAGCACTCTAAAGCCACATTTCTAGCCAGAAGTGGCATCGTGGGAACTCAGGGAACTTGGGAGCTTTTATTGAAAGAATGTATAGTGTCAGGAGACTGAAAAGGAATGATTCTAATTTTGAACTCATAGTCTTATTCTGCCCACTACATTTATTTATAGTTAAATTGAAGAATTTGTAAACTTTTTTCTGTTTCTAGTTGCACAGTGGGAGTAACAGTTTACTGAGTAAGCTCATTCATCAGTCCTACCATGGAGCCATGGACAGTGTCCCTCTCTCTGGAACTACTCCCCTGCAGATGCTTTTGGAAATTGGTTTGGACAAACTGAAGAAAGACTATATCAGCTTTTTCGTCAGTGAGTCCTTTTTCCAACTTAAAAGCTTGAGAAACTTGTCAGTTGCCATCCATAACTATTCTTAATTTCTTACCTTCCTCGTCCTTCTCGGTCTGGCTTTACCTTTGGTTGGCTGTGATACAAGCATTTTCCTTTTCTGGGCCTGTTTCTCACTTGATAAATACAGTAGATTAAATAGAGCTGTCGTGTTTGGTTTTTTGGCTTTTAGGTATGCATTTCGTTTGTTGTTTTAAAATGTTTAACCTGATCACCTTTTTAATATGTGAACTACAAACATTTTTCTTAGGTTCTTTTTATTTTTAAAAATTTACTGGAAAATTCCTAAAGCTTATTTACATATGTTTTTCTCGATAGGTCAGGAACTTGCATCTTTGAATCATTTGGTGAGTTTCTTTCTCTTATGTAGTCATAACAGCACACAGTTGCTAAGTGTCTATAATGTGCCAGCCTCTGTTCTAGGTCCTAGGAATCACAGTGAGCCAACTGGTGCCAGCTATTGCTGTTCCTCAAAGGAAACTGGAAGGTGCTTGTTCCAGCTGTTCCCCTTCTCTTTGTACTGATGCAGCTGGTGTGTGGTTTTGTGTTGGTGCCACTGTTGTACCGAAACTCTTACCTCGATTGTCAGGGAGTCTATAAGGGCGTATTTATTTCATGTCCTCTTGACTCATTTGAAGGATTATTTGCTAAAGAAGTTACGACATTCTTTAATGTATTGACTCAGGACCAATCTCAGGTTCTATAGGGTGCTCTCAGCATTTATCATGGACCCTCCCCACAGAATGGCTGTTTATTTCAGGGTGACAGTGAGTGGAAGAGCATCTCCTTTCCTTCTTGGTCTTCTTAAAGGCTAGCCTGGGAGGGTTTTTGTTGTTTTGTTTTTTAAGACAGGGTCCCACTATGTAGCCCTGGCTGTCCTGGAGTTAGTTCACTTTGTAGACCAGGACAGTCTCAAACTCAGAGATTCACCTGCCTCTGTCTCCCATATGCTGGGAGCATTACCACTACATCTGATTCAGGGCAGGATTTTATAAGGAACAGATGACAATTACCATATATATATATGTCTGTTACCTAGTTATGACAATAAAACCACATCATGTTTGCAAGTTCTAGGCTCATATGTAATAGTATATATATTACATATTATATA
>NW_021620720.1:1275557-1287807 GCF_004785775.1 Grammomys surdaster | reverse complement strand
AAAATTATGCCTGGATATTGTAATGCGTACTTGTAGTTTCAGAACTTGGGTAGTAGTTGTAGGACCTCAGAGAAGTTCAGGTCATCCTTGGCTACATAATGAGTTTAAATTAAGGCCAGCCTAGCCTACATGAGGCAGTCTCATTCTCACCAAAATTAAATAAACCAGCGAAAGGTAAACATTCGAGAGATTAGATGTTTTTCATTAGACTGAACACATAAGTCAAACCTAACTTTCAATATATCTAATGGTAATTATGCTCCTAAGCAAAACAGTTGAGTCAAGAACAGGAAGACAGGCCGGGCGGTGGTGGTGCACGCCTTTAATCCCAGCACTTGGGAGGCAGAGGCAGGTGGATTTCTGAGTTTGAGGCCAGCCTGGTCTACAGAGTGAGTTCCAGGACAACCCGGGCTATACAGAGAAACCCTGCCTTGAAAAACCAAAAAAGAAAAAAAGAAAAAAAAAAAAACATGGACATCACAAAGGAAGTGGACACAGTCCCTCTAACTGCTAGCTGGCCTGGTCCTTGAAGCACAGATGTCATTCTTTGAGAGGGTAGAGAAATGAGTGTACATTTAGCCATAAGGCTGTAAACTCTGCCTGGAGGTGGTGCAAACACTTTTGATTCTAGCACTTGGGAGGCAGAAGCAGGTAGATCTCTGAGTTTGAGACCAGTCTGGTCTGCATGGCAAGTTCCAGGAAAGTCAAGGCTACACAGAGAAACCCTATCTTGAAACCACAAAGGGGTTGGGGAGGCTGTAAATCCTAAGAATTTCTTCTCTAAAATTATGTTACAGCATGATTCAGAAAAGACACTTGTTGAGCCTTAAGTGGAGACACAACAATTAATGTAAGTGTAGTTGATTCCCGAGGGAAGGTAGCTCTTTTTGTTTGTTTGTTTTGTTTTTGTTTTTTACTCTACTTTGAATGTTAAGTTGTTTAATCAAAGCTTAAAACATCAAGAGGATATGCTGTATAAATAATTGCCCCAGCTCAGTTTTGCCAAGTAGATTCTTTCCAAGTGGAAGTCGGGTGCCATCCACACTCCTCAGCTGCTGTGTTGTGACGTCAGTGGAGAGTTCTGACTGGCCTCATTGTCTTTCTGCTTACAGAGTTTTCTGAGTTGACACTGAATGGTAGCCTGGAAGAAAGGGCTGCCTTCATCAGCATGGTTACCTGCAGCCAGGTGCACTTCAAGTAATGCTCGCTGAGCGTCCTTGTGAGGTGTCATCTCTCAGGTATGTTGTGATGATACCTTGTGTTTTAGCTATTTCTACATTGTCAGTACCACATCCACACATCAGAAATACAACTGTTCACCAGGCATCCCTCAAGGGCCTACCAGGTTATCACTTGATTCTGCAAGTCTCCAATGCCTTTGTACCTTTTGTTGGCCACTTAATAGGTCTACTTAACTCTAGTATCAAAGAAATTTTTTATCTGTAGTTTGATTTCAAAATCATTGGTAAAAGAAAAAAATTGTAAATAGACACCCCCACACACAACTTGACATAAAAAGCAAAGTTTTGTTAATAAAGTTTTCTTCAGCCACATTTCATTGAGCCCTAAATGTAAACACCTTTTTAAAAAATACTTGATTTTTAAAATCAAAAACGAAACACCACTAAGCAGTGGTTGTGCATGCCTTTAGTCTCAACACTCAGGACACAGAGACAAACAGATCTCTTGAGTTTTGGGCCAGCCTGGTCTACAGAGGGAGTTCTAGGACAGCCAGAGCTACACAGAGAAATCCTGTCTCTATAAACCTAAAAAATAAAATCATCTTACTTTGAGTTGATATTATTAGTTAAAAGGATTGATGGAAAATCCTCTTTTGGGTTTTGTTTTGTTTTGTTTCTGAGACAAGATCTCACTATGTAGCACTATCTGGTCTGGAGCTCACAGAGATCCACCTGGAATTAAAGGTATATACTACCTTGCCAATCAGGCCTGTTTGTTTGTTTGTTTGTTTGTTTGTTTGTTTGTTTGTTTGTTTCATAAGTAGAATTAAATAATGGATAACATGCCTGATCTTACCATTCCCCCTTAGGTCTCATTTGCCTTCTAATAAGTGGAGACTAATTTTATCATAGTTTAAAAATAAAATGAACTTTAGTGTTTTTGGTTTTTTGTTTTGACAGGATCTATGTAGTCTTAGAGCTCACTATGTAGATCAAGCTAACCTTGAACTCACAGAGATCTGCCTCTCTGCCTCCTGAGTGCTGGTATTAAAGGCATACGCTACCACACCTGGCTTTAGTTTAAATTAAAAACAAAGCAAAACTTTGTTTGGTTTGCCATCATAGTGGTATTGCAGAGTCTCTTTGCTGGTCACAGTGCAGTGGCTGTCACTTGTGGTCTCCCTCCTGAGGCACATGTCCCGCCCACTTGTTGCCCATCTGCTTAGCTAGTAGTCTACAGCCTGAAAGGGTTTTAGATTGATAATGTCCATAAGATATGGCAGTGCTCAGTGACAGTCATCTGTACATTAAAGTAATTTTTCCAGATAAATGAAAAAAATCATCAAGTTACAAAACTATACACTGTGTTCCTAATTTTGAAAAATGAGATGTGTGGATGGTAGGTAGCAAAATATTGACTCTAACTTCAGGAGACTACAGGTTTCTTTCATTTTATTTATGCTTATTTTTATTTTCTTATTCTTAAATCCCAGCACAAAACAAAAGGGGAGTGAGTTAATTTTCAGAGCCTAAAAAATAGACATCGCATGAACTTTTGAAGCAGAAAAGAAGAGTGATCGCGAAGATGCTCTGACAGACGAAGGTGGAGAGGAGATCCCATCTCAGCTGTGGCTCCTGAGGAGAAGTGTCAGCAGCAGGGCAGCAATGAGGATGGAGAGGGCGCAGACTGTGGGGACCACAATCTCCGAAGTCACATGCATGTGCCTAAGCAAGGGCTCTGAAATGGACAGAGAACATTCCACCGGAAGTGAGCTTTGTTTTGAAGCAAAAGCTAAAAGGGACATTGCGTTTCTAATTTTTCTCATTTGTTGTAAAAGTGAAATCCAGCATTATTTTGAGATGGAGTTTTGGGACCATGAGACAAAGGCAGTGTGTTCACTTGGTATGCATACAGCTTTTGGGAATCCTTACCATCACACAAAACTTACGTGAGAGCTGGAAATGTCACAGAAAATCTGCCTAGCTTTGGTTACTTCACTGGTATTTTATTAAGCTTGAGTATGGTTAATATTTATGCTGGCATTGCATTAATCTCAAAATATTAGCACCTGTATTCCATGGGTTCTCTAGGTTTTACTGCAGGACTTGTAAAAAAAAAAAATCTTTTGGACTGGGCATGGTAGTGCACACCTTTAATCCCAGCACTAAAGAGGCAGAAGCAGCCTGGTCTACAGAGCAAGTTCCAGAAAAGCCACAGCTACACAGAGAAACCTTGTCTCAAAAGGAAAGAAAAGAAAAAGAGTCCCTTGGAAACATTTTTAGCTTTTTGAGTTCGTTATTCTCGATATACTTACATCTCATATGCTCATTTATTACAATTTATAATGGTAATTCTGACACTTATTTCTTTGTTAACACAAAAATTCACTAAAATGTTAAATTATTTGATAATTGTTGTGTGGTTTAATCTTTAAGAGCTAAGTGTTATATCCACCAGTCCAAGGGAAGACGTTCATGTGACTCGCTCTGACTTGTCCGAGCACCCTGGTAACCGAAGTGAACTGGCACGGCTGTGTTCTTGTGCAGCTCACGGGCTAGTCAACAAGTCTTCATTAAAGCCGTGTTGTCTTTACTTTGATTTGGTGAACTATAGTTTATAATCTGTAGACTATGACCTGGTTATTTATGAGTGTGGGGACACTGGTGTGTGTGGTCACGCTGGGTAGCTCGGCTGAGGGGGTTTCTGCACCACCTGTTTTGACCCTACATTAAAGAACGATACTAAAACAAGAAGTGTATTTCTTCAGGTGCCCTTAAGCTAAGCAGAAAAATGGGTTTCAGAGACGTTGGTCGTATTCTGTATTTTGGATCCTTTTAGAACTCAACTGCATAAGAAATTATGCCTTTAATCACAGAACTTGGGAGGCAGAGACAGGCAGAGTGAGTTCCAGGACAGCCAGGGCTACATAGAGAAACCCTGTCTGGAAAAATAATCAACAAGGGGCTGGAGAGATGGCTCAGTGGTTAAGAGTGCTGGCTGTTCTTCCAGAGGACCCAGGTTCAAACCCCAACATTCACATGGGAGCTCACAACTGTCTGGAACTCTAGTTCCAGAGATTCTGACACCCTCACACAGATATACATGCAGCCAAAACACCATTGCACATAAACCATTGCACACAAGGAAAAAATGATGCCTTTTAAGAGTGTGAGGATAGTACTTTGTTTATTGCTGCTATCTCCGAGGCTTAAAATAATGCTAAAATATTAGGGAGTACTGAGTAGTTATTTATTGGAGATAATCTTACAAGCTATAATCCCAGCTTTGGGAGGCAGGAGCAGGGGGAACACAGGTTCAATGCCTATCAGAGCTATTGGGTGTAATGCCATCCTAGGCAAGTTAATAAGAACTTGTCTCAAAAAGTAGGGCTGTGGCTACAGGGATGGCTCAGCAGTCAAGAGCACTGGCTACTGTCCCGAGGACCCAGCACCCACAGGACAGTCATCACTGTAACTCAAATTCCAGGGGATTGGACACCATCTTCTGTCTTCCTTGGGTATTAAATATGAACACAGACATATATACATACAGGCAAACACCCGTTCATATAAAAAGAAAAAAAACTTAAGTAGGGCTGATAAGATGGCTTAGTGGGTAAAGGCATTTGCCACCCAATCCTGACCATCTGAGTTCAATCTCTAGAACCCATGTTAAAGATGAAAGAAGAGAACCAATACCACAAAGTTGTTTTCTGAATGCCTCACACGTGTGCATGTGTGTGCGCACACACACTAGCAGTAAATTTAAAATTTTTGGAAAAGTAAGAAGTATAGGGATATAGCTCAGTAGTATAACACTTAGTGTTTTTGAAGCCCTGGGTTCAATCCCTAGCAATTCCACACATACAAACATGACCTGTGTAATTAGTGTGGGAATGGAGTTAGAGTATTGAAATCATTCTTGGGAAGGGAGGCATGGCTCTGTCAGTAAAGTACTTGTTTGGCCTCTAGAACTCACATAAAAAAATGATAAAATGTCAAGGTACAATGTACTTGTAACTCAGGACCAGGGGAATAGACAGGAAAAGCCCCGAACTCTAGCCAGTCTAGACTACTTATTCTCCACAGAAGTGGTTCTAGTTCCTGAGTATTACACACACACACACACACACACACACACGAGATAGCTATCCTAGCCTCCTTCATTTCCCTGGTGTTAGCACGTTTTTTGCTTACATAATTTGTTTGATGTAGAGTCTTTAGCCCATGTTAGTCTGGGCTCAAGATGGATGGTTGGATGGATTTTAGGTAGATCATTTTGAGACTTTTGGTAATGCCATCATATATATAACATTACAGAATTATCAAAGATAAGAATCCTCACCTGTGGCAAGCATCTGGTTGTTGACGGAGCAAGTTTCCAAGGCTTTGAGACGCCAACTTTCCACCTAATAAAAAATCCACTTGTTAAGTAAGTTCCCCTTGCTATTTTCCTATGCCTAAGATTGTTTTTAGAATAAACGAGGCATTTTTATACAAAATTTCGATGCATTTGTGTCATCGAGCTTGGCCAAAGCCTTTATCAACTCATCAATCTCAGCAAGACAAACATGTTTTAAATCTACCCACAGTTTGGATGTTACTAATTTTTTTTTTTTTTTTGAGACTATCACATTGAAGCCCTGACTGGCCACAAACTGGCTATGTAGCTGGAGCCAGCCTTGAGCTATACCCTCGGCTTTATGTACTGCTCTCTAGTACCGACAGCGAACACCTGAGGGATGTGGTCACGGTCCTCACCTCCAGGCCCTCTTGCCTCACTCTGAACCAGTTCTAGCAAGCCAGTCAGATTTGTTTGTAATTTTTTATTAAAATCCTCTAAATCATAATTTATAGTTCATGCTTGTAGATGGCAGATGTATACAAAGTCGAGCTGCCAAAAGATGTAATTTTGCTTGCTTTGTTTTGTTTGTTTTTGTGATGTACCTTTGTATGCCCTTGGAGGCCAGAAGAGGGTGTTGGATCCCCTGGAGCTAGAGTCGGAGGCTGAGAACTAAACAAGAACAACAGAACACCCCATCTGGTAGGCTTTTAAAGCTTAAAGTTTAGTCAGGCAGTGACATGCAGGCCTTTGATCCCAGCGCTCTGGAGGCAGAGGTAGGTGGATCTCAGAGTTCAAGACCAAACTGGTCTACAGGTCTACAGAGTGAGTGACCGGACATCCAAAGCTGCACAAAGAAACCCTGTCTGTGAGTAGGCGGGGAGCTTAAAGTTTGTTTCTATTTAAACTTGGCGGCCAGGCAGTGGTGGGGCACGCCTTAGTCCCAGCACTTGGGAGGCAGAGGCAGGCGGATTTCTGAGTTGGAGGCCAACCTGGTCTACAGAGTGAGTTCCAGAACAGCCAGGGCTACACAGAGAAACCCTGTCTCGAGAAACAACAACAAATCATCATCATCATCATCATCATCTTGCCTTGGAGACTGTGCATGCATATATAAATAAAATGGTGGGAAAAGATATAGTCCTACATTTTTTTAAAAAGATTTATTTATTATGTATACAGTGTTCTGCCTGCATGTATCCTGCAGGCCAGAAGAGGGCACTAGATCTCATTACAGATGGTTGTGAGCCATCATGCGGATGCTGGGAATTGAACTCAGGACCTCTAGAAGAGCAGACCGTGCTCTTAACCTCTGAGCCAACTCTCCAGCCCCATAGACCTACATTTGATTTACAGAACATCTTACATATTGAAGAGTAGTGTCTGTTTGTATCATGGTAATATTTTTAATTCATCAGAATTACCATCTGATTCATCTTTTCTAGTCTTATTGTTTGAGTATGTTCTAGATGCAAATAAAACCCCACAGGGATGGATAGGAAGGCAACGTTTGGAGCTCAGTGGTAGCGTTGTCTGTCATATGTAAAGCCCTGGATGCAACAGCGCAGAAAACCATTGACATCTTTACTGATTTGGTCCATTGAAACCTAGCTCAGACAGGACCCTTGTCACCCTGATGCCCTGTCTGGAAGGGACTGGATTTTGGGTCATGTTTACTCCATCCTAAGCAGAGGTCGTGGGGGGATTGTGCCATATTCCCCACCCCTTCCTTGGAATAAAGGAGCGGTGTGGTTCATCTTAATCTTTAGCTCAAGAACAGAACAAATGTCATGGGTAAGTTAGCCGCCCTACCTCTTGTGGGTTTGGAAACCCATTGGCTGTGATGATCTCTTTGTAATACTGAACAGAAGCCTTGGGATATCGGGGCTTGTTTCTCAGATTGAATTCAACATAGTAGAAGCCATATTTATCTGCATAGCCTTTCTCCCATTCAAACTGATCCAACAGAGACCAGGAAGTATACCCTCTTATGTCCACGCCATCTTTTATAGCTGTGAAGACAAATGAATCCATTCTTAATATGTTTCATTTGCTTAGAAGTATAAACAGTATCAAGTTGTTTCTATGAGATTTAGAAGCAGGTTTTAGTTGATGGTAGATGATAGATTGAATCTTGTCTACATAGAAAAACATGTGAAACAAATCTTAGTTTTATCTCACCTTTTAACATTTCATTGACGTATCCTTTGAGGTACTGAATTCTCCACACATCGCAGAACTGAGTGCAGTGTAGCTTTTGGGGTGCTCCACTTTCTGTCACGTATATGGGAGGGTCACCGTACTGAGTCTGAAAGTGAGGCGAGAGCAAACACCTGACTTACAGGTGGTCACGTGTCTGCCATAGTCTAATGAAGTGCATGTTAGCTCTTAGTAGGTGTCACACTTAGTAGGTGTCAAGTAACATGTTGATTGAGAGATGAATGTAGGCCAGTGAGCTGATGTGGAAGACTAGTTCTCAATAAAGGGGCCTTGTTTGGGGAAAATGCCCTCCAGGTCTTACTCTTTCCCACAAATTCCCTTTCAAATTAGATGGGCCTTAAAACGGCTAAATATTCCTGAAAGGGGAGCCGGTGTTTTCTTTACTGGTATACCCAGTGCTTAGCTGTTCCTGTAAATAGCCTCTCACCATGCGCTGGTAAGCAACCCCAGCTAACCTCAGTGGGCCACGCACAGACACACAAAGACATAGAAGTAGGAAGAACTTTGTTGGGAAGAAGGGGGTTAGGTGGGAAGTGGCGGGGGAGACAAATAATGGGAAGTAGATGTGATTGAAATACATAACATACATGTGTGAAATTGTCCGGGGGTAAACTTAAAAATCTCCTCTAAGGGGCTGTGGAGAGGACTGGTTGAGAGCACTTGCTGCTCTCCAGTTCCCAGCACAAACACGGCAGCTCACGACCATCTGTAACTAGTTCCAGGGGATCCGCTCTTCTAATCCCCACAGATACCAGCCACCTGTGTGCTGCACATACTCAGGCAAATGCTCATATTCATAAAATAAAAGCATATACTAAGAAAGAAAATGTTGTCGGTCAGATTTTCAGCTGTCATTGGAAGTAGTTACATAAGTATCAATCTGCAAGGCCTACACTTAGTAACTGAGGTGCAGGAGGCTGAGGCTCATAGCTCATTAACTTTTTTGTTGTTTCCAGCTGTGTGTGTTTGTTTCTTTGAGGTAGAGTCTCATGCAGTTCAGACTGGCCTTGAGATCAGTATGCAGTGTGTTGAGGCAAGTACTGAATTCCTGACCTTCCTGCAGCCAATCTCCCAAGCCTGTGCCTCTATTCACCTGAGTGTCTGAGAGAGACTAAACTCAGGTCTGAAGGTCTTACATGATTTGGTGTGGTAAGTACCTGGGCAAAGTTGAGAAGCCTCCTGAATCCCCACGGCACAGAATAGAGCCATGGAGATCCCATTTCTGGCCAGTTGGGGTCCACGAGTTCCACCAAGCCACGGTCATTCTGGTAGCTGGGCCCCTGGTGGGAGGGATATTTCCTTTGAGTAATGTATCGAGTGGTAAAATGGCCCAGTCCCAGGAAGTCAGATGTGCCTTTAAGGTAGCTCTTCTCCTGCAGGGAGAATGTGGGCAACCTCGATATCTCCAGGCCTTGCTCGGCACTCCTAGCTCCTGACAGGAGAGAAGATGAGAATTATTTCTTAGTCATTTCGCTGTGTCCCACAGTGCTGCTGAAGTGACGGTGGAGCACTGGTCCAGCAGACAAGAGCACTCACTGCTCTTGCAGGGAACCCAGATTCAGTTCTCAGTGCCCGTGTGGCAGCTCGCAACTGGCCATAACTCTAGTTCTAAGGGTTCAGTATCCTCTTCTGACATTCCAAAGGCATGAGGAACACACATGGTGCACATACATACATGTGTGCAAACACTCGTACACATAAAATAAAAATAAAATATTTGTTTTTAAAGCTGAGCTTTAAGCCAGGCAGTGGTGGCGCACACCTTTAACCCCAGCACTCGGGAGGCAGAGGCAGGTAGAGCTCTGAATTCAAGGCCAGCCTGGTCTACGGTGTAAGTTCCAATAAAGTCAGGGCTACACAGAGAAACTCTGTCTCAAAAAAAACAAAAAACAAAAAAAAGGCTGAGCTTTAAAGAATCCAGATATGTGAAAAATATACCCTTAACCTTTCAAATTGGAATTGTGATTTTCAACACTATCTAAACAATTTAATTTTTAAACATTTATTTTATAAGCCAGGCATTGTGGCACATACCTTTAATCCCAACACCCAGGAGGCAGAGACAGGTGGATCTCTGTAAGTTCAAGGCCAGGCTGGTCTACAAATTGAGTTCCAAGGCTACACAGAGATGCATATATATATATATATATATATATATATATATATATATATATATTCATGTATATATGTGTGTGTGCACCCACATGAGTGCAGTCCTTGCCAAGGTCAGAAGTGGGTGTTGGATCCCCTGGAGCTGGAGTTAACAGGCAGTTGTGAGCTGCCACATGTGCACACCTCCGGAAGAACATCGACTGTTCTTAACTGCTGAGCCATCTCTCCAGCCTCTATTAAATTGTTTTCTAAATTTAGATCGCTTACTGTTTGTGTCTAGGAGTGTAGCTTTAGTAGTAAGAACTTGACAGGCATGTACGGGGCCCTGGATTTGACCTCTAGCAGCCATAGAATGAAAGATTTCTACTTGTTACTCAGTGAGTGGTATACGGGTAGCTCCTTAGCTACCTGGGTAAAGCAGGGTTAAACTGTTTCTCACATTGAAACACTGACCTGTGGGCTCCTTCTAGAAGGATATCAATGGTAGGGGCATCACAGGCATGTTCATGCATTGCTGACAGTGTAAGCTGGGACAAGTTCTGCTCTGGCAATTTTGCTCTCTACCTGGACTGCAAAAGTACACTTTTTTTTTTTTTTTTGGTTTTCGAGACAGGGTTTCTCTGTGTAGCCCTGGCTGTCCTGGAACTCACTCTGTAGACCAGGCCGGCCTCGAACTCAGAAATCCTCCTGCCTCTGCCTCCCAAATGCTGGGATTAAAGGCGTACGCCACCACTGCCCGGCTAAAAGTACACTTTTTAACTGACAAACTCCAAACCTCTTTTTTTTTTTTGTTGTTTTTTTTGTTTTGTTTTGTTTTGGGATTAAAGGTGTGCGCCACCCCCCCCACACACACACACACACACTCCAAACCTCTTTATCTAGTCCTTTGTCCTCCTGTGGAACAGGATCTAGGTACAAGTGTCTTCACTGTAAACTGAGTAGCAAAAGGTTGGAAACAATTTACATTTTATTGCCAAGGGGATGGCTAAAGAAATGGTGGAAAACTGAGGAGGTAGCATGCATGAGGCCCCCCCGCACTGCTTGCTAGCACCACAGTACTAACAATAGGAGCTAGAGAGATGGCTCGGCAGCTAACAGTACTTATTGCCAGTGGACCCAGGTCCAGTTCCCAGCAACCATATGGTGGCTCACAGACATCTATAACTCCAATTCCAGAGAACCCAATGCCCTCTTCTGGCCTCCATGGATACTTTGTATGCATGTGGTACACAAAGATACATACAAACAAAACATTCATACACACAAAGTAAATCTAATACTGTAACCTCTCTTAAAGTAAGAATAATTACAGTTGAATGACCATCAGTACCATGGTGTGTAGCTATTAGAACAAATGAGGCAACACTTTCTATGCCAGGATGGAAAGAGGGACTAGACATATGTTTAGGAAATAAAAGATGCAGGCCACTGGTGATAACAATAACTACATACTCTGGCAAAGAAGCAGTGATCTAATAGGACAACAAGATCATTTGCGAGGAAGGGGGTGGACTGGAGAGGTGGTTCAGTGGTTAAGAGCACTGACTGCTCTTCCAGAGGTCCTGAGTTCAATTCCCAGCAACCACATGGTGGCTCACAACCATCTATAATGAGATAATGAGATCTGATGCCCTCTTCTGGCATTTAGGCATACATACAGATGGAGCACTAATATACTTAAAAAAAAAAAAAAACTTCAAAAAATGACCATTTGCAGGGAGACTATTGGCTGAGATTAAAGGAATAAAAGGTTTGTACTATTAATATCTTTAAAACATCAGCATATTATTGCTGTCAGTCAAATTCAGTAACTAGAAAAACCACTGGGCACTGTTCCTTTTATTGCCAGATGCATTTACTAAATATGGCTAAATCCAGTCACATTGAAGGTTTGAAATTTTTTTCTCTTTTTTTTCCTCTTTTTTTTTTTTTTGAAATTTTTTTAAGTTAACATACAAAATAATGGATTTCCTGGTCTACAAAGTGAGTTCTAGGACAGCCAGGGCTACACAGAGAAACCCTGTCTCAAAAAACAAACAAAAAACAAAAACAAAGTAATGAGTTTCGTGATGGCTTTTCTGTACGTGTGTGTTATGGGACTTATTTGTTTTCTTTCCCTTCAGTCCCCTCCTCTATACTTATTCTGGTACTCTCTCTTATCCTCGCTTCCTGCTCCTTTCAGAGCTCCCTCTCCCTTGCTGGGCGTGATGGTGCATACTTTAATCTTTGGGAAGCAAAGACAGGTGGATCTTTGTAAATTGAGGCCAGCCTAGTCAACATAGGGAGTTCCAGGACAGGCAGGGCTATTACAGCTAGTACACCAAGAACCCTGTCTTGAAAAACCAAAAAAGAAGAAGAAGAAGAAGAAGAAGAAGAAGAAGAAGAAGAAGAAGAA
>NW_021620720.1:1260028-1275547 GCF_004785775.1 Grammomys surdaster | reverse complement strand
AAGAAGAAGAAGAAGAAGAAGAAGAAGAAGAAGAAGAAGAAGAAGAAGAAGAAGAAGAAGAGGTCTTTTCCTTCATTCTTGAAGTATCCCCCTAAACACACAAACACACATCACTTAAAACTTAAACTATTCCTTTGAGAGAAAACATGCATGTTTATCTTTCTAATTCTGACTTATATGAACTACAAGAGTCATGACTTCTCTTTTTAATGGCCAAATAAAATCCCGATGTGTATATACCACATTTCTGTTATTCATCGACAGATGAATATCTAGGTTGGTCCCATTTTCTGGCTATTGTGAACATGGCAGCAATAAACATGAGTCTCTAAGTGTGTCTGTAGTGTGTTTGTGTTGCCTAACCTAAGGATGATATACAGCTAGGCATTTAGTAGTTCTTATTTATACTTGGGGGGGGGTGCTATGGCAACAGTGTGTATGGACATCAGAAGACAACCCAAAAGAATCTGTTCTCTCTTTCCACCATGTAGGTCCTGGGAAATGGAATTCATTTTAGGTAATCAAATTTGGGATACAAGTGCTATTTACTCACTGAGCCATCTCTCTGGCTGTATTTTTAGTTGTTTTTAAATTTCGTCTTGTTTTTGAAGAAAGCACACTGATTTCCATAGTGGCTGTACCAGTTTTTACTCCTGTCTGTCGGCAGTAAAGAAGGCTTTCCCCTCCCAAGGCCTAGCTGATGTCTGTTTTCTTGATAGCCATTCTGACTTTAAGTGAGATGGACCCTCAAAGCTGTCTTAATTTGCATTTTTCTGGTGGCTAAGGATGCTGAAGTAAGACAGACACAGAAAGACAACCCCACACATACACACTAATAATCCTTTTTTTTTTTTTTTTTTTTTTTTTTTAAGCTGAGCATGGTGATATGTACTCTTGTCTTGAAAGACAAGAGTCAAGAGTCAGGTGGATCCCAATAGCTCACTGGCCAGTTAGCTCCGCCTACTGGGCAAGCTCTGCCCCAGTGAGAGGCCCTGTCTCAAAAAACAAGGTGGCTGATGACTGAGGACCAATTAAGGAGATTGTCCTCTGATTTTCACATGCATATGCATGCATACTGCATGCGTGCGTATGCACACCTGAACATACCTGCACATACATGAACACACATGCCAAAAGAAGTTTTAAAAAAAAAACAAAACACGACTCCGCTCACCAATGTGGTCTTTCATGACCTGGGGGTAGTCACCAGCATAAATAGGGTTCGCAAACCAACCGAGACAGAATTGTAGGTATCGCTCAGCAGCCTCAATGTCGTCGGGGTTGTCGATGTCCACAGGTTCCCCCCAGTCACAGTTCAGCGAAATCCCCACTAGGCCTTAAAGGAAGGATATCAGGGTAGGGAGAAGCAGGGTATGGCTCCTCTGGGTCTGGGTCTGAGCCTGAGGGTCCCAGCTCACCTTGCTGTTTGCTGCGCCACGTGTCGTTATAAGAATGCCAAGCTTGGGCGTGTGCCTGAAAGAAGGAATCCAGGAATGGACCCAGCTCATCCCTCGCTCTGCCTCCATGTCCTTCCTTTCCTTCGTTTATTTATGTGAGACGGTAGGGGTGGGGTGGTGGCAGAGGACAATTTGCAGGAACAGATTCTCCCCTTCCACCGTATCAGGAATTGAACTCAAGTCAGTCTCAGCAGCAAGCCTCTACCCACTTGCTGAGCCATCTTGCTCGCCAGGGAGTGGCTTTTCTTGCCTTCCAAACTCTATCATTCCGACTTCAAACTTCCCATGTTCTTGAAGCCGGACTCAAATACCACAGACCACACACACACACACACACACACACACACACACACACACTTACTGTGGAGAAAGCACCTTCTAAACGCGGCAGAAGCCGTTTTGCGTGCTTACTGTTATTGCTACCCAACCCCCACACCAGGGACTAAAGCCTGGGTTTTGCCCATAGTGTTCTTCCAGCTGAACTATCCGCTACCCCTTCGTCTACTGTCTCTAAATTGCTCGTGTAGGTCTCTGGAAAGGCGGCAGTGCTTCTGAGGACTTGGAACTGTGAGCTCATGAGGCCCCTCCGGAGGACCTGCTGAAGCAGACTCTGAGAGCAGCGGGCTGTGAGGTTTGTTTGTTTTGTTCTGAGGCAAGGTCTCACGGAACCTTGACTTGCCGTGTATTGAAAGCTGGCTTTGAACTCTTACTCTTCCTGGCACCACTTTCCCCAATGCTGGATTACAGGGGTGTTACCCCCCCCCCCAAGCCCAACTGCAACCTGTGTTTAAACACGGGTTGTATTTGACATTTGTTGAAGTCTGAGACTCACTCTTGTGAAAATCCGAATATTTTAGGCTGCAAAGGTCGCAAGGGTTGCATGTCACTCCCAGAAAGCCTTTGTTTCTCAGTGTTCTCTTTTTGCTTTGACCGCACGCACGTGCATGCGTGTGTGTGTGTGTGTGTGTGTGTGTGTGTGTGTGCCAGGGGTCAGTCTTGAGTGTTGTTCCTCTTGAGCCATCCACCTTGGTCTCCCAGTAGGCTGAATTCCAGTCAGCAAGCTCCAAGAGTCCTCCTGTGTCAGCCTCTACAGTGCTAGGGTTACAAGCATGCTTCACCACACCCAGTGTCCTGGCTAGCTTTCTGTCAATTTGACATAAGCTGGTGTCATCAGAAAGGTTTCCATGAGAATCAGTTTAGGCAACCCTGTAGGGCATTTCCTTAATTAGTGATTGATGAGGGAGGGGCCAGCCCATTGTGAGTGGGGCCACCCGTGGGGTGGTTGTCCTGAGTTCTATAAGAAACCAGGCTGAGGGCTGGAGATATGTCTCAGCAGTTAAGAGCACTGACTGCTCTTCCAGAGGTCCTGAGTTCAATTCCCAGCAACCATGTGGTGGCTCACAACCATCTGTAATGGGATCCGATGCCCTCTTCTGTTGTGTCTGAAGACAGTTACAGTGTAGCTACAGTGTACTCACATACACTAAATAAATCTTTAAAAAAAAAGAAAAAAGACAGGCCGAGTAAGCCATGGGGAGCAAGCCAGTAAGCAGCATCCTCCATGGCCTCTGCGTCAGCTCCTGCCTCCAGGTTCCTGCCCTGTGTGAGTTCCTGCCTTCATTACTTTTGATGATGATAAATTGTTTTAAATATGTGTGTGTGTATGTATGAATACATATATGTATATATGTGTGTATGTATGTGTATATGCATATATATCTGTAAGCAGAAATAGACCCTTTCCTCCTCAAGTTGCTTTTGGTATTTTATCACAGCAATAGTGTGGTGCTTTGAATAAGAATGCCTACCTCCTCGTGACTGTGGCTCATATTTGAATGATTAGTCACCGGGGAGTGCACCTTTGATGGGATTAGGATGGAGTGGGCTTATTGGAGGAGGTGTGTCACTGGCATGGGCTTTGAGGTTTCTTTCTTTTTTTTTCTTTTCTTTTTCTTTTTTCTTTTTTTTTGTTTTTGGTTTTTTGAGACAAGGTTTCTCTGTGTAGTCCTGGCTGTCCTGGAACTCACAGTCCTGGCTGTCCTGGAACTCACTCTGTAGACCAGGCTGGCCTCGAACTCAGAAATCCGCCTGCCTCTGCCTCCCGAGTGCTGGGATTAAAGGCGTGTGCTACCACTGCCCGGTCAGACTGGGCTATTTCATACGGTCCCTGTGCCTATCATTTCACTAACTAGTAAGTAACTAGAAAAACAGGAGGAAACCTGGAACTGACCAGTGATACGGAACATTGCACAAACTGTTAGTAAAAGTACTGGCTCAGGAGCCCCAAGACCAAGTTCTCAGCACAAAGGAGATTTATTTGCTCCAGAGGGACGAAGGGCAAGGAGTAAGAGAGATACAGGAGGCAGGGCGAGGGAGAAGAGGAAGGGAACAAGGGAAATGGGCAGGGGTAGGACATAAGACTGCCTCTGGATAGAGAGGAGACAGACGTGACACATAGCTAAATGGTAGTTTATAAAGGTACAAGGGGAAACCCCATGTTAGGATGATGTTTCTGATTTTAACTGGGCATGCTAATTAAGTGAGCCAAAGGGGGCTTTTGATTGCTGGACTTTAATACTTAGATCACTGGACCTTAGTAGTCAGCCTCAGGAGGAGGAAGCGGCCAAATAAAAGAATAGACCTTGGCTAGTTTTAGGAATGTAGTCTAAGGGTTTTTAGCAAGGCATCAGAATGGGGGAAGGACAAGGCCTGCCAGAGCCATGCTTACCAGGCTCAAGCTGGCCAGAGTCTCTTTAGAAACAGTATCAAAAGCCTAACCATTCGTAACACTCTTTTATGGATTGCTCTGCCCTTTAACTGTTTAAAGAACTCTTAAGTCAGAGACTGAAGCAATGGCCCAGCAGTTAAGACCACTGTCTGCTCTCACAGAGGGCCCTGGTTCAGTTCCCAGCACCCAGATGGTGGCTCACAACCATCTACAACTCCAATTCCAGGAGATCCAACTCCCTCTTCTTGACCTACAAGAACACTGCATACACATGGTGCACTTACATATATGCAGGCAAACTCCAGTCAATTTTATAAAAAGTAAGAGAAATCTGAGTCTTTTCCCAGGCATGAGTGCAGGTCAGTGTGTCACCATTGTCTATTCTTCCAGCTAGAGCAGGTTATCCTTCCCAGCCAAGTGTCCACTGGGACGAGTTCCACCAGGCTTTGCATCCCCAATATCACTCCCATATCGTCACTCATCTTATAAGCAATGCACTATCTCTACCCTCCCTCGGCCTTCGGTGTATGCTAAGCACCTTCTCTGAACGTCTCCTTCCCACCCAGGCTCGATAGTCAATTGGCAGCCCTGAAGATTTCCACTATAAGCCATCAAGCAGAGACCAGCCCCCTCCCCCAGCCCATATACCTTAAAAGGATGGTTCTGCCTTGCTTCCTTGATGCTTCCAAACTGTTCCTCCCTCTTCCTTCCAAAACCTCAGGCTATGACCAGTGACTGCTCTGAGTCCTTCCTGCTGGTTTTCACATCCTCTGGTTTTTTCTTTCTATTCTTGCAGGGTTTGGCCTTGTCTACTACAATGTATCCACTTCCCTTCACCATTCCTCACAAAGGTTATAAAGTTTCCAAATGTCTACCCCTATCCTCTCGGTAAGATCATAAATGGGACCCACTGTAGAACCTCTGCCACAGTGGACTGATGCTGAGGAGATACCACTCAACACATCCTCAGAGTACAAGAGCCCAGAGCACATACTGTTGTGGTAGAAAAGCAGTGTGACCCCTGAGGCAATGACTCCACCTGGAGTCCACCCTTCACTCCAGAGGGATCTGGCTTACCTTAATGATATGGTGTGCAGCGGTGTACAGGCCAGTGCCCTGGAGCCTCAGGCCTGGTGCATGGAGACCCGTCTCATAGCCCTTTTCTACCATTGTCTGCAGAGACAGTAATGGGGACCCCAGAATTGTGAGAGACAGAGGGGGGACATCCTTGTCTCCCTATCTGAATAAGAGGCCCTACTTACCCGAGGATCACTGAATGTGAGCCAATGCTTCACCCGGTCCCCAAAGACCTCAAAACACAGGTCAGCATAGTCCCTGAAGTATCGGGTCATACTCACATTCTGCCACCCACCGTATGTCACTTGGAGCATCTGTCAACAGAGAGAGAAGCTGGTACCCTGGGGAGACTATGGAGTAGATAGGTGAAGTCTCTGGGTAAAGCATGGGTGACTATAATACAGAAACGGGAACAAAGATGCAGGGGAGGAGGCACCGAGCCTCTGCTGCAGGGAGCATCCTTTAAGCCCAACTGGAGGGATCAGAGGAAGCTGGAAATGCCTGCTTAGGAAGAAGCTGACATCTTGGATATTTAAGATGCAAACCAGAGGGCTGGAGAGATAACTCAGAGGATAAGAACACTGACTGCTCTTCCAGAGGTCCTGAGTTCAATTCCCAGCAACCACATGGTAGCTCACAACCATCTGTAATGGGATCGGATGCCTTCTTCTGGTGTGTCTGAAGATAGCTACATTGTATTCATATAAATAAAGTAAATTAAGTTTAAAAGTAGAAATATCTATTTGTATAGAGTTTGGAAAAAAAACAGGCATAGGGGCACATGCCACTCAGGAGGTAGAGGCAAGGGGATCAGAAATTCAGGGTAGCCTGGCAGTGGTGGTACATGCCTTTAACCTCAGCATTCAGGAGGCAGAGACGGACAGATCTCTTGAGTTTGAGGCCAGCCTGGTCTACAAAGTGAATTCGTTCCAGCCACGATTTTTTGAAACCCTATCTCTGCATGGGTGGGTCCTGGGTGAGATATGATACTGGGGAATGTCTAGAATACTCATTGTGACAGCTGGAGGCCTGGCGCTGGTAGGAGAGCGATGGGGAGGAACTGGAGGGTCTTACTGGAGTCAGGGCACTCCTTGGAGCCTCTGCTATTAGTGTGAGGTAATTAAACTTGTATGGCAGAAGCACATAGTGAAAAACTGCAAACCTGTTGTGTCCTCTGCCCCAGCTAATAAGCCTTTACTAGCTCCCCGACCCAGTTTCCAGTAGCCTTCGCTTGCAGCTGGAGGACTCAGGCCACGCCTCCAGTCTCCAGGACCGCCCCACAGCAAGCCCCTCCCACTCAGAAGCCTTCCTCCTACCTGCTCCTCCTTTTATCATTCTGTGCCCCGAGTACTACCCACCTTCTCCCCCAACCTTCTCCTTCACTCCTCAACAGAACTTTGGACCCAGCACCGGCTAGTCCAGGTCACAGGCTGTTATACCATTGACTTGGCTGTGACCTCTGTGGGGCCCAGATGAAGGAAGGAAAACTGCCTGAGTGTTGACAGCGATTTCTGAAGCATTCTGGTACATGGCTAGGCATAGATGGCCATGGACGACGGCGAGTGGTACTGTCTCAAACAGGAATAGGATCCTGTAAAATGACATAGCTAGTTTATTCCTTTCACCCCTCCATCTCTGCCTTGTGGGGACACAGTGCCCTCTAGAGGACACAGTGTTCAAGACACCATTTTGGAAGCACAGGCATAGTTCATGGATACTTTTGGCACCTTGACCTTGGACTGCAGAACTGAGACAGGCTAATAACGGTTTTAACCTCACCAGGCTGTGGCATTCCGTCAGAGCAGCACAAATAAGCTAAGACATAATCACTCACCACATCTTTCTGTCCAAAGTCGGACTCCAGGCTCTGCCCAATTTTTTGGATACTGTAAGTCCTTACACCAGGCTCCCTCCTGCTGAACCAAGCCCTCACCTGTGGCAGATCCCAGTGGTGCAAGGTCACAATGGGGGTGATGTTGCACTTCAGAAGTTCATCAATGAAATCGCTGTAAAATTTGATTCCTCTCTTGTTCACCTGTTCAGCTGTGAGTGAAAGAGAACTTGACCTTGCCTCTGGGGTAACAACATTCTTGGGTCTCTTGGCCTTCTGCAGGCTGAAGCACCCGCACCCTCAGCCCAGTGTCCTGAGCCATAGAAGAATGTCGTTTGTACACCTGGAGCTCAGTTACCTGCTGAAGCCATGCTCGTAGGCTGGTCACCCTCACCTGACACTGATCCCCACAGAGCCTAGGAAGGGACTGTTATCACTCACCTCTGACCCCCGTGGGCAGAAGCCTCGGCCAAGACAGGGAAAATCGGTAGTGGCTGACCTGTAGTTCCTTCAGCAGGGCAATGTCCTCCTGTATATACAAGATGGGGAAGCAGGGCTAGGCCACCAGGGCTATGAGGGAGCGGGGAGACAAGTCTTGGGGGCCTGGAGAATCATCCATATTCGCAGCTCCAAGTGGTGTTTTCTAGAATGGCTACACCGTGAGTCCCTGCTCCACACTGGCAACGTGCTCACTGACAGAAGTCCATGCAAGATTGTCAATAAACTTGAAGAAGAACAGGGGTTCTGAGGGTGAGCTGCCCCGTGCCCTCCTGCAGCCTCTGGGGCCAAGTCCCCAGGCTTTTTGGCACCTGGTTGCTGGCCCTTCTCATTTTCCTTCTTCCTACATCCTGACACTCCCACCCTCAGCCACCACTACCCCATCCTCTTGGGCTGCACTGGGTACAGGGTGTTTAGCAGAACATCAGGTTACTATTGTCAGTGAGATGCCCCCATTCTCCACTCCCCACCTCTCAGGCAGGATGGCACACACAGCCCCCTTCATATACCTGAACTTTATAGTAGCTGTCACAGGCTGTGTCTGCTGTGTCATCTTCTAGCACCTGTCCCTTTCTGCCATGTGTGAAGGCATCCCAGATGCTGGGACCTTTCCCATCCTGGTCCCACGCACCTTCTGTCTGGTAGGCAGAACTGCCCACACCCCAGGAGAAGCCTGTAGAGAGAGATCCCATACCAGGCCCTGGGCCACTCCAACTTCACCTACGTTGGGAACTATAACTATGCTCCCCAGGCTCAGAGCACCCTGTGATCTGCCCCAGCTCCCTGGAATAGGAATGTAGGAGACAGGGAGAGGGAAGATACAGAATTAAAAGCATTTTTGTGTGCAATTACAGCTCTAATTAACATACATTGTCTGTAAATATTAATAGCTTGTTTTAGATTTTTTTTTATCAATTTGTGTACTGATGTTGGGGCAGGGGGGAGTGTCGGGTGGGAAGGCTGGTGAATTCGGATGTCTGAAGAGGCCAGAAGAAGGCCTAGATCTCTTGGAGTTGGGAATACAGGAATAAGTCACCAGATGGATGTGGGTGTTGGGAACTGAACCCCAGACTTCTACAAGAGCAGTCAGCACTCTTAACTGATAGATTCTAATTCTAGTAGCTTTAAAAAAGTTTCTGGGTTGGGGCTATAGCTCAATATCAAAGTACCTGCCTAGCATGCCCAAGGCTTTAAGTTGGATTCCCAGCACTGCACAAACACACTGATGGACAGACAGACAACCCCTTACCCCGGACCTCCACTTCTCTACCAGGAAATTTCCGTTTAGAATATTCACGTGGATGTTTTCTTCATCCTACCAGACAGGAAGCTGGAGCTCCCAATTCCAATTTCTTGGCAAGTCATCCAAGGTAAGAAGACCAATAGAGACCAACAAGTGGATAGACAGACAGACAGTCTAACGACAGAATAGCGGAGGAATGGACATACCGGGTGGAAAGGTTCCGTAGTGGAAGGAAGCCTCTTCTGGGGGTCCTCTCCAGGCAGTCCCTACCCTGGGCACCAGCAGGATGCACCCAAGGATGATGGCCCACGCTGGCTTCATGACACTCCACCCTCCTCCATGCCTAAGAGCCCCTGTCAGCTCAGAGACATAGACCAGGAGGGAAGGGAAGGGGGCCACAGAGCCGCTTGTCTGTGCACACAGCAGCTGTGTGCGGGACCCTGCGTTAAACAGTGAAGCTAAGCTAATGGGCTAGACTTTAAACCGGTTCTGATCATGGTGTATCTGAATGGTGCAGCCCACACCTCTCAGGTAGCTCATATCTAATGGGGAACCTGCCTCTGCCTCAGAAAGTGCCAGTCTGATGAGGGAGCCCATAAACCCAGAGTCCCTTCAGCCTCCTACATCCCTACTGTGTAGCTTGTATGGGGTGCTCGCTCAGTCTAGGGCCTGCTGTCCTTAGCTGTCAGCAAGAAACCTCTTCCCACTGGGAACCACTTTCTGATTAAGCCCACCAGCTTACCCAAGATGGTCCTCAGTTCTTGATACCCCCAGGGCCACTGTTGTCAGCTACAGGTCTCTCTGAATGACTCCTGGTCCCCACACTTCCCCCCATGCAGCGCCTACAGGCATGGAAGTCTCTAGTCAGGGGTGTGGTCTGTGGCCTGACCCCAACAAAGAGTTTCAATAATCCCACAGGGAGGGCATAGGCCAGAATGCTGAGCTGATCAAAAACAACTGAGTCAGCAGTTGCCTGGGCACCGGGTACCCAGCATCCAGCTGGCTCCTTCCCGAGGAAGAAGGGCAACATCAGGGGAGGTGACCCAGTCCTCCCAGCTCCCTCTGGGCCTCACATACAATCTTCAGCATGGTCCTGAGCATCCTGAGGAGAGGGTATGGACTTGGAACCACTTGGGACTTGGATTGATAACGTCTCAGTTTTATCTTTCATGCTGCCACAGAAAAATCTCTCAAGAAGGTGATGTTGGGTTTTCCACATAAGCCTCCTCTCCTCAGACTACTCATCTTTTCCTCAGCTTCTCATTCTGCCACTGATGTCTGTGAAAATGTGGGAGTCGAGGTCTCTGCCGCCCAGTTCCAACCCAAGGCAGTTCTACTAGCAATGAGCCTCCATCAGAGAGCCTCCCTTCTGATAATCCCCACACTCGACTCAGCCTAGAGCCTCCCTTGCCTCCACTGTATGTTCTCTCAGCCTTAGGCCTTTCCTTTTGTGGATTTTTTTTTTCTTTCTATTCTTCAAGTATTCCCTAGGCCACCTACAAGAAGTCCCTATAGCTGCCTGTCCCCAGCCCTCCAGCCTGCAATTCCATGTCACCTGTGAACTTGTCCCTACCTCCTCTCAGAGACCCACTGCTCCCCTGGGGTACAGAGGTATGCCTTCCCCTCTACCCAGGATCCCTACAGCCAGAGTGGGGAGCACTCAGTAGCGTGAGGCAAAATGGAATTTTACAATTGCCGTAGAAATGGCTAACAGGACTTAGAGTCACCATGGAGACAAATCTCTGGCTATGTCTGTTAGGAATTACCTACCTAGGGTCCGTGTAGGAAAACCCACACTGAATGTGATCAATACCATCCCATGAGCTGCGGCCTTGGCTGCATCAAAAGCAGGGAGTTGAGTACCAGCATCCGCCTCTCTCTGCTTCCTGACTGCAGATGCCTGTGGCCAGCCACTTCCCGCCCCTACCACCCCATCCTCTTCCCTGCACTTTGGAACTGTACACCCTTTCCTAAGTTGCTCTCCTCGGGTGTTCTGTCCCAGCAACACGTAACTGAGGCACTGACTGGGTGGACACCCCACAGCCTTCACAGACTGCTTTATTTAGTTCTAGTGCCTGAGTCTGTGGGGTTGAAACAACTCTGTTTTTATTAAATCTTATTTTTAGTGGTTTTTTATTTTTGATGTGCAATGGTGTGTTTTGCTTGCATGCACATCTGTGTTAGGATGTCAGACACCATAGAAATTGAGTTATAGACAGATGTGAGCTGCCATGTGGGTATTGGGGATTGACCACTGGTCCTCTGGAAAAGCAGCCAGTAACCACTGAAATATTCCTCCAGTCTGAAACAGCTGTTTTGTTGTTGTTGTTGTTGTTGTTGTTGTTGTTGTTTTTTGTTTTGTTTTTGGTTTTTGGTTTTTCGAGACAGGATTTCTCTGTAGAGCCATGGCTGTCCTGGAACTCACTCTGTAGACCAGGCTGGTCTCAAACTCAGAAATCTGCCTGCCTCTGCCTCCCAAGTGCTGGGATTAAAGGCGTGCGCCACCACTGCCCAGCTGAAACAGCTGTTTTGAGGTATTCCCTCCTAGACATGATCCAGTCTTCAGGTCTACTCCACCCCATTGACTACCCAAATCCTTCAGGCCCTCCCTCTGATTGGTGTCCAAAGCCACACTGGGGATGGGGAGACAACAACAAGGTAGAACCTGCACACTAAGGAGTCCAGTTAGGGGCTGAGGCCGAATCTTCAGGCTCCCATTGCAAAACTTGGGGTCATGGGTCAGTGTCTCCTCCCAGTTCCAAGGGTCTTCGTGGATGACAGATGCTTCTCAGAGTAGGTGCTAGGATTGGCTCCTTTACCAAGAGTGCCCTGACTGAGCAGGAGAATGACCAATAATGACCCGTCTTAGTTTTGTTTCTGTTGCTGTGACAAAGTACTCCAATAATAGTAACTCGGGGGTGAAAGGGTTAATATAGCTCACATTTCCAGATTATAGTCTATAGGCATAAATTGTTTGTAACCTACTTTTAATAAGGATTCAACCTCTACTCTAGTCCACCACCCAGCAGAGGTAGTGGAAGAGAAAAGTTATTAGGATGGGGGGAAGTGGACCTGTTTAGCAATAGTTCTTTGGGGGCGAGCTTACTCTTCTTGGGCTGCAGTTCAGTCCCGTAGCAAACACCAAATATGACTCAGCAGCTGCAGACCAGTCCTCTAGGAAGGCAGACAACAGGCATGAACCAGCAGCTACAGTTAGTCCTTTCGGCAAGCAGACGCAGGCAACTGTAGTTCAATCCTGAAGAAACCACCACGCTTGCCAACTAGCCTGAGGCGAGGTCGCAGAAAAGGCCAACTGCTGCAGGAACTTCGTGAACAGTTCTTAGGCAAGTTTCTTCTCTCAATGATGGAGTTAACACAGGTTGACCTCAACAGTACTCTCTAAGGTGAACTAATATGTGTGTTTCTTTATCGAAGAATAGGGAGGCAGAGCTAACCAAACCAAGGCTCGGTGCTTGTTTCCTACTGTCTGTGGGGTCATATTTACACTCCTTCACCAAGCATCCTTTCATGCGTCTGCTATACCCATATATCCTTTCACTGTGGAGAGCTTTTTGGGGCCACTTGGCAGGAATCTGACATTAGGCCAGGACAGGGAAGTAAGCTTGGGCAGGAATCTAATGTTAGCCTAGAACAGGGAAGTAAGCTCAGGGAGGAATCTAATTTTAAGCTAGAACAAACAAGTAGGCTTCAGGCAAGAATATGACTTTGGGCTAGGACAGGGAAGGAGGCTCATATATCTTGGTTATCCTGATAAGCCCTTAGAAACTGTGATCACGGGAGTGATCACAGGACTTTGTTTATTGCTTTGCTTGTTTCTTGACTGTGTTTATTGTCTTGCTTGTTCTTCAACCTAGAACTGACCTTAATACTTGCATGTAATTCAAATGGTATAAAAACAGATTGGGAAAAAGTAAACCCACCTCAGCCTCATGACTCATGGCTGGGATCATGCTGCAATGTTTTCTAATTCTCTTTTTTTCTTTTTACCCCTCGCTCCCTCCCTGGAGAACATGTTGACTGACTGAGCTGGCTTGGTCATTTCACCTGTGTCTGCTTCAGGAAAACATTCTTTCATCTGTTTGCTTTAACAAGACATCCTTTCACCTGTATACCCCAGAAAACCGTCATTTGGTGTAGCTAACTTTCCAAAAAAAAAAAAACCTAGAAGTTTCCACTTCAATAGTCTACTAATGCTGGGAAATCAAAACAAGAGCTGAAGACAGCTGACCACATTGTATCCATAGCCAAGAAGTAGAGAGCAAATGAATGCATCCATGTTGCTGCTCAGCTCACTTTCCTTTATATGCAGTCTAGGACCCCAAGCCCAGGGAATGGTGCTGCTCACAGTGGGCAGGTCTTAGGGAATGGTGCCGCTCACAGTGGGCAGGTCTTAGGGAATGGTGCCGCTCACAGTGGACAGATCTTCCCACGTCAACTAATGTAATGAAGACAATCCCTCACAGGCACCCTCAGAGGCTCTTCTCTGAGTGATTCTAGATTGTGTCAAGCTGACAATTAACTTTAGCCATTGCAGACCCTCCCTTCCATTCTTACTAGCCTTGGGTTGGTCTCCTGTGTCGTCCTCCACAAGCCTGTCAGCAGCTGGAGTCTGAGGAGACTGGAAGGCTGGGGAGGGGTTCACTGATGGATGGGAATGAGGGCTGGCCTCACAGTCTTGAGAGATGTTGGACAGAGTCCTTAAAGGATGTGGGAACACATGCCAAATGGCACAAAGCAGGAAGGGCGTGGCTATGGCTAGAGGGGACAACTGGAACATACATCCCAGGTGTGTTTGGGGACCTCACGGGTTAGGACCTTTTCTCTCCTGTATCATTCCTGCAATGCCAAGCCAGGTCATGTTCACAACTGAGAGGGCCACTGGGCATCTCTCCTTGTGACCACAGCTCACATGGGCTATTTTTGTGCTACCCCCTTTCCAACCAGTAGGCTCTAAACATGCTGTGTTCTGAGCTGACAGTGGTGGGAAACATACCACTTTAAGAGCTGATGTCATCTCTGAAAAATGTCCCTAGCCTGGAGCCTGGGCCTGGTGTTTATGTTGGAAAGGCTGGTCAGCCCAGCATGGTGGGGCTGCCTGGGGTCTGAGGAGAGGACTGGATTTCATCCCACTGACTCCAGGTCTGGCTCTGACTGGAAGGGGAGAGGGCCTGATAGCTGGTGCCCCTCCTCGATGTTCCCTGCTACACACACACACACACATATACACACATACACATACACACACATACACATATACACACACATACACACATATACACACATATACACACATACACACACATACACACATATACACACATACACACATACACACACATATACACATATACACACATACACACATACACACACATATACACACACATACACACACATACACACACATACACACATATACACACATACACACACATACACACATATACACACATACACACATACACACACATATACACACACATACACACACGTACACACATATACACACATACACACACATATACACACATATACACACACATACACACACATATACACACACAACATACACATTCACACACATATACACATACACACATATACACACATACACACACATACACACACACATATACACACATACACACATATACACACACATACACACACATACACACATATACACACATACACACACATACACACACATATACACACATACACACACGTACACACACATATACACACACAACATACACATTCACACACATATACACATACACACATATACACACATACACACACATACACACACATACACACACATACACACACACACACACACACACACACTGCTCCATACTCCCGGTGGCTGTCTTAGGTCTGCATACGGGTCAAAGTTCCTGATGTCCAGGCTGGGCCAACAGCATTGTGTGTCAAAAGATTGAGAGGCACCCCAGCTCTGCCGACCCCAGCTTCTTCCTCATTCTCACCAGCAAGGGACTGTGAGGCTAGCACCCGACAGACCTGTCAGGGTCTGACTCCACCTGAACTCCATGACTGTGGTGCTAGACCTCATCCAAGTGAAAGCTCTGGTTCTCAAACCTGGTGACAGCACGGGTCCCCAGGCACATGTCATGTAGGTGGGAACTGATGCTGTCCTGGCAAGAGTGAAAGAGAGATACTCATGTGCCTCCCAGACCAGTAAAGCCTAGTGACATCAGAGAAAGTTTGTCTCCCGGAATGAGATGTCACATGATTCTGGGAAATTATAAGACCACTTTGTAAGAGAGACTGGAGCTGAGACAGGGATGGGTGATGGGTGGGAAGAGCCTCCTCGTAACCAGGATTGTCCCTAACTGTATAACTGTGACCTTCTACTTAAATATTTATTTGTGTGTTCGTGTGTTTATGTGTGTGTGGTGTGTATGTGTATGTGTGTGTGTGTATGTGTGTATGTGTGTGTATGTGTGTATGTGTGTATGTATGTGTGTGTGTATGTATGTATCTGTGTATGTGTGTGTATGTGTGTGTATGTGTGTGTGTGGTGTGTATGTGTGTGTATGTGTGTGTGTGGTGTGTGTATGTGTGTGTATGTGTGTGTGGTGTGTGTATGTGTGTGTATGTGTGTGTGTATGTGTGTGTATGTGTGTGTGGTTTGTGT
>NW_021620720.1:1257813-1259928 GCF_004785775.1 Grammomys surdaster | reverse complement strand
TGTGTGTGTGTATGTGTGTATGTGTGTGTATGTGTGTATGTGTGTGCATGTTAGCCTGTGTATTTGAGTATCTACAGAGGCCAGAACAGGCTGCTGGATCCCCTGAACTAGAGTAATAGGCAGTTCGGGACCTCCAGAAGAGAGAGAAGGTGGTCTTCACTGCTGATCCATCTTTCTAGTCCCTTTGACTCTGTTTATATCTAAACTTCATGTCCAGATGCTAAGGATGAACTTGGGGTCTCACTGGATCTCTTCGCTCTTCCCAATGAAAGCCTGTTAGCTGATTATCCTGGGGAGATGGGAAAGTTACAATAGTCACCCCAAATAAAGAGGTCACAGGAGGGCTCCTGAGATGGCTCAGCAGATAAACACGCTTGCCCACAAGCTGAGTTCAATCACCGAGCCTCACATGGTGGTAGGAGAGAACCAACTCCTGAAAGTTGTCATTTGATCTCAACATTCAAGCTGAGCTGTGTGTCTATATGTGTACACACACACACAATGTAGCATAATAAGAGAGGTGACAGGTGTTTTCAGGCATGTTGGTTTAGATTTTGTGGTAAAAGGAAGGTGTTCAGAACAGCCTGGAAGTTGGCAAAGGGAGCTGGGTGGGGACAAGCGGTGCTGGCTCAGCTTGTCGGGTCACAGTGTCAGCGCATGGGGTGGCTCCAGGGACAGCATGGGACAGAGCTTGTGTAGCGCTGTGTATAGAGTTGGCTTGCAGGGCCAGGGGACAGTGCGGAGTGCTGGGCTGTGTAGAAGAAGAGGGCGTGGCATGGCACATGGAGTCCTCCTCAGTATTCTGCCAGCCCGATGCTGCATCCTGACCGCCAACCTTCTAACTGAGGACAGTACCAGTACCTGCACATGGGGTCAGTTTAACACTGAACACCACAATGAACATACGTGGCTAATCTTCAGAAGGGACCCTGTCAGCAGTTCCACTGTAGTGTTCAGGTGAAAACCTAGTCTTGCCACTTTTCAGGGGTCTCTGGGTGGGGCACAGCATCTCTGGAGCTGTGGACTCTCTAGGGGGTCAGGCTCTGCCCTGTGAAGCCTGGACTCCCATCTGTGAGAATGTATATGGATCCCAGCAGCGAGGGGGCAGGGCAGGGGACACTACTCTTCCTTGTGCCATGCCGCAGTCTGTACAAAAGACTCTATCACTACCTATGATGATCAGGACTCAGGATTTCTCCCCTTGTGGAGGAAGCATTAATGCTGCTGTCGGCAGCCGCCGAAGCCTTTCCTTCTGAGGGACTGGGTCAGACCTCACCAGCCGAGGTCTCAGAGGTCCCAAGCCTGCCCTCCATTACAAAACGAAAAACAAAAGACAAAAAACAACTTTATTTAAAGTTAGGCCTTAAATCAGGTGGTAGTGCTATATACTTTTAATCTCAGCATTCAGGAGGCAAAGGCAGGCAGATCTCTGTGAGATGGTGTCCAATCTGATCTACAGAGGGAGTTCCAGGATAACCAGGGCTACTACACAGAGAAACCCGGTCTCAAAATTTGTTTATTTTTATTTTAGTTATGTTCTCTCTTTCTTTCTTTCTTTCTTTCTTTCTTTCTTTCTTTCTTTCTTTCTCTCTCTCTCTCTCTCTCTCTCTCTCTCTCTCTCTCTCTCTCTCTTTCCTTCCTTCTTTCTTATTTATTTATTTTGAGACACGATTTCTCCAAGCTGTCCTGGAACTCCCTCTGTAGACCAGGCAGGCCTCAAACTCAGAGATTCACTGCCTCTGCCTTCCAAGTGCTGGGATCAAAGACATGAGTTTCCACTATCCAGCTCAAAAAATGTTTTTTAATCATTTTATGGTATTATGGGTATTATGGCATGTATGCCTGTGTATGACATGTGTGCCTGGCCCTCTGAGGACAGAGGAGGGTGTTAGGTCCTCTGGAGCTGAAGTTATGGACACTTGTGAGCTGCCCCGTGGGTGCTGGGAATCAAACCAGCACCTAGATTGATTGGAATGAGGAGTCAGTGCTCTAAACTGCTGAGCCACTTTTCCAGCCTCTTTTCATCTTTATTTTTATTTATTTATTTATTTATTTATTTGGTTTTTCAAGACAGGGTTTCTCTGTGTAGCCCTGGCTGTCCTGGAACTCACTCTG
>NW_021620720.1:1228838-1257803 GCF_004785775.1 Grammomys surdaster | reverse complement strand
TGGCTGTCCTGGAACTCACTCTGTAGACCAGGCTGGCCTCGAACTCAGAAATCCACCTGCCTCTGCCTCCCAAGTGCTGGGATTAAAGGCGTGCGCCACCACCGCCCGGCGCCTTTTTTCATCTTTATTCTTGAGACAAGCTCTTGCTTTGTAGCCCCATGTAGGAGGAGCTAAGGTGGGAGGAGTAAGGAGAGGAAGAGGAGGAGTAAGGAGAGGAAGAGGAGAAGGAAGAGGAGGAGCTAGGGGAGAGAGATGAGACAGGGGGACATGGAAGCAGATGTGCTCTAGTGTCTCTAGCAGTCAAAGGTAGTTGGTATATCTAGGTTGGGTATTGGGTTACACCTCTAATTGTATGGACATATTGTTATTGAGCATTATCAAGCATATAAAGCCTTTGATTAATGTTTAAATATTAGAGTCTCATTTTCCTACCAGCCCATATGGGTGGCAGGGCTGGTGTTTCTGGTGGCCATTTCTAGCTGCGGAGCGCACGTGGCCTCCGGCCACAGAACATGGCTGCTGAGCTAGGCAGAGCCACCGCAGCTTAGATAGTCGGCTTGACCAGAGGCCGATTTTAAATATCTCCCACTACAAGCCCAGACTGTCCTTGTCCAGTTTTAAGGGCAGTTGTTAGTTCTGGCTCTGTGCACACAGCTCAGCTTTGTATATTCTGGTTGTGGATGGAGCGTTTCATCTCACAGAATTCTTGATGGTTTGTTCTGAAAACATGTATGCTAGGCACAGGTCATGCCTATAATCCCAGCATTCAGAAGGCTGAAGCTGAAGGATCACAAGGTTGAAGTCAGCCTTGGCTATGTCATGAGACCTTGTCAAAAAAAGAAAAAGGAAAGGCTGGGATATAACTTGGTCAAAGTGATGACCTGTACCCATAAAAACCTGGGTGTGGTGATACACACTTGAAATCCCAGCACTGGGGAGACAGATGCAGGAGGATCCCAAGAGCTTCCTGGGCAGCCAGCCTAGCCTAATAAGCAAGCCCAGGCTCCAGAGAGAGACCCCAGACCCCATCTCAAACAAAACAAGATGAGGACGGCTGCTGAGGAACAATAACCTGAGGCTGACCTGTGACCTTCAGCTTCATATACCTCCACGTTCCCACACACATGCATACCCACATACAACCCCATACATATACACACAGGAAAGTTGGAGTTGGACAGTCCACACTAGCATCTATACTGTACCATATTAAGACATATATATATATATATATATATATATATGGCATAATATTAAGTTATGTGCATATGCAATATACTGTGACTACAAGTATCTTTGGCATCCAGAAGATACTGGATCCTTGGAGCTGGTTTGCCATCCAGAAGATACTGGGTCCCTGGAACTGGAGTTTTGGGTGGTTATAAGTCACCCATCACTGGTGCTGGGAACTGAACTCAGATCCTCTGGATGAGTAATTTGCACTCTTCACCACCCTTAAGTCGTCATCTCAGTCCCTTCTTTGTTATTTTTAAAATCCTACTGAAGGATATGTACAGCTTTACTCTCAGGTTCCCAGATCCTCTTCTTGGAACAAGACCGAAAGAATGCTTCATGAAGGAGTAATCATATTGGAATTTTCAGGACATTTCAAGGGTTTCTAGTCCAAGTATGTGAAGTTGACACTGTTCCAATAAATCTGGAATGAATTGACACTGCCCACACTGGACTGACCTGTGTATACAGTATACACACACGCATGCACACACATGCACATGTAGTCCTGTCTCAGTCTAGACAGTGACATTGGCAGAGCAACCAGACCAAAAGATCCCATTCAGTAGCCTCGCTGCCCAGGAGTCCTCTCAAGTGGGGCCCAGTCATGGGAGGAGCCTCAGGTTTGAGAAGCAGCTCTCATGGCTGGAGGCTGATCCCACAATGAGGATTCTGGTGATGAAAGGTCTGGGAGAGGCCAGTGCTTCCTGGGCCGAGTTCATCTCCTGAGGACTTCTGGCATTTTCTCCCCTGCCCCAATCTTCATGGGGAGCCCCGACTATCTGTTGCCAAAGTCTGCTTGAGGCCTGTCAGACTCCTGTTTGTGAGGGATGGGGTGGAGAGAGGAGGTAAGATCCAGGAAAACTTAGAGGAAGTCCCTCAGCTTCCTCATCTTTGTCTCTGGAGTCTGTCTTCCAGAACACCCACCAGAGATGACCTCACTATTATTTAGGTTTTACCCAAGGCAATACTATTTAAGGAATGAAGACTGGATGAACAAATGAATGGGTTCATTGTCTTTGCCTCGGCAGTGTAGTGTTTGAACAAACGAGAAAGATGGTCCCTGAGCAGGGAGCGTGCCTAAGGTGGGGGCTTGGGTTCTGGATTAACATGCCTCAGAGCCGCACACAGATCACCTCCTATGGGAAGAGGCACTTAGGTCTCCACAGAGGATGATGACATTCATGACACCATTTTGAAGAGTAAGTGGCTACTGTTGACTTGTGGTGATGGCAAAAGTTTCGTGAAGTAATAACCAGGAATCCAAAACTTGGAAGTCTCAGCTCCCTTCACTGAACTGTTTTCCAGAACTGGTTCTCCTGAGTCTCCACGTTTGGAGCAAGGGCAGGAGGGCGTCGAGCCATGAAAGGATAGCTTGGTCCTTGGCTGGGCATGGGTCTTGAACCCTGACCCTATGGGGAAACAGCGGGTGTTTGGCCACGCCCTCAAGGCTCCTGACCCGTGGTCTAGACCTCCATTTAACCTTATAGGGCTACAGGTAGAGGGCATGGCTACAGGCTTCAGCCTCAAGAGATTTCCATATTAATGAGTTACCTAAAGGCCAGAGTGCATAGCTAATTAAGTGACCCTCCTCTCTTCCCCCTCCCTATTTAAGTCAGCTCCCCCCCTGGCTTAAACGGGGGCGGGGGGAGGGTGCACCCACACCATCTACATTTGCCATGAACACCCTGAACTCTACGTGTCTTTTGGGGCCCTCCTCTGTGTTCCAGCCACAGGGACCCGCAGGAGGGAACCACAGCTCACATCAAAGTTAACCTAGTCTAGAAAGAGGGTGTGGTCTCTGGAGAGGGCGGGGCCTCTGGTGGTCTGAGGAGTCTACCAGAGTCATTCCCAGCAACAATCTATATCTTGGTGGCTTCCAAATTCTGGGCTGGTTTGGTTCTCGTCTGTACTGAGGTAACCTCAGAAGAGGAAAGCTGGACCCACTCGGTGCCAAATGGAGAAATGGAGGCCCAGAGGGGCCAAAGGTCGCGGACAGTTAGGATTAGACTTCATTCCTCAAGATACAGCAATATCAGAACTATATTGAAGCAGAGTGGGGCAGCAACACCTTCGGTGTCAGCACATGGGAAGCAAAGATAGGAAGATTGCAGGCTGACAATGGTCAGACTCCCCCTTGGAAACTCAACAAATGGGTTGGAGAGGTGGTCAGTGGTTAAGACCCCTGGATGCTCTTGCAGAAGACTTGGTTTCAATTCTGGCACCCACACGGCCTCTCACAACCTTCCATAACTCCAGTTCCAGGAGATCTGATGCCCTCTTATGGCCTCTACAGACACATTTGCAGGAAAAAAACATTCACACACATAAAGAAGAATGAATCTCAAAAAAACCCTTTTAACCACAACAAACAAACAAGCAAACAACTCAGCTGCCCAGAGTTCATCTCTCAGCACCCACATTAACACACAGATGTCCATAAACATGCCTGTAACCTCAGCACCACGGGATGCAGACACAGGAAGACAGCTGAGGTTCAGAGACAGAGGCGGCAAGTGATGGAGAGGCCACCTGATGCCCTCTTCTGTCCTCTGAGTGTGCAGAGGTACATCTACACACACACACACACACACAAATACATAAAAACAAATCTTATTTAAAAAATCCAGTCAAGGCTGGACAGTGGTGGCACATGCCTTTAATCCCAGCACTTGGGAGGCAGAGGCAGGCGGATTTCTGAGTTCGAGGGCAGCCTGGTCTACAGAGTGAGTTCCAGGACAGCCAGGGCTACACAGAGAAACCCTGTCTCGAAAAACAAAAAAAAAAAAAAAAAAGTAGAAAGAAAGAAAGAAAGAAAGAAAGAAAGAAAGAAAGAAAGAAAGGGCGGGCAACCACTCCCAAAATACAGTTTGAACACAGGGTAAGGCCCACCCATTCTCCTGTTCCTTCTCCTGCCTTTCCTAGGTGGCAGCTTCTGGTGGCCATCTGTGTCTCTCCCTGCATTCCTCTGGCCTCTCCATGGAGAGTTGGTACGTAGACATATTGGTCATACGTTTGATTGTCTATATCACTGGAGATATACATGGTGATGTCTGATGACTTGTTACTTCCGGGTCATATGCTGAGGATCTTCCTGGATCCCCTGAAGCCTGGTACCTCCGTCATTTTTATGGCTTCCTGCCTTTATTGCATAGTGTTCTATAATCACTCACCAGAACCTGTGGAGACTTTTTTTTTTGACAAGGCTTTACTGTCACAAAGAAGGCTAAAATAAATAGTTCTGCACGTGGAATTCCATACCTGTACACTCTCTCTCTCTCTCTCTCTCTCTCTCTCTCTCTCTCTCTCTCTCTTTTTGTTTTTGTTTTTCAAGACAGAGTTTCTCTGTGTAGCCCTGGCTGTCCTGGAACTCACTCTGTAGACCAGGCTGGCCTCGAACTCAGAAATCCACCTGCCTCTGCCTCCCAAGTGCTGGGATTAAAGGTGTGCGCCACTACTGCCCAGTTATGCCCAGTTGCCATTCTGGAATTCGCTCTCCCTCCCTGCAGAACTGGGATTAAAGGTGTGCGCCACACTTTCTAACAATGGAAATGAGATTTATTTTTAAATGTGTGTGTGCATATGATATGAGCATGTGGGTGACCATGAAGACCAGAAGAGGGCATTGGATCCCCTGGAGTTGGAATATAGGCTATGTATAGCCTGCCAATATGAATGTTGATCTTGAGTCTTTTGGAAGGACAGAAGTGTATTTAATGACTGAGCCATCTCTCCAGCCCCTGGAATCTGTGGTTTTCATAGATGCTGCCAAATTATCCCTCATCAGAGATCTAGTCTTTCATTTTTAGATTTATTTACTCAGTGTGTGTGTGTGTGTGTGTGTGTGTGTGTGTGCAGACAAGATGCTAATATCTGAACTCTGATCCTTAGGGTAGAACAGCAAGTGCCCTCTAGCTCCCAGGATTGATTCTTCTTTAGATAAGATCTCCTGTAGTCCATGCTGGCCTTGAACTTGCTGTGTAGGTGAGAATGGCTTTGAACTTCTGATACTCCTACCTCTGCTTCCCAAGTGATACCAGGTGTGTACATCCATGCCTAGGTTATGGGATGCACAGGATTGGAGTCGAGGCATTGTAGATGATAGGCAACTGTTCTATCAGCTAAGCTTCATTGCCAGACCTCCTTCCTTCCTTCCTTCCTTCCTTCCTTCCTTCCTTCCTTCCTTCCTCCCTCCCTCTCTCCTTCCCTCCCTCCCTTTCTTCTTCCTTCCTTCCTTCCTTCCTTTCTTCTTCCTTCCTTCCTTTTTTTCTTTCCTTCCTTTTTAAAATTTTATTTTATTTGCATCAGTGTTTTGCCTGCAGGTTTGTCTGTGTGAAGGTGTTAGATCTGGAACTGGAGTTACAGACAGTTGTGAGCTGCCATGTGGGTGCTGGAAAAAGCAGCCAGTGCTCTTAACCACTAAGCTATCTCTCCTTCCTTCCTTCCTTCCTTCCTTTCTTTCTTTCTTTCTTTCTTTCTTTCTTTCTTTCTTTCTTTCTTTCTTTCTTTCTTTCTTTCTTCTTCCTGAGTCATGAGAAGAGCAGATGGGTGTGTTGTCCTATCCACAACAGAGGCCCCAAACAATGAGGCTGCTGACTGTGAAGAGAAACCCCTACAACCATGAGCCAAAATAAACCTTTTCTCTTGTTTTATTCTGTGACAGAGAGCTGATGTGGGCTTACTGAAGTCACATGGTGATTCATGGAAGGGCAATCATAATGTAACCCAGCTCCTGGTCATCCAATACTGTGCTTTCAGGGCCCCCACCCCCCTCCCCTGTAGCCTCTGAGCTTGTCTGCTTTGCCTGCACCAAAGCATAAAGGCAGAACCTGGGCCCCTTCAATCTCCAAGGACTCAAAAAAAGAATCCCTTACACTTCAAGAAAAGCTGGCCCAACCCCTCTCTTTTTTGCTGACCTAACCACCCGACAAACCACGCTTGTCTTCACTCACCGAGGCCAGGAAACCACACTGTACTGCTTTACCCAGCTGGCTCCAGCCCTGTCCCAGGACAGGCTGCCTCTGCGACTCTGGCCTTCTCTCGAGGCCCCTTCTCTTAGGCCATGAACCCCAGCCTAAGCTGTTTCCATCTCAATGTTACTGTGGCCAAGAAAACAGGAAGTGTCTGAGTCACCCCTTGTCCTCCTGGGCTTTGCCTCTTTAGAGTCAGGGAAGGACAAGGAGGAAAGAGGTTGGCTTCACAGAGCGAGCCTCTTGCTGGGCTCTCTCTTTCAGCTTGTGGGACCCAGGAGCCTTACTCAAGTTCTTGGGACTAGAGAAGTACATTGCCTTAGGATACGGACTTCAAGAGCTGACCCTGCGCCTGCCAGTTGTGCGCCTGGGCCTTGGCTGGTGCCTCTAGAATGGAGACACAAGAGAGCTTTAAAACCACTGATACCGCCAGGCAGTGGTGGCGCACGCCTTTAATCCCAGCACTTGGGAGGCAGAGGCAGGCGGATTTATGAGTTCGAGACCAGCCTGGTCTACAGCCTGAGTTCCAGGACAGCCAGGGCTATACAGAGAAACCTTGTCTCGAGAAAACAAAAACAAAAAAACAAAACAAAACAAAAAAAACCCAAAAAATAAAAACCACTGATACCTGGACTGCACAATGTTGAGTCAAGTTAAAGGGGTTTTATTGTTTTCAAACGTGTGTGTGTGTGTGTGTGTGTGTGTGTGTGTGTGTGTGTGTGTGTTTGCGAGCACATGCCATTGTGGAGGTCAGAGGGTAGCTTTGTGGAGTTCAGGGTTCCAGAAAACATGGTCGTCAAGCATGCATCATGGCGCCACGCACCTTCACCTGCTGACCCATCTCACTGGCCTTGTTTGTTTGTTTAAGCCAGGGTCACCTGTAGCCAATGGTGGCCCCAAATTCACCAGGTTCTGAGGCTGACCTTGAACACCTGACCTGTCTGCTCCTTTCTCCCAAGTGCTAGGATTGCAGTGTGCGTCACCCCTCTCATTTGTGCAGTGCACAGGATCAAACCCAGGGCCTTGTACACACTAGGTGAGCGGTCTACTGAGCTGAACTCCAGCCCTAGGTCTCCTGAATGCTTTTTAACCTGGGTTCACCTCTGTAAAGTGGGGGCTAATCACAAACCGTGAGGTTATTTTGTGAGTATTGAATTCATGAACTCATAAATTCAAAATCCTTTGGTCAAGCCCCATGGTAGGCACAGTTCTGGGCACTGGAAAGAAAACAGTAGCAACAGCAGGTGGCATGGGCAGTGAGGGTCCCTGTCACATGTCTCTGAACTCACGGGTTGTATGAAGCAGGCCTTAGGACTCTGAAGCCACCATCCATGGTGTTCACTCATCTCCCAGAATCATCTGATGGCTAGTAGAGACACACTGGCCCTGAGGTCCTCAGAGGTCCTCAGTTGCCATTCTGGAATTCGCTCTCCCTCCCTGCAGATGCTGACCCTTCCTCCTCAATGTCACTGTGCCCTGTGGGATCCGGAAGAAGGAGAATGGGACCCTGGCAAACCCAAGTCCTGAGATATCCTTCAAAGGAACACATATCAATCTTACATAAGATAACCTTTCCTACTACGGTTTTGCAAGCTGAGGTGTTCATGCTAGCATTTGGGTCACTGTGGACTACTACAGGTTCTCATTGGTCAGTCACATGTGGCAAGTGGCTCCTGTTGTTATTGGGCGGCTCAGGGTCAACCTAACCATAAACCCCAACTGGCTAGTCCGAAGAACAGCATGACTACAGGGGGTGCCATAGGTTCGGGTTGGTGATTAAACATATGACATTTTGTTTCCTTTTTTTTTAAAGATTTTATTTTTTTATTTATTTTATGTATGAGTACCCTGTCACTGTCTTCAGACATATCAGAGGAGGCCATCTGATCCCATTACAGATGGTTGTGAGCCACCATGTGGTTGTCTGGAAATTGAACTCAGGACCTCCTTAAGAGCAGTCAGTGCTCTTAACTGCTGAGCCATCTCTCCAGCCTGGCATTTTGTTTCCTTTCTGTTCCACTTCCAAAGGGGCCTTTGAAGGTGGTAATTCCACCTGTTCTAGGAGCTTCGTGTTCGTCTCAGAATCCTGAGTCACAAGGGAAACCGTCGTGTCTAATTCAAAAAACAGGAAATGGGGTGAGTCTTTGTGTGTAAGGATCAAAACGGAGAAGTTCAGAGCTGGGTCTGTAGCTCAGTTGGTAGAGTGCTCGCCTAGCGCGTATAAAACCCTGGGTTCAATCCCTAGCACTGGGTAAAACTTGGTGGTTCCTTCCTGTAATCCCAGAACTCAAGAGTCAGAAGCAAGTTCACGGTTATCCTTGGTTCTAGATAGTGAGTTTGAGGCCAGCCTGAACTACATGAGACCCTGTGTCTGCATCACGATGTGTGGGTGTGTGCTTGCAGTGGGTCACTCGTTACCAGGAGGACAGGGGAGTGGGATCTGGTGCCGATTAGCCCTTACCAGATGAGCCCTGGCTCTGGAACCTGCTGGGACTTTGGTCCTGGACAGTCTCTTCTTGGCAGGAGTGGCAGGAAGGTTCTAGAAGAAGCACCTGACCTGGCTGCTTCCTCCTCTTCTGTCAACATTTCTTTTTATCCTTTTCTCTGTCATACCTCTTCCCTGCTTGTCCAGGACCAGTGAGCTGAGAGCCCAGGTGGAAAGGTCAGAGTTCGCCTGCATCCTGTGGGATGCATAGCTCTGAAGGGTGGGGCCTGAGAGAAGGGGTTGCAGAATCCAGTTTGTACACCTGAAGGCCAGCCGCACCTGTGGAGGCCCTTTCCCTGTGTGCGTGCATTTTGTGACTGGGTGGCTCGGGCCACCTGCCTGTGGCTTCAGATGCCAGCACCTTCCACTCAGGGTGCTTTGTGAAATGTATATGGTTAACTGATAGAGGGGGTGCTGTGGCAGGCTGTCTGGGGCGCAGGGCTGGTAGCCAGTGCCTCAGGCCAGGCTTGTATAAAGAGTCATTCATGCTGGACAGGTGTGTGGCGAGTGCTGTGGCTGGCAGGCCAGTCAGCACTTTCAGCAGGATTTAATCAGGGTTCAAGCAGCCCCCTCTCTCCAAAGCCTGAGATAAGTCCTTGGAGTAGGGGGAGGGGAGGAAGAGACTCACAGAAAACCATCTGGGCTTTAAGGTTTCTTATCATACAGGTGGGCAAATCAAGGCCTCTGGGGAAAGAGGAGACCAGTGCTGATTCAGGCTCCGTGTGGAATGTTTTGCTTAAATTTTAAAATTACATTTATTTGCGTGTGTGCATGCGTGCGCGCGTGTGTGTGTGTACACAGTCTTGTGAGTGTCAGAGTATAATTCGTAGGAGTCGTTTCTTTCCATCTACCATTCGGGTCCCAGGGACTCAAACTCAAGTTTTCAAGGCTTGGTGGCAAGTGTCTTTACCTGGTAAGCTATCTTGCTGGCCTTGAACATTCTGTTTGAACTGATTCTTCACCTCTTGCAGAGGTGGGGCTTGTCGCCATGTCACAGACGGAAAAATGAAAAGGCGCAGAAACTGGAGTGGGGGTAGGGCACTTGTGGAGACAGAAGCAGTGTGGTAGAGCTAGTCTTCCATATTGGCAGTGGTGCCTGAGAACCTCCAGACTGGGTCTCTTCTCAGCCTGCTCCCCTTCCCTCAGGATGGGGCAGAGGTACAGGTTGCACCCAGCACTGTCAGAGTCTCAGGCCAGTGGCTCAGGGGAGAGGGAAATGAACCTTTTGGTGTTCTGTTATTTGGAGCAGAGGGTCAGTTTGAGTCCTTCCCTGTTGCCCAGGTGTTGTAGGGACTCACCTACTTGCTCCTGATTCGTGTCTCTTTCAGACTCAGAATCAGCCGTAGCTTTTAGGCCTCAAAAAATTGGAAGCATGTGAGACACTCATGGTCCCATCTGTCTAATCCTGTCCACCATACCCTCCGATGCACAGAACTTTCTGGGAATCTTCCTGACTTCCTTCCCTAGTGGGGAGAATGCCTATTCTAGTCCTTGAGGGTGGGACAGTATTGTCAGAGACCCTGAGGGTTAAAGTATCCTTCTGTGCTTTCTGGTGCACACTGTTAGCCATAGCCATAGGGAATCTTAACCTACGGGGTTTTGTGGCTCAGCCAGGCTAAAGAAGAGAAGTGGTCTCAATCTCTCTCTCTCTCTCTCTCTCTCTCTCTCTCTCTCTCTCTCTCTCTCCTCTCTCTCTCTCTCTCTCCTATTTACTGTGGGGGCTGAATGACTCACTACTTAAGAGCACTGTATGTTCTTTCTAGAGGACCCAGGTTCAAGTCCCAGCACTCACATGCGGCTTACAACTGTCTGTAATTCCAGCTCCAGGGCTTCTGACACCCTCACAAAGACATACATGTAGGCAAAACACCAATGAACATAAAATAAAAAGAAATTATATACTTAAAAACATGTGTGCGTGTATATACATATACTATGTGAATGTCGACGCCTCCAGAGGCCAGAGGCCAACAGATCCTCTGAGCTAGAGACACAGCTGCTTGAGGTGGGTTCTGGGAAGAGTAATACATGCTCAACCACAGGACCAGTTCTTCAACTTCTAAGGAAGCTTTCTTAACTTCTGTGTTCACTGATGGACCCAAGGTAGGTGTGTGTGTGTTTGTTTGTGTGTGTGTGTGTGTGTGTGTGTGTATTGGTTCACCCCAGACCAGAACAGAAAGGTACCTGGAAAGATGCACTTCCAAAATGTTCTAGAACCAGGCCATCCTGAGTGTACTAAGATGAACTGGTCCCCTTGTTTTTATTACTCCCCAGCCTGTTGTGGCTGCCCTGGCAACGAGGGAGTTAAGTCTGCATTCGATGAGAGGGACCAAGGCTTGGAATTTGATTTGGGGGCACCTGACTCCTGGAGCAGTCTGGATCCAGCCCTTGGTACTGTTCTCTTCTGGAGGGTGTTGTTGTTGTTGTTATTGTTTGTTTGTTTTGTTTTGCTTTGAGACAAGGTCTTGCTTCATAACTTTGCGTAACTTGGAACTAACTATGTAGACCAGGCTGTTTTGGAAATCTCAGAGATCTGTTTGCCTCTGCCCGTAGTTCTGGGATCAAAGGTGTGCACCCCCACACCAGGCTTATGTTCTTTGTGCAAACACTGAGGACAAGTTAAACTGCTGCCTCTGCTCCGTCAGCAGGGAGTGGTGTGCCTTTCCTGGGACACTTGGCTGAGCTGCCCCTAGAGGGCGCTCACACCCTGCCCGGGCAGCACTCTGGCCAGAGAATTCCCCTCCTAGTGGAGTGCAAGCTTCTTGTAGGGGTTCGCAGCAGGGCCCAGCGAACTTCTGTCACTAGGCTGGGAATCCTGCTCCTGGAGAGAGGGCTCTCTCAAGACCCATTCTTCCCAGAATTGGCCCAAGGGAATCAGGTAATTTCTGATCAAAACTGTGAGGAAGACAAAGAGCTTATGTTTGGGAGACACCTTTGACTCTCATTGCTAATGTCAGGGTGAGTCCACTTAGGGTCAGGGACCTTACTAGTGGACCAGAATACCAGAACAGAGCAGTCCTGAATCGCAGCTCGCATCCCACAGGCAGGATGAATACCCCCAGAGAAAGCTGCCAGAGCCTTCCACTCACCTCTCCTCAAGGGGAGCCTCACTAGCTGCACCCTCACTTCATGGCCCCAGATGGGAGCACGCTGGTGCTGCTTGCCTGGTATCTTCAGTTTTCAGGCCTTCTCCCTTCCTTACAGATGAATTTGGGAATTTGGGAATTTGGGGGGCTTCTGCAAAAAGGGAGAATGGTCCTGAGACTCCCAAGCAGCGATCCTGTGAGCAGAGCCTGTTAAACCCTGCGAATCCCTCTTCATCTTTGATGCATTCCTCTGTCCCCAAATCTAAAAGGGAGGCAGCAGCCTGACTCTGACTTAGTAAGTTTGTTCCAGGTGGGTACAGTCTGGGCCTGTGTTATTTGATGCAGTCCTCGGAGCCCAGACCAGAGCATTGTATGTGGCAGGCACTTAATAAATATTTGTAGCTAACAACAGGGCTGGGGTAGCCGATGAATCTGGGAAAACCCAAGAAACAGGCAGGGAGGCCTCTGACATCATTTCACTCCGGAGTCTTGTGTTGACTTTGCGCTATCAACCTTCTCGATGACTTTGGCTAAGTCCTTTCTGTTCCCTGGGCCTGTTTTCCTAGCTAACACGAAGGCCTGAGCACTGTAGGCTTCAGGTAGCTCTGGTTCTTGCTCATTTTGGACAGCATGCCCACCTGTCTTGAGAGAAGGATTTGGCACGGGAGGAGGGATGGGCTCCAAGGTTAGGTGTTCCAGAAGGGACGAGAGCTATGACGGTATCAGAGTGTCACAGGTGGCTACTGACTCCAGGAGCTGGGGCTTCCTTCCGCAATGTTCTCCTGCTACCTCTAGGAACAGATCTTTCTCTTAAAAATATTTGAGGGGTGGGGTGGGGTGCTGGAGAGATGGCTCAGCAGTTAAGAGTACCAGCTGCTTCTCCAGAGATCCTGAATTCAATTCCCAGCAACCACATGGTGGCTCACAACCATCTAAAATAGAGTCAGATGCCCTCTTCTGGCATGCAGGTGTACAGGCAGGTAGAGCACTCATATACATAAAATGAATAAATAAATCTTAAAAATATACAAATCTCTCCAAAAAATATGTGTATGTGTGTGTGTGGGGGGGTGTCATTTTGTCATTTTCCTTTATTTTTTTTCGGTGGGTTTTATTTATTTATTTTCTGTGTATGTCTGTGTACCACAGTGTGTACCTGGTGCCCAAAGAGGTCAGAAAAAAGGTGTTGGACCCCTCAGAACTGGAGTTACGGATAACTGTGAGCTTGTTTGTTATTATTGTGTATGACTGTGTAGGGGTGCATGCATACATGCCACAGCGCACATGTAGAGGTCAGAGGGCAAATTATAAGACTCAGTTTTCACCTTTTGCCACATGGGTCTCAGGAGTTTTGAACCCATGTCATCCGGCTCGGCTGCAGGTGCCTTTACCTGATGTACCATCTGCACAGGTAGTGCTGGGTCATTTCTGTCAACCTGACACCAACTAGAGTCACCTGGGAAGAGAGACCTTCAATCAAGAAAGTGTTTCTAATCTCAAAAAAAAAAAGAAAGAAAGAAAGAAAAGAAAAAGAAAATGTTTCTAAGCTGGGCAGAGTGGCACACACCTTTAATCTTAATACTTGGGAGGGTGAAGCAGGTAGATCTCTGTGAGTTCGAGGCCAGCTTGGTCAACACAGTGAGTTCCAGGAGAGCCAGAGCTACACAGTGAGACACTATAAGAAAATGCTTCTATCAGTTTGGCCTGCTGTCAGGTCTATGGGGGTATTTTCTTGGTCGCTGATTGATATGGGAGGGTCCACCTCGAGTGGGCTGAGACACTAGTATTCAGGCAGCCCTAGGTCATATAAGGAAGCAGGCTGAACAAGCCATGGGGAGCCAGCCAGTAGGCAGCATTTCTCCCTGCTCTGTTTTTCAGTTCCTGTTTCCAGGTTCCTACCTTGGGTTCCCTCGATCGATGATGGACAATAACTTATCCACCAAATAAACCCTTACCTCCCTTAAATTGGTTTTGGTCAGTGTTTAATCATAGCAACAAAAACCAAACTTGGACAACTCCCATCTTGGGTAGGAACCCTGGACCGCAGAGCTGTGGCCTGGTCAGCAAATGGAGCTGCAGGCACACACTCCTCTCAGTATACAAACCCAGCAAGGGACATCAAGACCAGGTCTCAGCAGATCAACAGCCTACAGCTCAGGAACAGAGAGGTTCCAGCTCTAGTGGAAGTTCCAGCCCACACTTGAGACCTGGATTCAACCTGTCTGGGATGCCCTTGGGCCTGAGAGAGACAGGAAGTTGACCTGTTGGGATTTTATGTGGCTCTGTGCTTTTGTAAGCTGTGAAATCAATGTATTAGTACTTTGTGCCTCTGTCTTCTCCCCTGCATCATTCTTGAGTCAGCTGACAGATCTTCTTGCCATTGGTCTGATAGAGACAAATATGTGGGACTATAAGAATCCTGATCTTACGGCAGGAAAGTTCCTGGGCACTGTAATGGTACGTTTGCTGTACCATTTAAAAGGACATTTCTCGCCAGGCGGTGGTGGCGCACACCTTTAATCCCAGCACTTGGGAGGCAGAGGCAGGTGGATTTCTGAGTTCGGGGCCAGCCTGGTCTATAGAGTGAGTTCCAGGACAGCCAGGACTACACAGAGAAACCCTGTCTCGGAAAAAAAAATTAAAACAAAAACTGTGCTTTTGTGAACATTACAGCATTGTATGAAGGTTTTTTTAAAGCATCATCTCTCTTTGTTGCCTTCAAATAATTTGATGTATCATTTTACACATTTCTGTGCAGAAGTAAACTATACAACTGATATTTATACAATTTTTATGCAAATAAAATCAGTCTACACACTGTTCTGTCTCTGATATGGCCTTTGGACAGAGCATCACAAATGCCCTACTTAGAATGACCATAGTTAATGGACAGGGGTTAGGTCCAATTTTTTCTTTCTTTGTGTGTGTGTGTGCGTGTTTGTTGTTGAAGTAGCATCAAAAATAATTTTATGGTTGAGGGGGTCACCACAACATGAGGAACTGTATTAAAGGGTTGCACCATTAGGAAGGTTGAGGAACACTGCTCTAGAGTCTGAGCCCTGGGAGAAAAACCAGATGCAGCCAGTGGAGATAAGCTACACCTCACCTTGTTTCTGCTAGCAGCTGCCCTGACCCCCTTTTTTTTGTTGTTGTTGTTTTTCTTTCTTTTTTTTTTTTTTTTTTTTTGGTTTTTCGAGACAAGGTTTCTCAGTGTAGTCCTGGCTGTCCTGGAACTCACTCTGTAGACCAGGCTGACCTCGAACTCAGAAATCCACTTGCCTCTGCCTCCCAAGTGCTGGGATTAAAGGCATGTGCCACCACTGCCCGGCCTCCCCGTTTCTCAATGTGCACAAAGAGCAGGCATGGTGGCACACACCTTTAATCCCAGCACCCGGGAGGCAGGCAGATCTCTGTAAGTTCAAGGCCAGCCTGGTCTACACATTGAGTTCCAGGACAGCCAGGGCTACATAGTAAGACCCTGTCTCAAAAAGAACAAAAAACAAACTAAAACAAAAACCACACATGCAAAGCTTTGGAAGCTAATGAATAAACTCCAAGGTCACGTGTTAAGACTATTCATACCCAGTTTGACCGTAGACACTCTGTCACCCTGCCGAGGCTTGTCCCTGCTGTAGGAGGAGGAAGTGGCTTGCCATCGCAGCCGAGCGTCCCAACCATCCCTGGTATTAGAACGTGTGGAGCCTTGTCACTTTTGATTTTTCCAGTGGTGGCGAGACCCTGGTGTTCAGGATACCTCTTTCTTTGGTTATTCAGTTTACAATCAGGAAATCATCAAGGAGATGCTCTATCCTGGCCCAGGCAGTCTGGGGGATCAGGGAGAAAAAGACTGAGGTCAGATCTGGGGCTAAGGTCTCTTGTGGGACTCTGCTGCTTAGCTGGCTGAGGGAACTTTGGTGGATTCACCTCATCTCCTGTACCTCTTGTTGCTTGTTGGTTCTGTTTGATGGCTGAACCACCTTGGCAGATTGTCATAAGAATGCCTTGAGCTTCAGAGAGAGGCTCGGAGCCACAGGCTATGCCCACTGAGTTCATGCTGTGGGTAGCCTGCAGTCCTCAGAGACCCCTGGTCTGGGGGAACAGAGTTCCCTTTGACTTTGTTGGCCACTGTGGTTATCACCCCATAATCACTACAAACTGGAAAGCAAACATCCCAAGCCCAGCCTTTTCTTGGCTGTCACCTCAGATGTGGGTTGTGGGCAAAGTCAATCGTTCTCAGGTAAAGAGAGTCCTGGAGGTGGCTCCCACCTGTCTTTGTGGCTCTGGGCCAGAACCTACTCTCCACTCCAGAGCTGGGCAGGGCCTTGACACCTGAACCAACAGATAGAGAGTGATGTGGCCATGGAAGACTTCTTGACAGCTCACACAGCTGTGCCATATGTGGGGAATCCGAGGCACACAGGAGACAGAGCCCTCTGATTTAGTCCTACTGTGTGGGTCTGAGGATCCAGCCTACATTCCAGGAAAGGCTCTGTCTCCACAAGACACCCACTGAAATGGATGTGTCAGACGTAGGTTTTCCTGGGCATTCGTGCTTGATCTCGTGGCCATGCCGAGGAAGCAGGCAAGATGAGACCCAGCCCTGAACAGGCACGGGTTCAAGACCTGGCTTCGTACATAGCTGGTCAAGCTACCAGGAAACCTGTAAGCACCCCGGTCTTGGTTTCTTTGTCTCTGAAACAGAGGCATGGGGGGATTTAACAGCATATTGTACATGGAAGCCAAGTTTTAAACTGCAACTGTATAGCTTATAAGTGGGAAAGCTCAAGCCAGGGCCTCTGCAGAGGAAGTGAAGGGTATAGGAGAGGCTCTGGGGAGCCACACAAGCAGTGCCCAGAAGGAGGCTGGAGTAGGGGCAGCCAGTCCATCTTCTTCATGTTTTTCAGAGCTTAAGAGGCCCAAAGGAGAGTTTTGCCCAAGGACTGTGGCAGCTGTAGGAGCTAGTTCAGTGCTCAGCAGGAACTCTAGACAGCTGTGCAACCTTAGGAAATTACTCCACTTCTCTGGTCAGCCGACCAGTCACACGGGGCCACAGGGAGAGTTTTCTTCCCGGAGGATCTGTGTTCTGTGTGTACATCACTTGTTCAGCATGGTCTCCATGTCTCAAGGGTGACCTGGGCCCATTAGACTGTGGTCTGGCAATATTTGCAGGGTGGTGTGATATGGCTCTCTAAGGCTTCCTTCATTTTGGTGTATGTGTGTGGTGGTGGGGGAGGGAGGGTCTAGCTCTGGGCTAGGCTGAACCAAGGCCAGCCTGTCCAGTGAGAAGTCTAACGAGGAAGTCCTCATGGGACTGCAGGGGCCTCTGAGGGAGGCGTGGGCCTTGGGGAGGACAGTAACTTTGGCAGTCTGCTTGCTATGAACAAGGCAGGCCTGGTCTTTGGCACATGAGAGTAATTCCTTCCTTCAGAGCCTATCCACAGGCATTGCATCCCAGGGTGGGACCTGAGACATGCCAACCCAGTGCCAGGCTAGGGGCCCGAGTGGGGCGGAGGAGGAAGAGGAGGAGCAGGGTGCTGCTGCCAGCCAGGAAATGTCTGCTGGCTCGCCTCAGGCATTCTCCGGCTAGGGATCTGGGAGCTTCCTGCAGTGGTACATGAGGTGACCTCAGCCCACAGACATTCGGGGACAGTCCCCCAGTCCAAATAGGCTGGTCCATTGTCCCCTGGAGCGGGGACTGTCGGCGGCACTGCCGACCTTTCAGCATGCAAACAACATCCATTCATTGACCAATGTTTACAGAGCACCCACTTGATGTGGGCACCATGCCAGGGCCCAGGGACGCAGAAGGGGGGCTCTGGACCTGGCTAGTCCTGGTCTAAATGCTTCAGCCTCCCCAAACCCCCGCAGCTGGAATCGCTCTTTGGTTGGGACAGTGAGATGAAGATAGAAGGGATAATCTGCAGAGTGTGTTACTCTTGAAGATCAGGGTTCCCCAAACAACACAATCTTCATGTTTGTCTCTGCGTGCTTGCAGGGGGCCAGTAGGATTTGGAGGCTGACATCTTTTTACCTCAGAGAAGGAGGGCCAAGGAAGGGTTATTGGACATTCACCTGGGATTCCAACTGCTCTAAGATCCAGCCACTCGTACAATTCTGTCCTACTTGTGTAAGCCTACAGTGTAAAGTCTAGGGGACACTTACTACGGAGAACTTCATTTATGGGAAGCCGTCACCCGTGCTAGGTGTCTCAGTCCTGTATAGCTGCGTTCACATTGACTGTAAGCAGCCCCTCACTCTAGTCAACTCATTGGCTCCCCCAGGGTGTGAACTTTGGTAGAATCCTAATTTGGTTTGGCACTAGGGCCTCATGAGGGGCCATTGTCTCCTCAGGGGACAGTGATCTCTGGGGAGAGACAGCCCAAGCACATAGACAGTACCTTCTCGCTATCAAGTAGGCTGACTGCCAGGTGGTCATACCTGCATTTTTCCCCCTATATTCAGTGAGTGTCCTTGCCTACGAGACTCCTGTTGTCTAACTCAAAGCCCTGCCATGCAGGGTTAACAGGACTGGACGGGGGATGCAGATTCTGTTTAATTCACGTGCTTACAGCAGGAAGCCTCATTCAGGTTTGTTTGTTTGTTTGTTTGTTTTGGTTTTGGTTTTTCGAGACAGGGTTTCTCTGTGTAGCCCTGGCTGTCCTGGAACTCACTCTGTAGACCAGACTGGCCTCGAACTCAGAAATCCGCCTGTCTCCGCCTCCCAAGTGCTGGGATTAAAGGTGTTTGCCACCACCGCCCGGCTCATTCAGGGGTTTTATCTCCCAGAATGCTTTAGTCAGACAGGACCTAGAAGGGTCTCTGAGTCTGAGTCCTACCCCAGGCCTGATCACTTTAGGCCCCTAGATAGAACCAATAGCACACCATCCTTCTAAGTCAGAAGGGGAAACTGAGAGGGGTTAGGACATCTGGGGAATAAGATCAGTACTCCCCTCTCTTCCCTCAGGGACTCAAGGGTCTTGGGGTACAGGCCTCCACCACAGTCAGCCCTTTGCTGACACTTGGTGGTACCAAGTGTTCAATCTGAATTAATTTCAGCCCCAAACAATAGCATGAAGTATTGTTATTATTATCTCTCCCTGTCACAGATATACAGATGATGGACAGGCCTAAGGAAAGCTCCAAGATACTCCAGTGAGGAACACGGGGCGGGGGGTGGGAGGGGGGCTCTGTGGGTAAGTTGAACTTCTTGTAAGGTGGTTTCCAGAGTTGGCGGAGAGCAGTAGGTTTTGCTTTGTATAACTGGGGCACACCTACAAGTAGAAAGGAAGCTTCTGGAACCATCCCCTGGGAGATGTTCCCTTCTCCCACCACCTCCATCACCCGAGCCCCAGGCATGATAACGACAAGGTTGTGAACTCAATGGGCAGGAGCAAGAAGAAGAGCTGAGGGGGGGGGGGTGGAGAGGGAGGGAAGGTGGAACTGTAGATACAGCATCCACGTTTGACAGTCTCCAAGCTTTGGAATTTTTATTTATTTTTATTTATTTGTTTTTAAATTTTTTTTTAAAGATGGGTCTCAATCTGTAACCTTAGCTGGCCTGGAACTCACAGAGATACATTCCCCTACCTCTCCCTCCTGGATTCTGGGGTTAATGGTCTGTCCCATCAGATCTGGCTTTTTGTTTTTCAAACAGAAGAAATGTCCCAGCTCCTGTCTTCATGCTGGTCTCCTGCCCAGCCTCAGTAGGTGGCAAGAGACTTGCCTGCATAAATAGACAAAGGCCTCCATAGCCACCCAGGGCAGTCACGTAGTTCCCCGGGGCTTCCCGCCCTCTGGACACTGCTCATTCCTGTCTGAGTCATTTCTGAAGGAGACATGATTCTGAGTGAGGTTCCTCCCAAGACGGGGAGCTTTTTAAGTTCCCCGATGACCCTGTACTAGACCAAGTCATGTGCTCCAAAGGCAGCTTGCCTTACTTCCTTTCCTGTGCGTGTGACTGTGTATGTGTGTGTAAGTGCGTCCCACACGCAGGGTGGTGGTGGTGGCGGCACACGTTTCTAATCCCAGCATTTGGAAGGCAGAGGCAGGTGGATCTCCGGGTTCGAGGTCAGTCCGGTTTACAGAGGGGGTTTCAGGACAGCCAGGGATAGTTAGAGGGAATCCTGTCTCCAAATAAAACACAAACAGAAAAGTGTAAAGTGTGTTCCCAAGGTCATTGTACCCTAGAATTTTTCCTAGTATATGTGAGAGTTGGTGTTGAGCGTGTTGGACTATGTGTTTGGGGAATGTGGGAATTGGTATGTGAAAGTGTGGTGAGGGCACATATGTGGGAGTGTGTTTGAATGTGTGCACATGAGAATTACAGGAGTGTGATGATAGCTCATCCATGAGGTCTTTTTTTGATTGATGTTGGAGGACCCAGATCACTGTGGGTAGCACTGCGGTGTATAAGAAGGCAGGCTGAGCAAGCCAGTAAGCAGCATCTGTCCACGGCCTTTCCTTAGTTCCTGCTCTGACTCTCCTTGATAATGGACTGAGTCTTGAGACTGTAAGCTGAAATAAACCCTTTCTTCTTCAGGAGTTGCCTTTTTTTTTTTTTTTTTTTTTTTTTTTTTTTTGGTCACGGTGTTTATCACAGCAACAGAAAGCAAACAACGACAACACTAGTGTGTTAGCATGTGTGTCTGTGTGCTTGAGTGTGAGGACACGAAAGGTTGTTTGCATACACGACAGCATATGTGCATCTGTGTTTTGGGTGTGTGTGGGTGAGTGCAGGAGTGAGTTTATACCTAAGTATGGGTTTGAACGTGTGTACATATGACAGTGTCCCTAAGTGTGTGTTGTGAGTGGAAGTTTGAGTGTGAGGGTGTGTGAATATGAGTGTTATTGTGTGTGAGTGTATTCCAGTGAGAAAATATATCCAGATCTGCCCACGGCCACACATGTATAACCCCAAGGCTATCCAGGCTATCAGAATAAGGTCTGGCCTGGGCTAACGTCCTTGAGACCCAAAAGTCCTTAATCATCAACTGCTTTACATATTCATATCATTTTATATTTTTTGAGATTTTATTTTTTTAGTTTTTTTTCGAGACAGAATTTCTCTGTGTAGCCTTGGACATTCAGGAACTCACTCTGTAGACCAGGCCAGCCTCGAACTCAGAAATACACCTGCTTCTGCTTCCCGTGTGCACCATCTATTTGTTTTATTTTATTTTGGGGGCAGGATCTTGCTCTGTAGGCCAGGCTGGCCTCCAACATATGATCCTCCTGCTTCAGACTCAGGAATGCTGTGTTATGGGTATGACCGCCATGTCCAGATTCAGGGTGATTTTTCCATAGAATTTTTGAACCAAATCAGGGCTTTCCAGGTAGAGTAGGGGCCTAGCAGGGACACAGCTCTGTCTGCAGTTGGTAACCTGGAGCCTGTCACAGCATCTTCAGACTCAATTTGCCCTGCGTTGAACAGGAAATTGATAGGTAGAGAAGTGGAAAGACCGGGCGAGTACAGGGAAAGCACCTGGCTGTGAACGACTGTGGACATGGCTTTCACAGTCTTTTCTCCAGGAGACAGCCCTCCCCCTTTCTTCGGCCTAGGATCCCAGCAAATAAGGAGGTAGCTTGACTGTGTTTGAAAATCTCAGGCCACTGGCTGTGTCTGGGAGTCAGAGGCTGTGTGCCACTGGCCGTGTGTCAGCTGTATGTCCTGATCAGATGGGCTACTTCCCTGGGTCCGTTTTCACCTGAAAAGTAGGGACATGGTGCTTGGTGCCGGCCTGTGATTCTATTACTGGCACTAGACACTGATGGTGACTGCCACCATCAAAAATCCTGGGTCAGACCATCATAGAGAAAAGAGAAGTTACTCAGAGAAGGCCTAAGATTCCAGGCCACAGAGTAGAGGCCAGAGAGTAGGAGGGCCGGGCCAGCTGCTTTGGTGTCCAGCATTTCCCCAACTTGACAGAAGTCAGTACAGCGAACGCTTTCATAGCTTCTGTTACATGCAGGCTCCAGGCTAGATCCATTGTAGGATCTGATAACAAATGAAATGTTCATTGTACCTTAAACTTACAGTGTAACGGAAAGACTCGGAGATCTTGCATCTCTCTGGAGCCCTAACTCATGAGTGCTTTGTACAAACTTAAAGACGCAGAAAATGCTTGGTACGTATAGACTGAATTTAGCTCAGGGTAGTGAGATGGTTTTCCATCAGAGGGGCCATTTACACTGGGCTTTGATGATTCCTTAGGAGTCCTCTGGCCCTTCCACTTGTCCACTGATCATCCAGGCCGAAGAAGACCACAGTAGGCCAAGGCTCCCGTGACTCATCTCCTCCTGTGCACCCAGGCCTCGTACGAACTCTGAGGAGTCTCCGGATGTGAAGAGGAAGTGGCCAGGCTACGGAAGGCAGGCTCATTTCCAGTGTGGGGCCAGGCCGCCAGTCCCAGGTCCTGTTTACACAGCAAGGCGGACAGGCCGACAGAACTTGGCGGCAAATGTGCTTTGGCCTTTGAGAACAGAAGGGGCTGGCAGGGCCCAACCGGGTACAGGGAGGCCTGTGCCAAGGGAAGGTGGGGATCTAAAGAGCGCTTCCTCTCGACCAGGCGGCCCCAGACTTTTGACTCCAGTCTGAGCCATTCCTTCAGGGATTCGTGAGCAGTGGGAACTTATAAATAAACTCCACCTCAGCTTCTCAACACCCCACATTGGGGACCTGGGCAGGATGACAAGGGATACTGGCTGCAGGACCAGGATCTCTCTGACTTTCCAGGAGGTTGGGGGTGGAGCTGAGGCTAGCACTTATGGTTCCCACCAGAGGGTCTGGGAGCTGGGCCACCAGCCTGGAGTGGCCCACACATTCACTCGACCCACAGAAAGAAACCTGGAAACAGCAGGGCTTTCAAATGTTTCTTTCTTGCTTTTTTTTTTCTCTCTCTGTGTGTGTGTGTGTGTTATGTAGCCCAGGCTGGCTTAGTACTCACTATATAGTCCAGGGTGACCTTGAACTTCTGATCCTATCCATCCAGGTCTCTAGCTCAGGTATGCCCTACTATACCAGTATTTAATTCTGTGGAGATAGCCCAGGGCCTTGCACACAAGAGGCAAGCACACTGCCAACTGACACACATCTCCAGCCCCAGTGTGAAGTTTCTACAACAGCCAATATCAGCTCTAGAGTGGCCACCTAGACTCTGGGCCAAACTGTCTCAGCCCTCTGAGTCCCTCCCGTGTGTCCTCTGCGATTGTCTCAAGGGTCCCTCACCGTGGAGGAGATGAAGAGAGGATGCCAAGGACCTGTCTGCTGAAATAAAGACTACAACACCACTTCTTATCACAGGCAGAGCAAGGTGTACCCACGATTCCCTCTGAACCTCACCTTCTCTCATTTTTATTTTTTTTATTTTTTGGTTTTTCGAGACAGGGTTTCTCTGTATAGCCCTGGCTGTCCTGGAACTCACTCTGTAGACCAGGCTGGCCTCGAACTCAGAAATCCGCCTGCCTCTGCCTCCCAAGTACTGGGATTAAAGGCATGTGCCACCACTGCCCAGCACCTTCCCTCATTTGTAACAAAGGAGTTGAGACTCAGAAGGTGTCTTATGGCCCAAGGTCACACATTGGGTAGACTGAGATGTCAGGCTTCCCCAATTACTCATCTTGGGTCTGCCTTCCTCCGAGCTTGCAAAGGCCTCAGTGTCTCTATTGATATGTAGGCAAAGAAATATTTGGGTGTGCTGGGTGTGCTGCCACATGCCTTTAATTCCAGCATTCACAAGTCAGAGGCAGAAAGATCTCTGGGAGCTCCAGGCCAGCCTGGTCTTCAGTACAAGTTCCAGGTCAGCCACAGCTGTTACACAAAGAAACTCCGGGAAAAAACAAAAACAGAAGTTATTTGGGTGGGACACAGGTGTAAAGACCGATAGGAAAGATCCATTTTTTCTGTTGTGCCCAGAATGGGAACTGCCCCATCAGCTAGAACCCTTAAATGTTTCTGGACGTCCCAAGATCTAAAACAAAACTCTGTTGCAGGTTGGTTGGGCAAGCACTGGGAAATGTAACTGTAATGACAAGGAATAGCCACCAGATGGCGCCACACAATCCCCTGTGTTTTCTGGAAAGCTGTGCGGTTCTGTGTCTGTCCCAAGTCTCTTTGAGAGAACTGGCTGTCCTCTGAGCCTGGTGTGGCAGCTAGGTAAACTAAGTGTGGGAGGAACAGGCCCAGATGAGAGGCCTGTACTTTGAAGTCACTGCCGGGGACAGTGACACAATTGCAGTTCTTTGGGACCTACCTCCCCATTTGTAGAATACTGAGTACCTTCTCCCTGGCTTTCTCTATTAGGTTATGGTGTGGGGCTTGGCTTGCACGCTAACATCAGGTAAGGCTTCAAGCCTTCAGGTGAGCTGTAGGTTTGTCCTTTGCTTCTCCAGTTTGACTTGGGGGCGGCAGCACTGTTCTGGAGCCAGAGGAGACCCCAATATCCTAACAGCCCCCAGAGGGGAGGACCTTGAGGTATAGAAAGCCAGAGATTTACTCTTCCACTTTCACTGGTTCTGAGGACAACTGTCTAAAGCTCCTCTCTCTCTTCTGCTCAGAGGTCCCACAAAGAAAATCCCCTGCATTAGGGTTACAGGAACTAGAGAAGACAGAGCTTTGTTGTTGTTGTTGTTGTTTTTCGAGACAGGGTTTCTCTGTGTGGCCCTGGCTGTCCTGGAACTCACTTGGTAGACCAGGCTGCTCTCGAACTCAGAAATCCGCCTGCCTCTGCCTCCCAAGTGCTGGGATTAAAGGCGTGCGCCACCACCGCCCGGCAGGAAGACAGATCTTGTTGGCTAAAGTGTTGTGCTGTGAAAAGGCCCATTGCCTGCTGGAGCAGTGAGCACAGGTAGTCACTCCTGGGGTCTCCCGTGGAACAGGCTCCCAGAACTCACCTGCCCAAATCCTGCTGCACTGCTTCTAAAGGATTAACACAACCTTTGGATACGGTGGTACATCCCTTTGATTCCAGCAATCAGGAGGTGAAGGCGGGGTACCCTTGTGAATTCGAGACCAGCCTGGTGTACATATTGAGTTCAAGGATAGCCAGGGCTACACAGAGAAACCCTGTCTCAAGAACAAAGCAAAATACCCCAAACCAAAAATCAAACCAAACCAAACCAAACAACAACAAAAATCCTCAAAAATATGAATAATCCAATAAAAGTCTAGCATCCCGTGGGGGAAGCTGCAACAGATTTATTCATATGGAGCACTTTTACTCATGAAAGAAAAAGGTTTCTGTTCCTGTTAATTAGTTAGCTGCCGAAAACCTTCTCTGTGAGTCAGGATGTGGGGCAGGGGGAAAACCAGTAAAAGTACAGGAAAATGGAATTCCAGATACACTGCACAAGAACAGCCTATACCCTGGAGAGAGGACTTTGCCCCAAATCCCAGGCTTATAACATGCGGACAGGGACAAAGCATGCTGGGAACTTGAACACACTGTTATTTACATTCTACAGTGTTAGAGGGGGTTTCTCTAGATCAAGGGGCAGGGAGAGAACAGGGCTTAGAGAGCCTGTGGACAGGGGGTTGGGAGGGCACTCACCTTCAAGTTTGCAACTGAGCCAGTGAGGGAAGGGGTTTGGAGGGGTTGAGGGGGGGAGAGTGTGCAGAGAGGGTGACTGAGGCTCTCCTCCTGAACTGGAAAGCAATGGGGCTTCTGCTATTTGGCAGAGGCCTGGGTTAGGAAGGGCACAGATGACTAAGTTTCCTGGAGTCAGTGCCTATAACCTAGGGTGTACCTGTGGCCCTAGGACTTCCACAGCATGGGGCTGGTTCCACAGCATTGGCCCCATCCAAGCCCTTGCTCTGGGTTTGTGGCAAACCCCTGGGGAGGGACCACTGTCATTCACCCCAAAGCCTTTCTCTCTAATTCTGCCTGGATCAGGAAAGACGCCTATTTGATTGTGACAAGTCATTAAAGCTTCCTGATCTGAGATTGTGGCTGTATAAAAGGCACCACACGCAGTAGGTTTACAGGTAGCAGCTGCTGCATTACAAAGGAGTCTAGCCCCGGGCGGTGGTGGCGCACGCCTTTAATCCCAGCACTTGAGAGGCAGAGGCAGGCGGATTTCTGAGTTCGAGAGTTCGAGGCTAGCCTGGTCTACACATTGAGTTCCAGGACAGCCAGGGCTACACAGAGAAACCCTGTCTTGAAAAACCAAAAAAAAAAAAAAAAAAAAAAAAAAAAAAAGGAGTCTAGCGTTCTTGAGGCACTATTACAGAGGATGCTTAAAGAGCAAACAAACAAACAAACAAAATAAGAAAAACCAGGCTGGAGAGATGGCTCAGTGGTCAAGAGCACTGACTGCTCTTCTGGAGGTCCTGAGTTCAATTCCCAGCAACCACATGGTGGCTCACAACCATCTGTAATGGGATCTGATGCCCTCTTCTGGTGTGTCTGAAGACAGCTACAGTGTACTTAATATACATAAAGGAAAAGTCCTTTAGATCCTTTAATATTGGGGGTGGAGGGAAGGTACATGGTAGAGAGTGAGTTTTTACTTGTTATGAAGCCAGGAGAGTGTGCGCGGAGGCTGTCCAACTGTGAGGAATGGGGAATGAGGGAGGACGCTGGAAGTCAGTCAGGTACCCAGGGTCAAGCCAATGGAAAGACCTGGCTTTCGGCTGTTAAAGATCTCTGATTTTGCAGTGAGTGGATGAGGAAAGAGAGGGTCTCCTTGTGAGCAAGGAGAGAGCCTTCTCCTTGCTCTCTGAGTCAGCCTGAGCTTCGGGTTGCCAGGGGAGGCCTCTCTCAGCCCTGTTCTCTCCAGCCCTCCTGCCTCCCTGGCAGTTTGGCAGCCGACTGGATGTTCTGTGCGGAATTTAAAGAATCCGAACAAGCAGAATGCTAATCCCACCCGGAGAGATTGCCCTGAGCCTCGGCTGTCGGCTGGCGGGAAAAGCTCCCTTGTGTGGCAGCGGGAGAGAAAAGGGATCGGTCTGCCCTGGCGGGCTCTGCGGCCAGGGGACAAGGCTCTCCGCAGGTCAAGTCCCTGGACCTCCCGGGGTCCCGGACCCGCCCGTGGAAATGGGAGCACCTCAGTACCCTAGATCCCGTGCAGAGCCAGGCTTGGGGCTCCGAGGGTGAGCGACCTGGCACTCAGGGACCTGGCGTTGGGGGACTTTGGGACCCGGTCCCCGCCCTGCTGTGCCCTCAGCCTTCACCCCTGTGGCCTCGGCGTCTCGCAGTCTCGGGCGCCGGAGCGCCGGGCGTTATCTGCGCTCCGGGCTGGGCCCTTCCCTCCCCGGGCCGCCCCGCCGCTCCTGCCTTATCGGACGCCGCGCTGGCGAGGGCTGAGTCTACCTCCCCCGGGACTCGCGATTCCCAGTGGATCTTCCCCCTGGTCCCCCTCCTCCCCTGGGGCCCCATCCCGAAGCTATCCCTTCTCTTCCTCCTCTTCCTAGGACTTCCCTCCTGAAATGCTCCCTCCCCAGGTACCCCCTTCACGGCCAGGCTGGGCATCAGAAAAGGATTTTGTTTCTCAGATTTCTCTCTTCCTCAAAACAGACAAGCCTAACTACGGTTTACTCATTTAGTCACATTTTAAATGATTTCACAAGAGAGGAAAATCCTGCAAAACAAAGTGAAACTCTAAAACACCCTAAACTCCGCTTCCATCAGGGCTTTGGGAGCCCCGGCCTCTTGCCAGGTCCCAGCAGAAGCCTGGGTGGTTTGCAGGCTTCTCTGCAGAGTTGAGTGTGCAGCGCGGGCAGGATCCCAGAGCACCCTTGGTAATAACGAATTGGCAATATGGATGGAAAGCCATAAAAGTAGCCATCCACTGCGTTCAGTGACCCCGCTCTGGGAATGTGTCCCAAGGAAACAGTGGAGCAGCTCACGTGCTCTGGCTCCTTCCATGTGTTAATCAAAGGACCAGTGAGCCACACGTCCTCAGTGTGAGGACTTGGATGTGAACCCATCAGTCACCCATAAGCATCTCTGCTCCCTATCTTAAGGGGGACAGTTCTGCACTCATTGTTGGTAACACTCGGGGAACCAGCCCACAGAAGCATCTGCTGCCCAATGGCCAGCAGAAGAAGTTAAACCTCATGCATTTGCTCTTGTCTTTTCAGAAATGGGAGTATGGAATTACCTAAACCACATCTGTAAACAGCCAGTTATCCATACCCAGGATCCCACATATAAGGAATCTACTGACCTCAGACTAAAATATTTCTAAAATAGCTGTTCTGAATGCAAGCAAACTCGTGTCAACCATCTAGAGTCAACATTTCCCCAACACTTAATTGAGCTCACACACTACAAGCAACCTAGAGGTCACAAAAACCTAAGGAACGGAGTACACAGGTTATAGGCAAACACTAAGCATTTTGTAGACAGGGCTTTGGTTCCTTGAACTTTGTAAGGTTCTGGACCCAATCTTGAACATTCTGAGGGAAGACCAGAGAAAGTATACATGCTGATTAAGAGTCTGGGAATTGAGTTCGAGGCCAGCCTGGTCTACAGAGTGAGTTCCAGGACAGCCAGGGCTACACAGAGAAACTCTGTCTCGGAAAACCAAAAAAAAAAAAAAAAAAAAGAGTCTGGGAATTTAGGGGACTGCAGACATGGCTCAGCAATTAAGAGCACTTTTGCTCTTGCAGAGGACCCCAGTTCAGTTCTCAGAACACACAGGTTGCTCACGACCGCCTGTAACTGGCCTCTGATTACATTGCACATGTACACAAACTTACATTTAAGACACATAACTAAAAATAATACCATCCAAAAATACATTTAGGAGTTTTGGGGTGTGGAGAGATGGCTCAATGGTTAAGAGTGTTTGTTGGGCAAATATGAAGACCACACTGGTTCAGATCCCAGCTCCCACATAACAAGCCTGGGAACAAACTGGGAATTCCAAGTGAATATTGTTACCCTTGTTCTAAGGTGGGCCGAGACAAGAGGATTGCTGGAGCTTGCTGGCTGCCAGCCTAGCCAAGAAAATGAAGCCCTGGTTTCATGGAAACTTAGACTTAGAGGAATAGTCAGAGCACGTTCTAGCCTCTGCATGCACAGATGCACCCACCTGTATACACACAGGTGCACACATTCTCACACACAGGTGCATATACTCTCACACACAGGTGCACACATTCTCACCACAGGTGCATATACTCTCACACACAGGTGCACACATTCTCACACACAGGTGCACACATTCTCACACACAGGTGCACACATTATCA
>NW_021620720.1:1190919-1228828 GCF_004785775.1 Grammomys surdaster | reverse complement strand
ATTCTCACACACAGGTGCACACATTATCACACACAGGTGCACACATTATCACACACAGGTGCACACATTCTCACACACAGGCGCACCCACCTGTATACACACAGGTGCAAACATTCTCACACACAGATGCACACATTCTCACACACAGGTGCATCCACCTGTACACACAGGTCCACAAATACTCTTATACAGAGATGCATACATACTAATACAAATCAATCAATCTGTTGCGCACACACGCACACACAATGTAAAAAGAAGGGAACAGCTAGAGATCCTTCTGAATTGCTAACTATGATTTTTCTCGAACTTAGTGGTCAGGGCTATAACACCCTTGCTTGCTTCAGGAAGAATCCTGCAGTTAGTTCTGGCTTGGCCTGTTGTACTGGTGGTAGAAGGACAGCCTATCTTAGGCCCCATTCCTCTATAAAGCCGGCCTGTTCAGCAGTGTAGGAGTTTGGGGTAAATGTGGGTTTAATACATTTGTTCTCACACAACTAAAGAAGAGAAGCAGCTGCCAATGGTCCCCTGATGGGCCAGTCTTTGAGACAGGGCAGCCTAGGTTTATTACCCAGTGGAAGGAGGTCCGGGACTGCCGAGGCTGGCCCAGGACTGGTTATGCTGAGGGCTCTCAAGGGGACACACCTTCAACCTCCACCTTTCTTTGAAATGACAAGATTATGGGGCATGTCCTCCTGCGGGAGACACGGGTGTTTGTGTCCTCTGGTCTCAGAAAGGACTGGGCACAGCAACGGAAATGGCATCGGAGGGTGGGTGGCCGTCACTCCAGTCTGTGTGACTGAGTGATTGACCTCTGTGTGGCTGGGGGGTAGTGGGGTTCCCTGAACACCCCCCCTCAGCTGGCTTACCTCTGTGCTGACCAGATGGCCTGACCATTGTCTTTTCCTCTCCCATTTTATCCTCCTCTCCCCTTGGCTCTCTACCCCCTCTACTCTCCTTCCCTTCCCTCCTTCTGCCTTCTTTCATCCCTTTCCTTCCTCCCATCCCCCCTCCCTCCCCATTTTAACTTTTTCTATTTCTCTTCTCTTCCCCACTACCCTCACCCCTTCCTTCTCTCTTCTCCCCTCTCCTGCTTCTTCTCTCTTTGCAGTTGAGAGAAACCTACCCAAAGCTACAGAAACACCGGAAGCCTTGTCTTCCCCCATCTCTCTGCTCCCTGGTCCTATCCCTGGGTCTGCTGCCATCGGCCCCACTTCCTTGGCTGCAAAGTGCCTGCCCTGCCGCTACCCAGTGTTCAAGGTTTGTAAAAATCTTCATGGCTTCTCTTTTCGGGTGCTGAATCATAACTGACGTGCAGGTGGGTCTCCGATCACAAAGAGGTGCTCCTGCGGGGGCTGTTTATCTGAATCTCCCCAACTGCACTACGAGGAGGGGGGTTTGGCCCCCTGTTCTCCAGATGCCTAAGGAGTCAGGCTGGACTATAACCATGGAGGGGACTTTCTGCTTACCCCTCATGACCCCTCTCCCAGAGGCCACTTGAGCAGGTCATCTTAGGTCATGAGTACAAGGCCATTATCCTCTTACTGTAAATGATAGGTCACTGTGTGCATACGCACACAGTGTGGCCACTCCATGGGTTTCTGGGGCAGAAACAAAACAAAACAAATTAAAAAAAAACCAACAACTCCAGAAATCACTTGAGTTCACCATGATGCCAGAGAGGGTCTATGATAGAATAGCCTGAAAATCGAAGGTCGTCAGCCACACTTGACATTGTGTGACCTGTCCTGAGCATTTGATATGTGTTAATCCACTGAACCACCCACAAACCCCAGTCTGTAAGGTAGATGCTGTTAGGAATCCTACTCTATAAGTGAGAAAAAGTAAGGCACAGAGAGGTCAAACAACCTCTCAGAGGACACACAGACAGAATGTGGAAAGGCTGAGTGAGCACTGCTAGAGGAGGGGGCCACGTGGGCAGTCGGGTTCATTTTGCTTTGCTTTTAACACAGGGTGTTTTGTTTTTAATGAGAGTGTGGCCCCCCTTAATCTTTTCTAATCTCTGCCTGTCCCTGCCAATCACAGGGACAGCTCTTAGCCTCAAAGAACTGGGACTCAGGGTGAAGATACTATTCCGGGGAACCCTGTGCCCCTTTGGTGCTCAGGGTTGTAGTTGTTTGTTTCCTAAGGCCTGGCAGGGCCTCCTCACAGACTGCAGACTGTGAGAGCATCAAGGCTCCCTCCTACCCACTGCCACAGGGAGCCAGCACCAAGTGTTCGAGTAAGCCCGTAGGGTACCAGTTACATCTGCACAGATGCATGACTTCAGGCAAGTGTCTTTACCTCCAGCAGACACTTTCTGCTTCATCTGCTTCAGAGGCAAAGGTAGAATGACTTTACAGGGTACAGTATAGTATCCCGCCAACCCAGGGCCAGGCACACGGAATTGCTGAAGAAGATTACAGTCTTGGGAGTCAACATTGCTATGGAGCCTGGAGGTGCCAGGCACATGTTAGGAGCTGAGTAGACTGGGATGGTTAAGACAAAGCCCTCCCCACTTTCTGGGACCTCAGTGGTAGAGGCTACTGTCCTAGCTTTCCTGGTGGCTTTCCTGGGACATGGAATTACTGTTGTTCCCAAACTGGTGATGACTTTAGCAAGCTGAGAGGAGTCCATGGCCTCACTGTATCATCAGGGTGCAAGAATTGAGTAAACCATCCCAGAAAGGCTTGGTGGAGAAGTTCAGGGTTGTATAGGACAGTGGGCAGGGGCAGTATGCACTCTGACTTTGGAATTCAGAGCTGAAGGACCTAACAGGGGAGAGGAGCTGGCCAGAAGGGTGGTAGTGAGGGAGGGCCAGAGACCATGAGAAAGATGTCGTGGGGACTGAGCGTATGTGTGGGGATGGCCTCACACATGTTCCAGGAGGAGATTGCGTGGGAGCAATGTGGCAGAGACACACACACATACACACTCGAGCACGCGCGCGCGCACACACACACACACACACACACACAGTTTGGTTGTTTGTCCACTGACCGCCTCTTACAGCAGAGCCCGTCTCTGGGGTGTACTTGGGAGTGGGCTGGGACAGAAACCACAAGGAGTGTTCTAATGGGAGCGGATGCAATACCCACGGCACACGGTAAGATAGCCTCAAGCCACAGCCTTGCAGGCCATCCTCCCCCAGCCAGCTCCTTCCAGCGGGCCTCACACGGGGGCTGAAGGTCTGTTCCAGACCCAGGGGCACCAAGCTGGCCTAGGAAGGGGAAGAGGCCACAGCCACACTGTCTGCCGCCAGGGCTGAGCTCCGGCCTCCCCCAGTCCCCCGGCAGACAGAACTAAACAGCCCAGCTTATCAGCTGTCGCCACTGTGTCCCACCCAGCTGAGCTGGACTCTGGCTGCTGGGAAAGTGGCCCCCTGCCCTTTGCCAGGTACAGCACAGCCCAGGGTGGGGTATTGTGATGCTGCTTTCCCCCCTGGGGGCTCATGCCTGGGGGAGGGGACTAGGGAGAGAATGCCACCGATTCTCTGTGGGGATCTAGAGAGTTCTTGGACGTTAGTTTAAGATGGTGCAAGTAGCCTGAGAGTTCATTCTGCTTATAAAACAGTCATGTTGGGGCTGGGTACATGGCTTAGCTAGTACAGTGACTGTCCCGTCATGCACAAAGACCTGGGTTCCATTCTCTGCACCGTTTAACCTGGGTGAAACTGTACACGCCTGTAGCTCCTTTACTTAGAGCCAGGAAGGCATAGGAGTTTTAGGTTATATGGGCCACATGGTGAGTTAAGGCTACCCTGGGCTACATGAGACCCTTCTACAAAACAAATCAAACCAGACCTCTTGGTCTATGCTGTACCATGTACTTGAATGTGCCATTCAGGCCTGTGGCGCCACGGATGTGTGTGTGAACTGTCCCTCACACTAATTCTTCAGATGAGCAAACCTGGGACCCCAGAGTAGAGAACCCTACAACTTCCCCAGTAACACCATCCCATCCATCCTCACCATCCCCACAGCACCTACTCCTGAGAACCTGAGGCCAGAGGAGGAATTTTGCAAAGGGCGTCATCGTATGATGCCCCTAGGCTTTAGTGTCTTCCTCTGATCAGTGGGCCTGGCTCTCCTTCAGGATACTTGTGTGTTTCTGTGAAAGACTGTGGGGGCAGGGTGTTTCTCATCTTCCCTAGATCTCAAGGGACCCAGCTAGGGGACTCTCCTCTTAACTGCTACTATGGTCAAATAAAATCTGTCAACCTAGTGGACCCAGCCCCCCTCCACCTACCCTGGCAACCTGCATGAGGACCTGGCCTCTCTTCTTTCAGACAGAGCTGTATAGGTCCAGCCAGCCAGCCCCAACGTCTCCAGTCTACCTCACCCTGCTGTGAAGTTTTAATGACAGACTGTCTTCCTGAGCCTCAGTTTCCCTTTCTGTAAGCTGGAGGTAATGGTTGGATCTATCTACAGTAGACACGAATGAGGCTGCCTCTAGACAAGCCTTTCTCACAGACTGAGCTGCTGTGGCAAGCTCAAAGTGTGATCCCTTCTTTTCTTCCAGACTCAGAGGATCTGACTGCCTCGTTCCAGAGTCCATCCTCCCGAGGGTGCACTGGGACACCAGAGGGGATGTGGGCTATGTACTGCAGGGGGGGGGTAGGTGGAAGTGGACATAGAAAGAGTGGGGGAGCCTGTGGGTGGGCAAACTCTCCACACACCGTCTTCCCTGAGGAGGAATGGCGGTGCTCTGGATAGCTAGACATGAGCCAGGAAGGCCTAGTCACTCTCAAGGGATACTTGCCACGTATGTCCAGGATATGACATTTGGTTGGCTTGACTTTTAAATATTTAGACATATGGGAAGTGGGTCCTAAGCCTGTCTGTGATAACACGCGCCTTTAATCCCTGCACTTGGGAGGCACAGGCAGGAGGATCTCTGTGGTTCAAGGCCCAGCCTGGTCTACTGAGTGAGTTTCAGGCCAGCCAGGGCTACACAGAGAAACCTTGTCTCAGGAGAAAGAAAAGAAATCGTGTCCTGGGCCCTGCAATTGTGAGGGGTGGCCTGGATGTTCCAGACAAGAGCGTCAAGGCATCAGAAAGCTAGTCAAGGAAGTGGTTAGGGAAGAGGACGCTTAAGACAACATGGTTAGGGCGGTAGAGCCCCAAATGTCCTGTACTGACCCTGAGAGACGAAGGAAGGGCTAAGTGGGACTGAAGTGACAAGTGACACTGGGTCTGGACTTGATTTACTCTCCTGAGTCAGCACACACCAGAAACAGGATGATTCTGCTTGTCCTATCTCCTCTGTGTCCCGGGTCATTGAGAAAGGCCTCCCTGAGGAGAAAAAACAAAAAACAAAAAAGACAAGAAAAGGGAGAAAAAGGGCAGTGGTGGTGCACGCCTTTAATCCCAGCACTTGGGAGGCAGAGACAGGCGGATTTCTGAGTTCGAGGCCAACCTGGTCTACAGAGTGAGTTCCAGGACAGCCAGGGCTACACAGAGAAACCCTGTCTTGAAAAACAAAAAAAACAAACAAAAAAAAAAAGGGAGAAAGGTAAAAGATGAAAAGAAAAGAAACTTGAGGGTTGGAGATATAGCCTGGAGGGTAGAGAGCTCACCTAACATGCATAAACCCCAGCACCTCAGAAGCCAGGCATAGTGGCGAATGCCTGTAATTTCACCACTTGAGAGTGGAGGCAGGAAGATCAGAGTTCAAGGAGCCTTGGACAGACACAACTCAGTCACGAAGTGGGGTGGGTAGCAGAGGAGTGATGCTCCCACAGAACACCCCTGCCCTGCGTTGCTTGGCTCAGTTAGACCCAGGAAGCAATATCCAGGATGGTCAGTGTGTACCGGTTTTACTGGTGTGTGTGTGGATGTGTGTGTGTGGTGTGTGTGTGTGTATGAGTATGTGTGTGTATGTGTATATGTGTGTGTGTCTATGAATTTGTACATGTATGAATGTATGTGTATATTTGTGTTTCTGTGTGTGTGTGTATGTATGTGTGTATCTGTATGTGTGTGTGTCTATGAATTTGTATGTGTATGAGTGTATGTGTATATTTGTTTTTCTCTCTCTGTGTATGTGTGTGTGTATCTGTATGTGTGTATGTGTGTGTGTCCATGAATTTGTACATGTATGAGTGTATGTGTATATTTGTGTTTCTCTGTGTGTGTGTATGTGTGTGTGTATCTGTATGTGTATATGTGTCTATGAATTTGTATGTGTATGAGTATATGTGTATATTTGTTTCTCTGTGTGTGTGTATGTGTGTGTGTGTGTGTGTGCGTGTGTTTGTGTGTAGTGTCACAGCACCACAGTACCACTGCTAGGACTCCTGTGTCCCTGTTTATGCTCCCCTGTAGCTATGACTTATAACTATTTCTGCTTGTCTGTCTGTCTGGTTCCTTGCCATCTGTCAAGTCTCCTGCCTCCTCCAGAGAGCCTTTTTGACTTCTGGCACAAAGCCTTGTCCCTTGGGTAGCTTGTAGATGACAGTAGCCAATAGTACTTGCTGGGTGCTGGGTACAACCTATCTCTCCTTTTACAGATTTGGAACCCGAGGCTTTGAGAAAGAAAAGCAATAGCCAAGATCACCAGACACTGGTGGTGATGCACTGAGTCCAGGCTACCTGCTTCAAAATTCCTGCTTTTGGCTCTTCACGGCACCTCCTGGGCGGCCGGCTGTGTCAAGATGGATCTAAGGATCTCCTTCCTAGTCACTGCTGTCAGAAACTCATGGAGGTGGACAAGAAACACAAGCTTTCTGTGAGACGTGCATGGCCACAGAAGAAGTGGAAGGTTTCTGTGGTCCAAATTGGTGGTGGGAATGACAAGGAAAGCTTTCCCGGAAAGCAAGGTGTCTTGACCATGGCAGAGCGCACCTGCTGTTTAGTAAGGGCCATTCTCCTTATAGACCAAGGAAGCCCACTTTGTGCACGCACTGTGGATACCAACCTAAGCGTTCTCGACTTGGTTATTGTTTTGTGTTTTTGGAAGGGGTGGGGATAGGGGAAAGAAAGACTGACAGATACCATTGTGCCTCAGTGATTAGGACCTAAAAGAACCAACAGAATCAGAAAGATTTTCAGCCTCACTAAAGAAAGAAGGTGATGTCCACCAACACACTATTGGAAAGCCTTAAACAAAGAAGGTGGGAAACCCGGGACCAAAGCACCTGGATTGGGCATCTGGTTACTCCAAGTCCTACAACGCAAAAGCCAAGGTTACTCTCCGAAGAATCAATGCAGTGAGACAAACGAGGAGGAGGCTACGGAATACGCTAAACTTTTGGCCAAAAGAATGAAGGAAGCCAAAGAAAAACACCAGGGACAGATTGCCAAGAGATGCAGGCTGCCCTTGCTGAGAGCATCTATCTCTGAGTCTGAGTCCAGGAAAGAGTAAGTGTCCAAGAGTAAAAAAATAAATTGTCAAGCCTTGAAACAAAATTCTACATTTAGCCTCTTATGAGTATGTTACTCTTAATATTTAAAACGGCTATTTCTTGGGCTGACTATCTAAGCGGCGGTGGCTCTGCCTAGCTCAGGCCGCCGTGCTCCACGGCCTGAAGCCAAGCGCTCCACAGCTAGAAGCGGCCAGAGGCCACAGGCGCGCCACAGCTAGAAACGGCCCGCCAGAAACACCGGCCCTGGCACCCACGAGACGCCAGCGTGGGAGATGGCTCCGCCGATCTTCCACATTGTCTCCACCAGGCTGGGCATTGCCCAGACCATCCCGCCATCCACGCGGTACCCAGTAGAAATGAGACTCTAATGTTTAAAGATTATACACGTGTATATCCGCTGCCATTTTCCCCTCTCTCTTCCTCTCCTTACTCCTCCCACATTAGCTCCTCCCAACTTGAGGGGAAAATATCCTGCTACATGGTTACTCTCTCATCCTGGATAGGGAAGTACCCCCGGGTCCTTCTGGGAAGTCTTAGTTTACACGGCTTCCCATTCTGGATCTGGATCTGTTGCCCAGCCCTGGGGATATTGTGACCTTATCTCCTCCTTCCCCTCTGCAAACTGGACTCAGCTTGTGTGCCCTGCACCTATCTCACAAGTCTGTTGGATCACCAGTGAGAATGAGTGAGGGTCCCCAAGTGTGAGACACCCCAGATCCCAGTAGGACATGATAGCAATTTTGCACAAAAGTGGGGTCCTTCTCCTGCAGGTAGACGGTTGGTTCTGTGTCCAGAGGAGCCTGTCTGAGGACTAGCCTAGGGAAATGCATAACCTCCAAGGTACAGACAGGAAAGATGAGCCCTCACCAGGTTCCATGAAGAAAAACTTCCTTCTCCTCTTGGGTTTCCAGGCAACAGCAATACTTTACCCAGTCTTTCTCCTATGGCCCCACCCCTTCCCCATTTGCATTTTATAGGCTGGGACATGAGCCCTGTCTGCCCTTTTGAGGGAAGCTTTGTGTGGTTTGAGAATAGCAAGGAACATTTTCAAATAACAGGCAAAAGCGACGTGCCAGGCATTCCCAGCAGGCCTTGCTTGGGAGCCTGATGCTAGCCTGCTATCGTAGCCCTCAGTATGGCAGCACTGTAGAAATGTGCTTCTAATTACAATGTGGACATGACCAGCTAGATCCCTGCGGAGGGCATGTAAACCAGTTCCGGCCACAGTGGTGGTGATGACGTTGGCCAGATGCTGAGGGATGTGAAGGAAAAGCCAGGAAGGCCAGGCAAGGCCTTCTTCCGAGGACTGAAGTACAGACACTATGTGTGCAGGCTCTGAGAGAAGTGGCCTCCAGATACTTCCAGGCATACGACTCAGGCCCCAGGGAGGATAAAAGTTGGTGACTCTCTGGCTCTTGGCCTTGGATGAACCACTAAGTTCTAGGCCTCAACCTCTCAGCCTCTCTGACCCTCAGTAGAGACTACATGTGGCCATTTTGGGGTGGGGGTGGTTTACATAACAAAAACTACAGGTGATGGATGCTTAGCATAGAGTGATGGTTCTCAACGTGTGGGTCGTAACCACTTGGGGGTGGGGTCCAACGACCCTTTCACAGGGGTCCCCTAAAACCATCTGAAAACACAGATATTTACATTATGATTCATAAGAGCAAAATTGCAGTTATGAAGTAGCAACAAAAATAATTTTATGTAGGGGGATGTCACCACAGCCAGAAGCATATGTATCAAAGTGTGGCAGCATTAGGACAGTGGAGAGACTCTGGCTTAGAGCCTTTATGCAGTGTGCAAAGAGAGCAAATGCTATTCCTGGGATAAGCCTCCAAGTATTCATTCCTGTTAATTCTATAATTTTGAAAGAACATTGTATTTTAAGGCAATATATTACTCATTATCTCAGTCTCATTTTTATCTACTGGACCGAGGGGAGTGGAACGGCCGTGTGTTTGCCTAGTGCGCGGGATACTCTAAGTTCTGTTCCCAGCAACCCTGCCCCCACACCATCAATCACCAATCCATAGGACATAGAGTTTTTTAAAAGCCGCTAATGGCCCCTTTGCTGCTTGTTAATGAGTTAGTGGTGGGGCTTCAGACAGAAGAGTCTGATCTGAACATTCTTAGGGTGCCTTAGATTACTGGACTCACCTGTAAACAGCTCCCTCTCTAAACCAGGATAGCATGGATATTTACCAGGTGACATCAGAAGATAGCTCTGCCCCTCACCCCCCACTCCCCCAGTGGGAAGTGGGGGAAGTGGGGTCATTCACTGGAGGAATGACCATCTAGCTGTGTCCCAGTAGCTAGCTCACTGAACTACAATAGAAAAAAAAACTAAGTCCCTAGGATATGAGGCCCATTGGTTCCAGCCTGTCTTTGATCTGCCAGTGGTTTCTAAAATGAATCCACCATGAGTAGAAATGATTTTATATACACTTAAAAATGTGTATAGAAATGTAAATGAGGAACTTCAACCCAGCTGCCCAGAGTTACCACACTCAAGTCACTGGAAAGCCTCCTGCCAGTCCTGGCCCTGTGTGCAGAGGGCATAGGTACTGGGTGTCTAAGCACTTGTTGAGTTCAGCCTCTTGAAGCTACTGGAGAGGGGACAAGTGGAGCCAGCCCCACTGCATGCACAGCTGTCATGAGGCTGACTATGGGTCACTGTACCTGATGTGTCTAATCTTGTGTGTTGGGTGAAGGTTTGCTGTGAAGACAGGGACAAGGCCCTCTCAGAGTCCCTGGACCATTCTCCAGAATACTGACGCCAGCTTGTCTGTGGTCAAGTCTCAGCTTAACCTCTTACTAGTCGCTAACCTGGGAGTCTGTTTCTTGATCTCTCTGTGCCTGTTTCCTCACTTGCTAGTCACTGATAATAACAGTGTCCCTGGTAGGGTTACCTGAAGTTTGAATGTGCGTGCATATGTGTGTGTGTGTGTGTGCATGCTTCACAGCAGCTGTGTGTGGAGGATGGAGGAGGGGCAGAATATGACGTCAGAATGTTTCCTCTATCCCTCTGCACCTTATCTAGTTTTAGAAAAGGTCTGTCACTGAACTCGAAGCTCACTATTTCAGCTATAACTGGCCAGGCAGCACGCTCCCAAGACCCGTCTGTCACCGTCTCCACCCCAGTACTAGTGCTGCGGTTGGTTGCACCCCCAGCTTTTATGTGGATTCTGGGGATCCAAACTCAGGTCTTTATGCTTGCACGACAAGCACTTTGTGGACTGAGTTGCAGCTCTGTCTCCCCAGCCTTAACTTACTGAAGAGAGGGTCTCATGTATCCCACTTGATCTGCAACTGAGAATGACCTTGGGCTTCCGATCCTACCACCTCTACTTCCCAAGTACCAGGACCCACTCCACAATGCCTGTTTTATGTGGTACTAGGGATTGAGCCCAGGGCTTCGTGTATGCTGGGCAAGCTCTCTACTGAGTCACATTCCCAGCCCTTAAGCATGGAAAATAAACTATCACTCGGCACTCAGGGTGAGTGGTTCCAAGCACGGCTGTCACTGTTTTACTCCTGATACTCTTGTGACTGCAGGTTTATAGCTCCTGTTCCATTTGAGGAAGCGGGGGTGGGGGTAGGGTGGGGGGGAGCTTGAAAACGCCCTTGAGTCTCCCCGAAAGTGCTTTCACTTTGGAATTTACTTGCCAGCCAGATCTACCCTTAGTCAGGTTTGGGGTGCAGCAGTCACATGGGCTATCTGAGGACATGGGGTTAAGAGTGGGCAGCCTTAGCCTGCTGTTCTTGGGTACCTCTGCTATTCACCCCCAGACCAGAATCTATTGATCTGATTGATTGATTGATCTGAAGCAGGAGAATCTATTGATGCCCCTGGTGCTCTTCAGGGTTTTCTCTACAGACCTCTCATCTCACATAAAACAAGCCTTGGCCCAGCGTAGTGTGAGCACCAGGCAAACCAGAGACTCTTTCCCAGACCAAGAGGTGACATTCTGGAAAGCAGGCAGGCCCTATTCCCAGTTGCCATGGAAACCACCTGACCACGTTGGGAGCCGTTTCCTTCAAGATTTTTTTCCTATGTGTGCAATATCAAAACATCTACATGTCTCTGTGTATTGAATATTCCACATATTTGATAAAGTTTTCTCTTTTTTACACATTTTTTTTTGTCTCTTTGTTTTTTTGTTTTTTGAGACAGGGTTTCTCTGTGTAATCCTGGCTGTCCTGGAACTCACTCTGTAGACCAGGCTGGCCTCGAACTCAGAAATCCGCCTGCCTCTGCCTCCCAAGTGCTGGGATTAAAGGTGTGCGCCACGACCACCCAGCAAACATTCTAATATTTAAATAGCATCCCACCTGAGTTTTTAGTCCCAGCAATTTTTTTTTAAGATTTATTTTTATTTTTTGAACATGAGTGTTTTGTCTTCATGTATGTGGGCCATGTCTGTACCTTGTGCCCAGGGAAGTCAGAAGATCCCTTGGGATTCCTTGGGACTAAAGTTACAGAGAGTTGTGAGCCTCCATATGGATGCTAGGAATTGAACCCAGGTCCTCTGGGAGAGCGACAAATGTTCTTAGTCACTGAGCCATTGCCCCAGTTTCTCCCACACCAACAGCATCCTTTCTCATGACTGAGGTCCGTCTTGTGAGGGAGACACTGTGTTTTTTGTGAACCATTCTCTGTAGCTCCTGCTGTCTGACAGACACAGATGACAGTGTCCTCTGAGGTCCCTGCCTCCAGTCACAGCCTAAGAGGAGCCTGGAAGTAGAGGAGGAGCTCAGAGGCATTCAAGCTGTGAAGCCTACTCCTTGACAACTTCCTGTAGTGAGAGAATGTGGGGCTGACAGGAAAAGCCTGATCCTCAGGAGTAGCTCAGGGATGCAGCTGCTCCTGCTCCTCCCCATACTTTTCTTAGCCTGCTCTGTGCTCCAGGCCAGCCAGGCTGGGGACAGCCTTCCTCCTCTGCTGCCGTTCCCCAGGAGTGAGGCCCAGGGCCCAGGGCTATTCCAGGAGGGACAAGCAGAGGCAGTGTGGTCTAGAAGCACACAATTTCAGCAGTGAGGAAAAGGAAGGGCCTTGCAGAGATCAGGAAGGAGATTACTGGCCTTGGAGTCAAGAGTCATGTCTTACCTGTTAAATGACAGGTGGGAACACTGAGGCCCAGAGGACTTCCTTCACAAGGTTCCCAGTATCATACTGGTTGACCAGCCTAGGTCCTCTTTGTGACATTTCACCTTTCAGGAAAGTGTAAAGTTGAGCAGTCTCTGGAGCTGGAGGGGGAAGTCTGGCACCTCCTCAGACATCCATGGCAAGCCATTCACCTCTTCAGTTTCTCCTTCCCCAAAATGGTGATAAAGACTATCTCGGAGTTGAGGGTTTAGCTCGGTTGGCAGAGTGCTTACCTAGCATGCATGAAGCCCTGGGTCGTGGGCCACTCCTGTAATCCCACCAATTAAAAACTGGAGGGGGGGGTCAGACGTTCAAGGTCATTCTTCCCTACATATGGAATTTAAGGCCAGCAAGGGACTTGAGAAAAAAAAATTTTTTTTTAATGAGGTGTTGAATTTTGAGATTGTGGCCACTGGGGACTTGGGGCCACGTATGCTTCAGCGTGCACGTAGAGGTCAGATGGTAATTTGGTGGAGTCAGTTCACGCCTTCCACCCTTACATGTGTTACGGGGATCGAACTCAGGTCCCCAGGTTTGCACAGCAAGCCCCTTTACCTGGTGAGCCTTCTCGCTGGCCCTCTTAGCCACATTTCTGAAGGGGAAACAGAAACCATCATCTGCTCACATTCTGGCCTCAGGCTGCCAGGCGCTGGAGTCCGGATCTTCATTCTCCTGCCTGTTACCCCTCTGCAGAGGCAAGGCCTTTAGGCTGTCTAGCTGGGCCCAGGCTTCCTGACACCTGCGCTTCAGGGCAAGGGGGACCTGGGAAGGGCCCCCTTCGAGCAGAATCGGCCTCCTCTAGCTCTTCTGGGCCTCTTCTGGTGTTGTTTCTTTACTCAGCGCCCTGTTATCTTCCTCAGAGTCTGACGCCTAGCTCTTCCTGTTTAGAATTAGACTCTAGACTTTTCCTTCAGGGGCGGTTGCAAGCTTGTTTTGTGTTCTGTGTTCTCCCGCAGCCCCTTTCTCTGGCAGCTTAGGTCACCCTGGCCCAGAAGCAGTCCTGTTCCCAGAACCCACTCGCTGTTCACACCTGAAGGAGCAGGGGGTTCTTCTCTGCTGAGACGCTAGCTGGCATGAGGGCCATCAGGAGGGTGGCACCATGTTGGCGGCTGGAAACTGCAGAGTTCACTAGCTTGTCCTGAGCACCCTCAAAGCATGACTCCTCCAATGCTACACCCCTGACTCCCTATAGCACCCTCCTGTGAGCCCAGGTGCCCCAGGGAGGAGACTTTTCTACACAGCAAGGGAAAAAAAATAAACCCAAAGACTCCAATGGAACCTTGTCTGGCTGAGGTGCTGCTGTCGGGAACAGATGGCTGAGCAAGTCCCAGGAGCCCAGGGCTGCTTTGCTGTCCAGCCCATTCTGTGTTAACCCATTCTGGATTGATGACCTATGATTCTAGGTTCTCATTTGATAATCCCGGGGATCCGGGGTAGGGGACTTTGTGAGCCATAAGGAAAGGCAGCCCCAGGTGAGGTATGATCAGGTTCCAAGGTCCGGCCCAAGCCTCAACTCCTCCAAGAAGCATCTCTGGCCACCTATGCTGTACTCTGAACCCCTGCCCCGAGACTCCCCCAAACACAGGGGAGGCCTAAGCTTGGAGTGCAGCTTTGGGAGGGAGGGTCCTGACCTGCCTGGTCTCACAGCTTTCTAGCCTGTTATGAGAGGACTGAGGTAGCATGGGCCAGCGACCAAGAAGCTGTCCCATGTATGCAAACAGTTCACCGTCTCTGTCCCCAGGGTAAAGGCATGAGAGGCTACGAACTCCTGCAGGGCTAGCCTGGGACTATTGACTGAGAAGTCTCCAGTGCCTCGGGATGACCTTTCTCCTCTGTGTCTGGTGACAAGAGAGCACAGGCACAAACAACCAATACCTTGCCTGTGCCTTGGGGACAGCCTGCTGCCAGCCTGCTGTTCTCTGGTGGGAACTGGCTGGCCCAAGGGAGACTGGCTCCTTGTGGTCCTTAGCTGGGCTTTTATTCCTCCTCCTACACTCATTTCTGAGACTGGGGGCATCTGGGAAGAGCAGTCCTTGAGACAGGTCCCTGGGGATGTTGGTCAGTGTGTGACATTCCTGAAAACCTCAGACTGGGCCTGGCAGGCAGGCTGGAGGAAGCCATGCCCACAGCCTCTGAGGCTCCCCTCTTGGGCACAGTGAGTTGGGGTTTATATCCTGCCCTAAGGGCCACATAACGGTGGCAGAAGCCATGTGGAGGTGTCACCTGTAGATTCCCCAGACCTCCTGGAGCCCCAGTCATCCCAGAGGGTCCCCAGATGACTTTGTACATAAGCATGTGACTTACATAGAGGCTGGAGGTCAACCTTTCTTCTAAATTCACCACCTTGTTTTTCCAGGCAGTATTCTTTCTGGCCTGGAGCTTGTCATCTGCCAGGGGCCACGCTTTTCCTCCTCTCTGTTGCTGAGATTACAAGTGTGAACTACCATACCCCAGCTTTTTTTAGGATGTGGGTTCTGGGGATTGAACCTAGGTCTTTGTGGTGTTACAAGGCAAGCGCTTTACCAATTGAGCCATTGCCAGTATCCCTCCCTAGAAAGAAATATAGTTCTTTATTTCCCTCCCCACACCTGCTCTCTGAGCCCTCAGGAAAACCTCCCAAGCCCAGGAGCTCCAAGCTTTGGCCCCTCACCCCTAAGCCCAGTGGCATCTCAGAGAATGGGAAAGCAGGCTGTTCTAGAGGGTAGGAGGAGTCTGGGGGAGGGGTCTGAATTTGGAACCAAGAGAGCCAGTTCCTACCCTAGCTTTGCTTCCAGCTGGCTTTGGAACTCTGGGCCCAGCCACAATTCCCAAGACCACTAGACCCAGGGTATGTTGTGAGGAGACACTGGTCTGCCAGCTAGCTTGGGAACCAGGACAAGCATAGCCGCTGGCGACCCACAGCGCCTCCAGCATTCTGCCGCCAGCTTTGCAGGCTGCCCGGGCTGCCAGGGCAGCTGAGGCCCCACGGAGCCCGATGGAATCAGGGCTCTTCCCTTCTTTGTCTGACGGTGCTTCCTTCCCTTCACAGAGAGCGCTTGTTGCTGCTTTATCAGGCCCTGGGGAAAGCTGGGGCCAGCCAGGCTCCCAGCTCAGAGCCCCTGGGAGGCCGCCAGCCGGGAGGGAGCAGACATCCAGGCTCAGTCTCCAGCCAGTGGTGACTGGTGGCTGGGCCATCCCCTCCCTGCCCCTGACCCTGGCAGCTCCAGCCTGTCGGCCTGGCCCAGGAAGCCAGCCCCTCCCTGGCGTGTCCTGGGGCCTCACAGCCTGTCTGTCATAGGGGTCCCTAGAGACAAGTGCTTGGGAGAGCTGTACCCCCAGCTCAGGGCTTCTTCCCCAGTAGCACATATGTGGGCTCCGTCAAGATCAAGGGTGAGGCAAGGGACCTGTGGTTTGAAAGTGGCTATACGTCCAGCCCACGAAGCCCTAGGTTTGTATGTTTGAATAGTATGGAGAATGGGGTCCTCTCCACTGCTGGCCTCGGGGAGAAGGCAGGTGCCTGCACAGCACACAGCATGTGCTGTCAAAAATGAATGAGGAGGACATATGAAAAAAAAAAGACTTAAATTATGGGGCTGGGAAGATAGCTTAGTTAGTAAAGTGTCTGCCTTGATTCTCCAGAACCCACACAAATAGGCTAGGTTTTTGTCATTCATCTGTAAGCCCAGCACTGGGGTAGGAGAGACACAGAGAGCTTGCTGGGCAGACGGTCTAACAAAATCTGTGAGTTCCAGAGAGAGAACAAGATCCTCAGGTTCATCAAAAGAACGAGGATGGAAAGAGATTAAGGAAGACATCCAAAGTTGACCTCTGACCTCCACATGCACTCTTGCTCATGTTCACGTAGACTTAATGCAAACACACACACACACACACACACACCACACAGAGAGACAGAGACAGAGAGAGAGAGGGAGAGAGAGGGAGAGAGAGAGAGAGAGAGAGAGAGAGAGAGAGAGAGAGAGATATCTTGGATATGCAAGCATGTAAGTACACACAGGATACATCTTTGACCTTACAATTCTGACATGGGGACAATTAGGGAGAACTTTGTCAGCTTCTGGGGCAGGAGGGAGATGAAAGGCCAGGATGATGACACTGGCCTGCCTGGTATGAGCTGGGCTGATCTGGGACTAGGTTATGCCTATCTTTGTAAACTATTTGTTGGCTCATTCACAACATGTATCCAAGGCCCCAAAATTCGATCCCAGCCTCTGACACACAGCCAGGACAAAGGATTTGGAAACAGGACATACGTCCAATAGCCTTGTGAGCAGGTATGGGTGGTGGCAGACTTGGTAGAGAAAAGGGGACATGCGAGATGGGCTTTGATGTATGAATAAGAGTTCTATAGAATAAAGCAGGAGGAAGTGCCACACAGAGGAAACTAGTTGAGCAAGAAGACTCCTCATCCCATAGTTCTTCTCATGGGAGACACAGATACATTTTGGAGGCACAGGTGTAGGAGAGAGGAGCTTAGAAACTCGGGTGAGTCAGGTCCCTTTCTCCTGCATAAGTAATCCCAAATTGTCTTGGGCTCTACCTGGTGTCAGTGTCCTCTTCTATAATGGGAGGTGCCAGGGGAAGCCAATGTTGTTAGCCTGTTTCTGTGCCTATCCTTTGACCTCAGTAGTCTCCATGTTCCTCAGACCCCCTTATGTTGGATGTATGTGTGTGTATGTGTGAGTGTGTGTGAATGTGTGTGTGAGTGTATGTGTGTGAGTGTGTGTAAGTATGTGTATGTGAGTGTGTGTATGTGTGTAAGTGTGTGTGAGTGTGTGAGAGAGTATGTGTGTGTATGTGTGTGAGTGTGTGTGTGAGAGTGTGTGAGTATGTGTGTGAGTGAGAGTGTGTGTGAGTGTGTGTGTGAGTGTGTGTATGTGTGTGAGTGTGTGTATGTCTGTATGTGTGTCTGTATGTGTGTCTGTATGTGTGTGTGAGTGTGTGTATGTGTGTGAGTGTGTGTATGTCTGTATATGTGTCTGTGTGTGTGAGTGTGTGTGTGAGTGTGTGTGTGTGTGTGTGTTGGGGTGGGGATGGCTTTTCTCTGTAGTTCATGCCTTCAAGCAAGCTATGCCAAGACTCACCTCTGTGGAACAATCTGGAAAGCCCGCTCTTGCTTAGGTACCCAGGGTTCAGCTCTGGCAGCACTCTGGGGATCAGCCCCAGGTCAGCACCTGGGTAACCAGAGAGCAGGAGTGGCTCTGCTTAGCATCAAGTCCCCAGCGTGCCGAAGGATTCCTGGTATATAGTGTCCTGGGGTCTCTGGATGGGTGGATGGGTGGATGAATGGAAGAGGAGAAGCTAACACATTACTCAATGACCCTAAAAGTCAGTGGTTGATTGGCTTCTTCTGTTGCCAGTGTCTGGAGCATAGGGTGACGTACCTGTGTCAGTGTCTAGCAGGGCATGGTTATGTGCAGTGTATGGGCTGCTTACTGAGCGTGGCCGGGCCCCTGCTCTGTACAGAGGGCTTTGTCTGGGGAAGCTTTTACAAGGCAGGGAGGAATGGTTCTAGAGGTTGGCAGTGGCCTGGGGCAACTTCCAGGCCCTCCAACTTGTCAGAAGCCAGGGCACAGGATGGGCCAGTCAGTGCTGGACCATTAGCCAGCCTGGCCATCCAACAGCCTGCTTCTGACTGCCATGGTGCCTAGATGCAGATGGTGAAACTGAGGCGTCCAGGAAGGAAGGCTTTGACCCAGATCTCATTGGTCAGTGCTGCAAGGGCGGAAGGTTATTCAGGACTACATCTATGAGCTACCATCCTCTGTAGGAAGCTTGGGAAATTGGAGGAGAACCAAATCCAGGGCCTCTGTGAGAGTAGTGAGTGTTCTTAACTGCTGAGCCACCTCCAGCCCCTATATTCTGTCATTTAAAAATGTCTGTATTCGCTCTCTGTTCGTGTGTGTGTGTGTTTTTCTGGTTTTTAAGACAGGGTTTCTCTGTGTAGCCCTGGCTGTCCTGGAACTTACTCTGTAGACCAGGCTGGCCTCGAACTCAGAAATCCTCCTGCCTCTGCCTCCCAAGTGCTGGGATTAAAGGCGTGTGCCACCACTGCCCGGCGTGTGTGGATACTTTTTATCATATTTATTTACATTCTTTCTATGTGGATAAGTATATGTGTGTGCATGTTTGTGTGCATGTGTGTGTATGACATGTGTGTGATGTATATGTATGTGTGTATGTGTGTGTGATGTGTGCATGTGTGATGTATGATGCATGTGTGATATTTATTTGTGTGATGTATGTGTGAGTGATATATGTGCATGATGTGTGTGTGATATATGTATGTGTGTGATATACATGTATGTGATGTATGTGTGATTTATGTGTGTATGATGTATATGTATGTGTGTCTAATGTGTGTGTATGTATATGTGTGTGATGTATATGTTTGTGTGTATGATGTGTGTGTATGTGTGTGATGTATGTGTGTGTGATGTATGTGTGTGTGATGTATGTATGTGTGTGATATATGTGTGATATTTATGTGTGAGATGTATATGTGTGATATATGTGTAATATATGTGTGAGTGATACATGTGTGTGTGATGTATGTGTGTATATGTGTGATGTATGTGTGAGTGATGTATGTGTGAGTGATGTATGTGTGTGTGATATATGTATGTGTGATGTATGTGTGTGATGTATATGTATGTGTGTGTGATGTATATGTGAGTGATGTATGTGTGTGATGTATGTGTGTGTGATGTATGTATGTGTGTGATATACATGTGTGTGTGACATATGTGTGTGTGATGTATGTGTGAGTGATGTATGTGTGTGTGATGTATGTGTGTGTGATATTTATGTGTGTGATGTATGTGTGAGTGATGCATGTATGTGTGTGATATACATGTGTGTGTGACATATGCGTGTGTGATGGTGCGTGTTTGCCACGGGAGCTGCTTAGAGCTCATAGGTTACCCGTGGCTGTTGGTCCTTGCCTTTTCATCTTGTTTGAGACAGAGTTTCTTACTGCTGTATATACAAGCTAGAGTGAAGCTTACAGTAATTCTCCTGTCTCAGTGTCTCTAGCAAGGAGTTCTGGGATTATATACATCTGCACTACTGCTTCCAGCTTTTATGTAGACTCTGGGGATCCAAAGTGGGGCCTCAGGCTTGTGCGACAGCCACATTTACCCACTGAACTATCTTCCCTGCCCAGTTCCTTGATTTTGAACTGGTGGCGCAATATCTGGGCGGTGCTGAGGGTCTGCATACATAGACTTATATTCCCACCAACGTCGCTTAAGCAACACGCCCCTTTCAGAAGGTATTAGTGAAGGGGCTGGAAGGGGGCTTAGTGGGCAAGGTGCTTCCAGAACAAGTAGGAGAATCTGAGTTCAGTTCCCAGAACCTGTGTAAAAACCCAGGCATGGCGGCACTACACTGCGATCCTAGCATTGAGACCCGGCCACAGGAGGATCCTGGGGCTTGCTGGCCAACCAGCCTAGTCTTATTGGGAAGTTCCAATCTCAGTGAGAGACTCTGTCTCAAAAATAAATGAATGAGATGAAGTATGACAGAAGAAGATAGCCCACATTGACCCTTGTTTGACACCTACTGCGACACACACATACACAATTACTAGAGAAAAGCTGGGAGTGTAGCTCAGGTGGTAGAGTGTTGCCTAGTATGCTCAAGGGCCTGGGTTTGATCCTCGGAGTCACAGATCTACGGTGATGAGTATCTGTTATCTAAGTACACAGAAAGTAGAGGAGGGAGGATCAGAAGTCCAAGGTTGCCAACCGAGGTAGCATATACTTTTAATCCTAACACTGATGAGGCAAAGGTTAGCAGATCTCTATGAGTCGGTTCTAGGCCAGCCTGGTCTACATAGTGAGACCCTGACTCAAACAAACCTCAAGCTGAGCATGGGAGGGGGACAGGAGGACAGAGACAGAGTCATAGCTGTCCCGAATGCTAGCCAAACAGGAGTTTGTACCTTGAAACTTCCCCCAACATCAAGAGAAGAGAGGTTTCCTGGAGGAGGTGATCTTTGGGCAGTCTGTGGATACCTAGGAGGAAGAAATAGGAAGTCAGGGTAGGTTCTGAAGCTATGAGAACTGTAGAGACAGCACTGACAGGGGATGTGGAGCTGTCACTAAGCTGTCTTTGGAGGACAGTGGCTATGGGCAAGGCCAGCTACTCAGGTCTAGGGACAGGAAAGTTCCAAGAGGACACTGTGCTTCTTCTCGGGGTGGGGAAGGGCATTTAGAGCTCCTGCTTTCACAGAAGCCAGAGGAAGCTAGCTAGGGCTGGAGTTATGTCAGAACCTATGCCTGGCAATCACTCGTCTTCAATGATAAATTAGGGAAGTAACAGTGAGAACAGACAAGGGGGAGTTATTCAGTGTGGCCACATGGACAGAGGACCAAAGAACTCCAGTGGCCACTCAAGTCCACCTTCAGGGTTCTGCTGACATGAGGGCCAGCGGTATGCATTCCTGAGCAGCTGTGGTCCTAGTGTGGCCCTGCCCATCTGCTTGTCTCAGCTCCAGTGTGCCCTGCAAGATGGTTTAACAAGAGGTCAAACTTACTCAGGAATCTCAGGGGGACAAGCCACCCCTCCGCCTGATGCTAGGGTTTTAGCTTTTTCTTTGCCTTCAGCATGAGATTCCTGGAGGGGAATTCCAGGGTCCCCAGTGGAAACGATCTCCCTAGATGACCTGTCACAGGCTATCACCATGCAGTCCACAAGGCAATGGGTGTCTGAGGTCACTTATGGCCGGGTGTCGGGGATACTCTGTCCAGAGCTGGGAGTGGGAAGAGGAGGCTTGAAGCTAGGGCTCCTTTAGGGGCGGAGAGGAAGAGCAGGACTCTCTTCAGGGACCAGATCAGAGGAGGAGGACCTGAGGATGGAGGACACCCTGGACAAGGGAGGACCCAAGGGTAGATTTGACCCCAGGGAGGTCAGAGCTGCCAACTGCTTATTGAGAGGCATTTGAGAGGCATTAGGAAATGCTGAGATGCCCACATTACCCAACACCTCCCTATATTTGGTTCCCAGTTCTTTTTTCTTTTTAAGGATTTGTTTATTTTATGTATGTGAGTACGCTGTCACTGTCTTCAGACATACCAGAAGAAGGCATCAGATCCCATTACAGATGGTTGTGAGCCACCATGTGGTTGCTGGGAATTGAACTCAGGACCTCTGGAAGAGCAGATGGTGCTCTTAACAGCTGAGCCATCTCTCCAGCCCTGGTTCCGAGTTCTTATTTCTACTTACCATGCAGTGGTCACAGAGCGGTCATAATCGCAAGCAGACCATAGCACTCCTGGCTTCTAAATACCTGTCATCACTACTCTCACCTGATCGGCCATCACTCCATCTCCTTTCTAGTTTGCCCTGCTCTTCACAAGGGGCCTCAATTTCCCTAACTCCTCTCCTCAGGCTTCGGCTCCCCATATGAGAGACCCACATCCCAAACATCCTGAGTTCCCCTGGGATCTCACTTCAGAGATGCTTTTTACAGGAACCCTCTAGAACAGGCCACCCGGCCCCCAGTAACTTCAGATTCCCTTTTCAATTAGACAAGCGCCATGGGAAAACCTCCTTCTGCCTCACCTGTCTTCATTTGTACAACATGGGCCAACTCTGCTGTGCCCTCCACAATGGCTGCCAGCACAGAGGTTCCTGCACCGAGAGGGACCAAGGAAGTTTGAATTTGGGAATGTAAACAGAGACAAGGTCTGGAAGAATCTAATGTATGTAAGGGCCACTGTGCACCGGAGATTGAGAGGAAACTTGAAGACCTGCGACCCTTGGAGGGACAGAAGACTTAGCCGGGGTGACTTTCGTCTGTCTTCTAGTTCCTAGTTGGAGGACAGTGATGGTCAGGCCACCTCTGGGCACACAGTGTGTTCAGTAGATGCTGGTTGCCCTGTACGCTCAAGTCTAAGGACGGTCCCTGGTGGTCTAGGGACTTGACTCCTCAGTCTAACCGACTCCTCAGGATTGTGGTTCTCCAGCGACAGGAAGATCCTTGACTCCATCCTATACTCCTGGGCCACCTAGATTATACGGCTGTTACTTCCGCGGGCCCCTGGAGGCGGCAGAGTGAACACTGGGGTGGCCAGGGGCCCCAGAGCAGCCGGATGTCTGAGCCTGGCCTCGGAGCCGCCTTATCACTGTCTGCCGCCCGCCGCCTGGCTCTCAGCTGTGCCGGCTCCGTGCTGGCGGCAGCGTCCCCCGGGGCTGTGCGCTGGCCGAACTGGCTGAGTCCTGCCGCTGTGCGACCTGGAAGCAGCAGAGCTGGACTAGAAGAGACCTGGGAAGGACCAGGAGGACGATAGAGTGGGAAATACTATCCAGTGTTCCCCGCATCATAGAAGAAATATTTGGAGTCCAATGCCCAAGCCATCCGTGTTCTCAAAAGATCGTGCGCCTCGCCCCCAACCCCATGCCTGGAAAGGTGGCAGAAGCCAGGCCAACCAGTCCCCATGGTGTCTGGCTCTGAGGTTAGGCTCGACTGAACTCTGGAATCCACTGGAGTCCCTCTGGGCTGGGTGAATACAACCAGGTCTCCACATGCCCCTTGGCCTCTCTGATCTCAGTTATACTCACCACTTTGGGTCTGGTGGCTCTGACCTCATTAAATGTCGTTCACTTCAGCCTCCAGGAACAGGGTCCCAGCCTGAGACCTGCAGCCCCTGGGGACACAGTCCTGATCCCTCTCTTCCAACACTAATGGGCTACCTTAAGGACTGCTGAAGAAGGATGGTACCATTTTGTGTTAGTGAAGACTTGGCAGCTCAACCACTGGGAAGGTTGAGGCAGGTTCCATGCCTGTGTGGCTACAGAGTGAGTTCAAGGCTAGCCTGGGCAAACTTAGACCTTTTCTCGAAACAAAAGTTAAAAACAGGGTTAAGTATTCCTAGGAGAGCACTTGCTAGGTTCTAGATTCAACCCCAGCTCTGTAAAAACAAAACAGGAACCCACCAGAGCAGGAGGGTGCTGGGACCTCGTGCTCGCTCCTTAAAGTAGGGCACAGTGATGGTGAAGTTCCTCTCACTCTGTGCACCCACTAGGGCTTCTGACCCTCAGGAGAGTCTGAGCTACTTTACAATCTGCAACCCTGGCTAGGTTGGTGTCTGGTGTGTCAGATAGAGGGAGGGTGCAGAGCTGAGAGAACAGGCTGGACCTAGCCTTGTGGGAGTCCCAGGGAAGGAGAGGAGCTGGTGACACCTGTGAGGGGACCGGGGGTAAGTAAGATTAGGATATAGTGGTGGTAGTGGTGCATGCCTATAACTCAGGCCCGGAGGCCGGGAGAATGGTTTAGGTAGAAGGATGCAGAGGTGGCTGGGGAGTGTGGCCAAGGGTAAGCTGCACCCTACTGAGCAGACTCTTACAGCTACGACCAATGTGGAGAACGGAGTTTATATCTCATGAAGTACAATGAGAATCACAACAGTAAGTAGCATGCCCATTTTACAGTTGGGCAAATGCATTCCAAACTGGGAACATGAGCAGGAGAGGAATTATCCTATTGTACAAGACCCAGCTGCTGGGAATGGCTGTGTGGAGGTGCTAGGCCCCTCCACCTCCTTTTTTTCTTTTCTTTCTAAAAAAAAAAAAAAATAAGGCAAGTTCTTATGTACCTTATATGGATAGCCTTGAACTTCCTATGTAGCCAGGGATACTTTAAATTTCTAATCTTCCATTCTTTACCTAAAGTCTGAGTGCTAGGGTTATGGTCATATCCACCCCAACCACGTCCAGTTTATTGGGTGTATTACCCAGGTCTTCGTGCATGCTAGACAAGTGTTCTACCAACCAAACTCCATCCCCAGTCTCAATTATGTTTTCATGGATAGAGTTAGAGTCCTAAGTGGTGCCAGGCTTGGCCACATTCTCTTCCTTCCTAACGTGCGACATCCTTTGCTTGTTCCCAGGCCAGGAGCTGGTTAAGAACACAGACTTCTCAGCCCTGCAGGACTCTTGCTTCATGGGGCCAGGGCTGGGCCCAGGATTCTGTCTTATCAGCAAGCATCTTGGCTGGTGTGGGTTGTTGCTCACCCCCAGGCATTTGAGGCCCTGCAGTCTCTTTTTAAGCTCACCCCAAAGGCACACACTCCCTGCTTCCTGCACTTCACACTCCCCAGGCCCTTCCTCTTCAGGCTCCCCTTCTTGCAGAAAAGTGAAAACACATGGTTTCCTGGGCAACCACATCCCTCCTCCCAGCTTGCCCTGAGACCTCCCAGTAACTGACTCTGTGACTCTGTGTGGTTCAGAAGAATATTTCAAATACCAGCCTCCGCAGGCATGGTCTAACAAAGGCTCTTCCCTCTCAAATCCTTCTCTCTGAGGGGCCACAGGCTTGATCCTCTCAAACCTGTAGGCATAGGATCTTGGAAAATGGTCCATACCGTCATCTTGACGGCCCATTCTGCTTACCAGCTCTCACTGAGGAGACGGTTGGTGTGTGGCCTTGGGGGTCTGTTTAACTGGAGGTTAGAACCCAGAGAAAGAAGGAACACATCATAGGACACACAGCAAAACTGTTCTGACAAGGGGCTGAGATGGGGGAAAGGAGGGTTGATAGAGTACCTACTTGTCTGCCAGATGTAGAGTTGGTGTCTTTAAAGATTAACCCTGTAAGTCATGTATGTGTACCACAAGCATGTGTGCTACCAGTACAGAAGAGGGTGTCAGATCCCCTGGAACTGGAGTTACGAAGCTGTAGATGATTATAAGTTATCATGTGGGGGTCGGGAGTCAAACCTGGGTCTTCTTCAAGAAGAGCCAGTTAACCATCAAGGCATCTCTCCAGCCCCTATATAACTGATTCTTTTATTTATTTATTTATTTATTTTCGAGACAGGGTTTCTCTGTGTAGCCCTGGCTGTCCTGGAACTCACTCGGTAGACCAGGCTGGACTCGAACTCAGAAATCCGCCTGCCTCTGCCTCCCAAGTGCTGGGATTAAAGGCGTGCGCCACCACCGCCCGGCTATTTATTTATTTTCAAAACAAGGTTTCTCTATGTAACCGTCCCAGTTGTCCTGGAACTGACTATGTAGACCAGGCTGGCCTCATAGAGAGATACCTGTCTCTGCCTCCCAAGTGCTAGGATTAAAGGCATGTGCCACCACTGCCCAGCCCATAAGGCAGATCCTTTTTCCCATGTTCTAACTGAGAAACTAGAACTCAAAGAAGTGATGTACGTTACCCTAGGTCACCCAGCAAGTGAATGGAATGGTCAAAGAGTATCTCCTCGCTAAAGCCATTATCTTTCTTCCAGAGCCTACAGTTCTCTCCAGATTAGGCAGAGACAGAGAAGTCATAGGTGCTGAGGTCCCTGCCTGGTATTGAACTTTTTTTTTTTTTTTTTTTTTTTTTGCTAAGAGAATTTAACTAATAGTCTCTGGAGGCTCCAGATGAGGGTCTCTCTCCTGTCTACTCTTAGCCCAGATCCCCAGATCAATATTCCTATACCTCTCAGGATTGGGGTCTATAGGTTGGTGAGCACAGAGAAGAGCTAATTTTGTTCTTCATGACATCTTTCTGAGGCCCAGTTTCCCTCCTGGTTTTGTTCATTTGTTTTGCTTTGTTTTGGAAACAAGATTACACTATATAACCCAGGCTGGACTTGAACTCGTGATGTGCCTTGTCTCAGTATCCTAAGTGCTGGACTAAAGGAGTTTAGGTGTTTGGGATAGAAGACACCAAACACATGAGTGCACTTTTGGAAATGTGCTATGACAATTTCCCTAGAAGCAATGAGGAGTTTGTGGGTCATTTAAGTGACCTGTGTCATGAGGTATGCGCATGTGACCCATGTCATGAGGTGTGCGGGAGACAGGTATGTGCTTGGGCGTAGTTTTATGCGCGTAGGGTGAGTGTGGGTGACTGCACGAGTGAGTGGGTGTGATCAAGGCTGAGGGTGTGAGACAGTTCACTGTACAGATGAGAGTGACGTGAGATCAAATCACTCTATCTGCTCTGGGGTCACTGTGTTGGTTTATCTGTGTTGGGGGATGTGTATGTGAGTCTGGGTACACTCTGGGCTGTCTGGTAGTATGTTGTATGTAATCACGTGTGTGTATGTGTGGACATATGTGTGATTTTGTGTGTTATTCTTCCTGGTCTGTTCAGGTATTGGTTGGGCACAACCTTCTTCCTCAAGTTCCCCACAAGGCTGGGAATGAGGGACAGAAGGGGGGACTCTAGAGGTCCCCTTGATGGCAGCAGGAGGCCGGAGCAATCTTCCTTTTAACCGGCTTGGCTTCGGGGACTTCTATTGGTATTGACTCTTTTGCTCTTTCTCCCTGCTGGGGAACTTGGGAGGATGTGGGGTTGTATTTTCCACAACAGTTGGGTCTCACTGGGGGGAGAAAACGCCCACAGAGGGTGAGAACACTCCCACAAGGCAGATTTTTATTGAAACTTTTTATGATGCTCACACCAGCTAGAAGACGGTCCAATCTGCAGCAGCTTTTTCCTCAAGACCTCTACTTTCTGAGCCCAGAAATGAATGGGGCTAGAAGCAGCTTGGTGCAGATGCCGTGCCATGCCAGGCTTGTCCTCTCATTCACAGGGTCAGCTCTGTCTAGTTTTGCTCCAGGTAGATGATAGGACTGCTGGAGAGCCAGAGCGTTGAGGGGAGTGGAGAAGGCTGATGACAGTCAGGCCATCATGGTTCCTTCTCAGGTTCCTTCTCCTTTTCCTCTGGGCCTTTGGCAACTCCAGTTCCATCTGAGGGATGGTAGGGAGGATGCTTTATCCTCAGCTTTCTGAGGATGCTTCTGTCAGAGTTGGAAACTGAGGCACAGGGTGCTATATAAGCATAGGAGAACACTGGCTAACAGACAGGGCCTGGGACCCCCTACAAAACCGCTTCTTCGTCTGACAAGCCAGACTAGTCCTTCTGATAGGGTAGCATTTCAGTGGTGGAGGGGCTAGGCTTGCAGGGCTGCCCTGCAGGGCACATACAGGCATGGTCAAGTCAGGAGTAAAAACATGTTAGCACTTACACACTTGAGTAAAAATCTTCCAGTCTGAGGGCGCACCAGGGAGGGACCCCACCCATAACTGCAAGTGAACATCGTGATTGTCGTGACACAGAACTGGAGATCCCCAAGACTGAGCTGGCGTCTTTTGCTTTGTGGCCTAGGATGGGGGCAGCAGCTGGCGGCTAGACTCTAGGCTGGGCCAACAGACCTGCTGCTCCACACGTCCCTTCTATTCCACAAGGACTTCCTGGGAATGATCAGGGCCTCCGTGCAGTTCCTGTTCCCAGCGGCTCACAGTCGCCAGGCCCAGGGAGACAAGACGCGCATGAGCGTTGTGGGGCAGGGAACAATATGGAGAGGGTGGAGGAGGGCCACAGGAAGCAGAGGCAGGGACAGCCAGGAGCAGAGCCTGTCTGGGGTTTGGGGGACACTTTGGGACTGTGACTTGGTAAGGTAAGATAACTACAAAGAAAACCAGACCAATGAGGCGCCAAGTGGCCCATCAGACGGGAAGTCCAGGACAGGGTCAGACATTAGTACTGGACTCCTCATACCTCCTGTAGCAAGAACCTTAAACAGCACCAAACCAACTCACTGTAGCCCCTGACACTGTCATCATAGGTATAATGACCCTGACCTCACAGATAGGTGAGATGACACAGTCAAGGTTATTCTGGGACACGGCTGAGCCAGGATAAGCCAGGAGTCAGTCTGAACATACAGCTTTGTGTCACCTCTGGCTTTCTGCCTGGCAGTAATACCCCTAGCAACTACATATACCTGTGTTCAAGCCCTGGGCCTCTTAGTGGGCCTTAGATCATTGCCCACAAAGCCCGTATCCCCACCCTTCATCATTCCTCCTCAAAAGATCCCCCAGAAAACTGGGCATAGTCGCACATGCCTATGATCCCAACATTTGGGAGGAAGGAGTAGGAGGTCTGAGCTTCAAAGTTATCCTCGGTGACATAGAGAGTTAAGGCTAGCCCGGATCATCAGAGACACCATCTCAAAAGCAAAGAAACAGACAGGCCCACCAAACCAAAACAAAAGACCTCTAACAAATAAGGCTGTTATGTCACCAGAACACAGTTGAAGAATATGTTTTTAAAGACAGGAGATGGTGTAGCATTTGCCTAATATATAAAAGGCCAGAGGTTCAACTCCAGGGACTAAAAAAAAAAAGAAGTCTGAAATTTGAAGGAGGGACAGGTCTCAATTCACAAATATAACAAGAAAACTATACATCAAATTAATAAGCAGACTCAAAATCCCATTTGCTACAGGACTGGAGAGGCCATAACCCACTTCATTCTGAGAAGACAACGGACGAAGGAAGGCTTGCCTTCCAAGTACCTGTGGAGTGAATTGTGACTGAGAGGCTTCTAGACTTGCGTTTCTGTCACCCTGAACCAGTCACTTGACTTCACTGAGCTTCCGATTCTTCAGTAGTAAAATGGAGTTGTTAACAGTTTGGCTTGCTTAAACCAGGTCGGAGGGTAAAGCACATTGGAAGGGAGAGGATTTTAAAGCCTCAGAGAGCCTGATCCACTCAGAGTCCAGTCACACTCTGCAGCCAGTGTCTTTTTAGGCTGCCCCGCCCAATTCTGGGAAGCCCTTTATTAGCTGAAAATGTCTTGTTTTGTTTTGTTTTGTTTTCAAGACAGGGTTTCTCTGTGTAGCCCTGGCTGTCCTGGAACTCACTCTGTAGACCAGGCTGGCCTCAAACTCAGAAATCTGTCTGCCTCTGCCTCCCCAGTGCTGGGATTAAAGGCGTGTGCCACCACTGCCCGGCGACCTTTCCAATTTCTCAATGTGCAGCAGGCATGGTGGTACACATCTTTAATCCCAGCACTTGGGAGGCAAAGGCAGGTGGATTTCTGAGTTCGAGGCCAGCCTGGTCTACAGAGTGAGTTCCAGGACAGCCAGGGCTACACAGAGAAACCCTGTTTTGAAAAAAAAAAAAATTAAAAAAAACAAACCCCTAGCAAGTATTTATTTCATCTGGAGCAGAGGGCGGAGTGTGTGCCACCATGCACAGGTGGGGGTCAGAGGACAACTTGCAGGAGCTGGTTCTCTGCTTCCACTGTTCTGGGGTTTGTGAGGTTTGGTGGGTTGGGCCTTCACCAGCTAAGCCATCTCCATGGCTATGGAAACTTTTCAGGATGAAGGAATGTTGGAGACAGCCTTAGAGATAAGGCTGAGCTGAGCCTGCTTCTTGTGTGTGGATGGTGGGGGTGGGGTGGCTAGGGAAGGGGAGGTGTGGGGTGGGGGTGATTTGAAGACTTCAGCTCTCCTTCTCCTTCAGCTCATCCCCAGCCTAGTAGACAAATGGCCCTCTGCACCCCTGCCTCAGGCTTGAGTCCATTATGGGTACAGCCACCTTCCCCTCCTCTACCAGTGTCAACCAGTGTTCTGGAATCAGACTCAGATCCATCTCTGTTTCTCTCATTAAAAGTAAATATGAAGCCCCACTGAGACGCAGTTGACATACTCTGATGATGGATGTGTAACTTGGAATGTCCGAAGTGATACGTCCGGACGTACGTTCGTGCTCACGAAGCCATCCCTGTAGTCAGGGAAACTGACATGGCCAACATTGCCACATTCCCCAGTGCCAGCCTGGAATCTGACCTGCCCTCCCTGCAACTCACCCCACCCCACCCTGTCCCCCGGCAGCACAGATCCGCCTCCCCTAACGAGACATTGGTTACCTTGCATTTTCAAGAATCCTATGCAGGTTCGGTGAGGTGGTTCAGTGGTAAGGGAGCTTGCCACCCAGCCTTAGGATACAAGTTTGATCCCCAGAACCTACGTAGTTGAAAGAGATAAATAACCAACTGCACAGAATTGTCCTCTGACCTCCGCATGGGTGAAATCCCTGCCCTCTCACACAGTAAACAAGTGAAAAACATGGAAATGCGTGTGATGACACACACTTTTTTTTTAAATCTATTTTTACTTTATGTGTATCAACGTTTGTGTATCTGCATATATGTAAGTGCTCTACTGTGTGTGTCTGGTGCCAAAAAAAATAAAAAATAAAAAATAAAAAAAGGAGCAAGAAAAGGACCAGCTCGCCGGGCAGTGGTGGCGACACACGCCTTTAATCCCAGCACTTGGGAGGCAGAGGCAGGCGGATTTCTCAGTTCCAGGCCAGCCTGGTCTACAGAGTGAGTTCCAGGACAGCCAGGGCTACACAGAGAAACCCTGTCATGAAAAACAAAACAAAAAACAAAACAAAAAAAGAAAAGAAAAGAAAAGAAAAGAAAAGAAAAGAAAAGAAAAGAAAAGGACCAGGTCACCCAGAACTAGAGTTATGGATAGTTCTGAGCCACCATGTGGGTGCTGGGAATGAACCCGGGGTCTGTAAGCACACTTAATCCTCAGCCTTTGCTCCAATGCTTGACACACTTGTAATCCCAGCACCAGGAGGCAGAGGGAATTCAAGGTGAACAAAGTGGAGGAAGGGAAGTGATAGGTCAGAGTAGAGACCATGGTTTGGCGGGTATACTGGCTGGTTTTGTGTGTCAACTTGACACAGGTTGGAGTTTTCACAGAGAACAGCCTCTCTTGAGGAAATGCCTCCGTGAACTCTAGCTGTAAGGCATTTTCTCAATTAGTGATCAAGGGTGGGAGGGCCCATTGTGGGTGGTGCCATCCCTGGGCTGGTAGTCCTGGGTTCTTTTTTTTTTTTTTTTTTTTTTTTTTTTTGAGACAGGGTTTCTCTGTATAGCCCTGGCTGTCCTGGAACTCACTCTGTAGACCAGGCTGGCCTCGAACTCAGAAATCCACCTGCCTCTGCCTCCCAAGTGCTGGGATTAATGGTGTGCGCCACCACCGCCAAGCTTTTTTTTTTTTTGGTTTAGTCCTGGGTTCTGTAAGAGAGCAGGCTGAGCAAGCCAGGGGAAGCAAGCCAGCAAGTAACATCCCTCCATGGCCTCTGCATCAACTCCTGCTTCCTTACCTGCTTGAGTTCCAGTCCTGACTTCTTTTGGTGATCAATCAACAGCAAGGTGAAAGTATAGGCTGAATAAACCCTTTCCTCCCCAACTTGCTCCTTGGTCCTGATATTTGTGCAGGAATAAAAGCCCTTAATAAGACAGTAGGTAAAGGTGTTTGCAGTGCCAGCCTGACTCCTGGAGTTCAATCCCTAGAACCCCTCTCGACCCCACCCCACAAGCCAGATTCTATGGCCTGCATCTAATACTAGCACTCCCATGGCAAGATGAAGACAGAAGCAGAAGAACTGACAAGACATTCATAGGCCAGCTAGCCTGAAGTGTGCCATGTTGCCCATAAGAGACAACAAGAGAGCTTGCCTCAACAAGGTAGAAACTGAGAAACAACTCCTGAAAGTTGTCCTCTGGTCTCTGCATGTCACAACATACAAGTACCTGCACACACCACACACACACACACACACACACACACATCACATACATACACATGCTAATATTTTAGAAGTCAAGTTATAAGATTAAAAACCAATGAAATTTTTTATTTAAAAAATATAGGGCTGGTGAGATGGCTCAGTGGTTAAGAGCACTGACTGCTCTTCCAGAGGTCATGAATTCAAATCCCAGCAACCACATGGTGGCTCACAACCATCTGTAATGATATCTGATACCCTCTTGTGGGGTGTCTGAAGACAGCTACAGTGTACTTACATATAATAAATAAATAAAATTAAAAAAAAAACTTATGAGACAAAATAAAATGATCTTTAAAAAATATAAAAATATTATATATATATATATATATATATATATATATATATATATATATATATAGTTTTTTTTTGAGACAGGGTTTCTCTGTGTAGCTCTGGCTGTCCTGGAACTCACTCAGTAGACCAGGCTGGCCTGGAACTCAGGAATCTGCCTGCCTCTGCCTCCCAAGTGCTGGGATTAAAGGCGTGCACCACCACTGCCTGACTTAAAAGTATTTTTAATGTGTGATGTTACACAAACAGTCCAATAACTACTAGCATTGAATTTATCAGGAAGCAAACAGCAAGTACTCACTGGAAACAACTCCTTTGAAGACACTGGTGTCTGGGCCTTTCATACTGGGCATATGTTGAGTGTGGGTCAAGTACAGAAGAATGCAACATGACAGTTTGTCTTTGTGGCCATTCCTGCCTGGAAAGAGCTGAGTTCTTCATCTGATAGATGAAGTCACATGGGATATAAAACAGCAGCGTCTGCCACTGAGTTGTAAGAAAGAATAAATTGGTCTGGGGAAGCCAAGGACCTCAAGAGAGACACAGTGAATATGTACAACAGCTGCATACTTTTGTCAGAGTTGTAATGATGAAATACTACCTATTTGGGTGGTTTGAGTAACAACTTAAATTTCCTATAATACTAGAGGCGGAAAGCCCAGGGGCAGGGAAGCTGGTTGTCTTAGAAGCCTATCCCCTTGGTTGCAGGTAACCAGCCTTTTGTTACCCTTCCGTGATCCTTCCTATGGGTGCTCATCCCAGGACTTCTCTCCAAGGACACTACTCAGATTAGATGGGGGTCCATGATAAGGGCCTCATTTTGTCTTAATGACCGTGTGTATGTGTGTGTGTATGTGTATGCGCGTGCGTGCATGCGTGTGTTGTATGTGTTTTCCAGATGCACATGTGTGTGCATGTAAAAGCCAGAGGGCAATCTTGGGTTTCATTCCTTGAGCATCTGTTTATCTGGGGTCTCTCACTGACTAAGAACTCACTGACTGGACGCAACTGCTGGCCACAGAGCCACAGGATCTCCCTGTCTCTGCCTCTGATACTGGACTTTCATGTGTGTACCACCATGCCAATGTTTGCTTCTATGTGGATTCCGAGATCAAATTCAGGTGCAAGGTACATGCAAGGCAAACACTTTACTGAGCCATCTCCCTCAGCCTTCATAACAACCTTTTAACAGCCCCTACTTCCAAGTACGGCCCGTTCTGAAGTACTGGATGAGAGTCAGTCACATGAACTTGGTGATGCCACAATTTAGCTCATCACAGAATCAAACAGCTATCAGTGCTCATTCCTGGGCTGAGAGACAGACGTGGAACTTCCAGGAAGGTGGAAGGATTCCAAGAAGATTTCCTGGAAGGGAAACTTCAAATCTTGGTCAAAAGGGAATCAGAAAGAAAGACTGGAAATTCCAGGCAAATCAAACAGCAGGGACACCAGCCTTGGAAACAGGACGCGATTCAGGAAAGATAAGCCGTGTGACTGTCTGGATGAATCACCGGCAGACTCTTCTAGAGGGTAAAGTTGTGAAATGCCTTGGATGTCAGAGAGGCTCGGAGCTTGTTTCTGCAGCAGTAAGGACTCACTGATAATATCTGAACTCAAGAAAGCGGCGAGGGTTTACTTTGGGCCAGAATCAGGAAAATCTGTGTGAAGCAAGCTTGCCATTTAGAGCATGCGACAGAGAAGTCTCTGGCTTGCTGGTTACACAGGGATGGAGTTGCCACCAGGTCTCTGATTCCAAGTGCCTTGGATAGCACCTGAGCATATTTTGGCTTTTGTGTTGTTTTCGTTGTTGTTTTGTTTTTTCCCCTTTAGCCCAACTTCTCAGGGCTGCTACTCCTGGTGGCCAGTGAGATTTAGGAAGCACAGGAACTTTACTAGGCAGGGTATGCAGAGTCCGGGCAGGCAGAGGTGTGGCTCCTCCTCTTCCCTCCTGACTCGTCATTCACCCTGGAGGCCTGGAAGGCCGTGGCCTCAGTAGAGGTGGCGCCAGTTCTGGAGATTCATCTTGTGTCTGGTTGCCATGGCATCCGGCACTGGCCAGGAGGGCCAATCGGGCTCCCCCTCACCCCACCTCCCGGAAATGGGGTGATCACCTGGCCTCAGCGCTTTCCACAGCGCTGCGGCGTCTTTGTTTGTTTGTTTGGTTTGGTTTTGAAGCAAACACCAAATTGCTAGGCCTCCCGGAGCTTGTATCCGGCAGAACAATTGTACGGAAGATACTTTCCTTTTCAAGCTGGGGCCGTGAGTCTAGGCTCGTTTTTGGCTCCGCTCGGTTTGGTCCTTTTTCTCCGGCCACGCCCACTCCAGCCCAAGCTGGCCTTCTGCCTTTGGGTCTGCTCACCTGCTACCCTGTAAAGAGCAAGGCCCCTGAATCCGCGCTGTCCTTCCTACTGGCCATGAGGAAGATACTCGGCTCCTTTTGTAGTCGTACTCTCACCTGTAGTTTGTGAATAAAACACCACCTCGGGTTGCCAGGAGGATTAACCGAGGGAGAACTTGGACACCCCAGGATACTATCCAGCATTATGATGGGCATGTGAAGCTCCGTTAACAGTATCGTTGTTATTATTATTATTATTATTATTATTATTATTATTACCTTTGCTCTTTTGTAGAGGCTGAGTCACTGGCGTCAAACACTTTATTCATTTTTACCCATACTGGGTCTGGTGGAGAACCGTGAGTTCGAGGCCAGCACAGGCTGTATAGTTTGAAGCCAGACTGCACTCCTTAAGACCCAGCTTTGGAAAGACATAACAAAAACAGACAAACAAACAAACAAAAATCCATTGCAATTTAATTCAGAATAAAAAGAGAGAGGCCAACTTGAGAGAAATACAACATACAGTGTCTGCACGGCTTCAATGAGGCCCTTAAACCTTGTGTTTCTAGAATATCCTGCCTCCTGCTTCCTACCTGTGTCTCCTATGCACTCACAGGAAGTGAGAGATCCAGGCAGGACACAGGCTGGCTCCTGCAATAAACGACTTCAAAATCTCCTCCTCTCTCGTAAAATACAGATACATGCTTCCATGCACAGGACTTTTACACCCAACCTACACTCACTGCTACTTCCTGTTTAGTGTCTGTCACCAAGACTAAGGTGTCCCCTGGAATTTCTTAACCATTCCTTGCTCTTTATATATGTCAGTCTCTCGGCTTGAGATCCTCTATGCACAGTTGTTTTTTTTTTTCCCTCCTCACTTTAGGAGAGATACCATCAAGACCATAGTGTCCTATTGGGGGTTTCAGTGTGTGTGTGTGTGTGTAGTGTATGTTTGTTTGTGTATTTGTGTGTGTGTGTGTAGTATATGATTGTGTGTGTGTATGTGTGTGTGTGTGGGGGGGAGTGTATGTATTTGTGTGTATATATGTATGTATTTGTGTGTGTGTGAGTGTGTGTGTACTATATGATTGTGTGTGTATATATGTATGTATTTGTGTGTGTGTATGTATTTGTGGGGGGAGTGTATGTATTTGTGTGTATGTGTGAGAAGTGTATATATTTGTGTGTGTGGGAGGAGTATATGTATTTGAGTGTGTGTGTGTGTATGTAGTGTATGTATCTGTTGTATGTGAGTGTATGTGTGTGTGTGTATGTGTAGTGTATGTTTGTGTGTGTGTATGTACTTGTGTGTATGGGGGGAGTGTATGTATTTGTGTGTGTGTGTATTTGTGTGTATGTGTGGGGAGTGTATGTATTTGTGTGTATGTGTATTGTATGTTTGTGTGTATATACTTGTGTGTGTGTGTGTATGTGTGTGTAAGCACTTGAACACATAGTATGTAAGCTGTGAGGCTCTGAGGAAGGTTCTGGAGGCAATCCATGGGTCTTTACTGCAGAGAGACTCTGTAAAGCATTATTGCCTTTGGTGCCCAGGTTCCTCTTCACACTGCCTCCCGCTCTTCCTCTTTCTTCCTCGTTTCTTCCTCGTTTCTTCCTCTCTCTTACTGAGCTCCCTAAGAGGAGAGGCTCTTCTCAGGGACTTCTCGGCCCATCCAAGAACTAGCCAGCCCAGGCCCTGCCTAGCTTCTGTAATCAGGTCAAGAGTGTTCAGATGGTGTGGCACAAGACCTTGCCGGGGACATTGATGGGAGACATGTTACCTTTGCTGTTTGGGGGTAGCGGAGTAGAGCCTAAGTGACCCCAGGCAACTTTGTTTCAAGGAGCCAAGAGCATGTGCTTCCTGTGGGGCCCAGGCTCCCCATCTTGCTCTGAGGGAGGATCTTTAAGGGATTCAGAGTCTAGTTAAGTAAAGTGCCAGTGGGGTCCCGGTGCTCAGAAAGATACTTGCTCCTGACCTTCTGAACTGTGTGCTCTGTTTGCATCTGACCTGTTATTTACTTATTTAATGTGTATTTATCTATGTCGCTGTGTGTTTCTGCGTGTTTGTGAGTGTGCCCGTGGCGTTCAGGTGAGGGCATTGGATGTTTCAGAGCGGGAGTTATGCACAGTTGTGAGCCACCCACCATAGGTGCTAGAAACTGAACCTGGGTACTCTGGAAAAGCAGCAAGTGCTTTTATTTTTATTTTTTATTTTTATTTTTTATTTTTTATTTTTTTTTTTAGCTTTTTGAGACAGGGTTTCTCTGTGTAGCCCTGGATGTCCTGGAACTCACTCTGTAGACCAGGCTGGCCTATGCCTCCCAAGTGCTGGGATTAAAGTCGTGCACGCCACCACTGCCCAGCTAAGTGCTCTTACCATAGAGTCGTATCTCCAGTCCCCAACTTATTTTTAAAATGTATATGTGTGGGCAGAGGATACGGCTTAGCTGGTGTAATGCTTACCTAGCATATGAAACCCTCGATGGGTTCAGTCCCTGGCATCACTTCATACGTGATGGCTCTTCCCTCTAATCATAGCACTTAGGAGGAACAGGCAAAAGGATCAGAAATGCAAGATCATTCTGGTGTGAATGTGAACGACCCTGTAGATCATATATTTGAAAATTTGACCCCCAACCGGTGGAAATGTTTGGGAAGGATTAGAAAATACGGCCTTATTGGAGGAGGTGTGCCGCTATGGACTTGCTTTGAGGTTTCAAAAACCCACTTCACTCCAAGTTAGCTCTCTCTGCCTTGTGGAGTATCTCAGAGCAGGTGTCCTAAGTCCTTTCTGCAGACACAGGACATAGATTTTGGTTCACTTTGGTTGTTTGGGTCCCTCTCTCACTGGTCCAGTGTCTGAGTCTACTCAGAGCTCTGGGAACATCTTGGAAATCAGTCCTGAATTACGCTCTCAGATAAGGAAAAGGTGGCACTGGAGAGAGGTGCCAATCCTCCATACTGTGGTTATGCCCAGCTGAAGGTCCGAGAAACTTCTGGGAAGAGGAGGTTGGGGTTTGAAAGCTAGCTGATTAGCTAAAGAGAGTCTAGATGCAGAAGCTGCGTACCAGAAGGGTCTAATGTGCATCCTTCAGTTTCACTTGCCTGAGAGCTCTGAAGACATCGTAGGTAGGGAAAGTGACCAAAGAAAGCAAAGGAAATAATGACGTTGTGACTAGTCACAGAGAGAGTGTGGATCCATCCCTACGTCACCAATCTAAGAGCAGTCAGGCTGGGGCTGGAACTCAGAGCAGCTGGGCCAATCCAGAATTTCACTTATGGATATGTCCCATCCCATCAGCTAATCCCCAGGAGATCTCTCTCTCTCTCTCTCTCTCTCTCTCTCTCTCTCTCTCTCTCTCTCTCTCTCTC
>NW_021620720.1:1176498-1190909 GCF_004785775.1 Grammomys surdaster | reverse complement strand
CTCTCTCTCTCTCTCTCTCTCTCTCTCTCTCTCTCTCTCTCTCTCTCGTGTGTGTGTATGTGTGTGTGTCTGTCTGACTGTCTGTCTCTATCTCTCTGTGTGTGTCTGTCTGTCTTTCTGTATATTATGTGTGTGCGTGCATGCAGTGTGCACATGCATGTGTACACGCATGTGTATGTGTACCACGCACATGCATGTTGATGCCAGAGGTCAACATTAGATATCCTCTTCCTTCACTTCCTTGCTGTTTTTTTTTTTTAAGAATTTTTGTTTTCACTTACGTGTCTGTGTAAGTGTACAGCACATGTGTGCAGGTGCCTGTGGAGGCCAAAAGAGGGCGCTGGATCCCTTGGAGCTGGAGTTCCAGGAGGCTATGAGCTGTTTCACATGGGTGCCGAGAACTGAAGTCAGCCAAGTGCTGTGAGCAGCTGAGCCATCTCCCAGCTTCCTCCAGCGTAGCTTCTGATCGCTCACTGAACCTGGAACTTGCTGCTCGGGCTATACTGACCTTCCAGTAAGTCCCAGGGTCCTCCTGCCTCTGCCTTCCCAGTACTAGGACTGCAGGACTTACTGTCACATCTGACTTTTGTGTGGCTGCTGGGCCTCAAACTCATGCTTTTAGAACAAGCTCTTTACCTACTGAGCCATCTCCCCCGACACCCACTCCCTGAATAATAATCTACCTTGAGGCTCCAGAGAGGATCCAGGACTTGGCTTAGGGATGTGCTTGGGCCCCTCACTGCTTGTTGTGGACCAGGTGATGCCCAGGATAGAAAGGATATGCTAGACGTTGAGTTCCAGGTATCAGGACTGGTCTCAGGGCTCCCCTGCCCTGACTCTGTAATCTTGGTCAGTCAGCACATGTCTCTTCTCTTTCTCTAGTTTGTATCTAGTATCCCTAGCAAACAGTAAAATTGAGGCCACAGTGGACAGGACCTCTCAGATAAAAGTTAGCTGTGGGCTAGTGACAGGGCTCAGTGGGTAAAGACACTTACTGCCAATCCTAACAATGTGACTTTGATTCCTCAGCACCATGCTGTGGAAGGAGAGAACTGAGTCCCACAGGTTGTCCTCAGACTCTACACAAACATCATGACACACGTGCTCCTCCAAAATAAATAAAAATGCAAAAATTTTAATGTTGGCTGTGACCTAGAAGGATGCGGCACTGTGAGCCACACTGGGCTAATGACAAGGAAGTTGTTCTCTCAACCCTACTGCAGTGGCTTTCACCGAGCTCTCTCCAGGCCCCGCCGGAAGTACTTTACTGAATTCATTGAATGGGGTATGGACTGGGACATTCTAGAGGGAAGAGCATCCTCTGACTGTGGAAATGACGTTGGTGATAATGATGTCCTGCAAAACCATGAAGTTCAGATCCCTGCGTCTTTGAGAGCTAACAGGGCTTTATAGGCTATGACACCACAGTGGCCTTGGCTTCTTCGTGAACAGGCAGACAGCTAACCACCCTGCACTAAGTGTTTAAGGGGCCCCAAGCCAGGGCAGACTCTAGATTCCCATTGCCGGGGAGCCGGGCGAAGCCTCAGAGCTTATCGCCTCCTGGCTCCCCGGCAGGCAGACTGTCTCCACTGCTGCTGAGGGAAGCTGATAAAGAGGACAGACCCTTGTGTTTACTGTGGCCCGGTCTGCAAAGAGGCAGGCCTCCCAGAGGCAGCCCTGTCTCCTCTGGGAACAGGCTGTCTGTTTGCCAAGATACCATCACATTCCTGCAGCCAGAGGCCACCCCAGGATGGGTGGGGGTGGGGTGAACAGAGGAGAAGGAAACCGGACAGCTGCAGGCCTCTCCGTTCCCCTGGGACCCGTTCTGAAAGGTACATTGGGGGGAATTCTCAGTTCTCGCCTGTGAAGTGTATTGCACAGCCTTGTCGAAGGGGACTCACAGCCAACGTTGGGCTCATCACTCTGTAGTGTCCACCAGTGGTTGTGTCCATCCCATAGTCCATGGGCTGCATGCCGCTGAGGCTACTTATGAATATTGCCCAAGAAAGGCATAAAGTTACTTAAAACATCACAAGTGTGTTTTTGGATTTTTTTTTTTTTAGTAACTCTATTATATGTTTCTTGACCATGAATTTTGTAGATGAAAAAATCGTGTCACAACATCAAAAGGTTGGGCATGCCTGTACAGCATCCGAGACATTTGCTCACAATTGACGCCTATCTTTCAAACAGCTTTCCATTTAAGTAGTCAGGAAGGTTTTGCAGAATGTTTGGGAACATCAGGATTACATAGGGACCAGATGGCTCTACAGGCCAGCTCAGCTGACATTCATGGCCAACCCTCAAAGGGTGTTTGCTGAGTGGCACGTACTGGCAAAAGCATGGTGCTTGCAGGCTAGGGAGATGGATTAGTGGGTAAAGGGCTTGCTGTCCAACGTGAGGACCAAGTTCAATCCCCAGCTGCCCATGGCAGTGTGCTTTTTCAAACTTAGTGTTGGGAGGCGGATCCTGGGCTCACTAGCCATCAAGTCTAATTGAAGCAGTAAGCTTCAGAGAGCGAAAGAGACATTGCCTCAAAAAAACAAAGTGGCAAGTGAGAGCGGGAGACACAGAGCTGAAGGGTTAGAAGTTGAACAGATTCTCTGGGAGGCGGACGGATGGGGAGAGCATCTGTGTGTACCATAAAATGTCGGACTTCCCACTTCCAGCATGATGGGCTTTTCCTTGCCCTACTGACCTGAGACAAAAGCCTACCAGCTTAAAACAAAGGCCTGGCCTGGCTTTGGCTTTTCTTTCACCAGTAGACCATGACCCCTTTTTTTCTTCCTTCCTTCCTTCCTTCCTTCCTTCCTTCCTTCCTTCCTTCCTTCCTTCCTTTCTTTCTTTCTTTCTTTCTTTCTTTCTTTCTTTCTTTCTTTCTTTCTTTCTTTCTCCCTTGACCATGATGATGGACCAGTTAGACAGGTTCAAGGCTGACTCAGGACTTGTTTATCCCAAAGTTGTGAGGCTATCAGCCTTCCTGCCTTTGTTCAGACTGACCAACCCTAAATCAGGTGAGGAAGACCCCTCAAAACAACTTATATCCTCCAGCCATCCGAGCTTCAGCTCCCCAAGTCCCTCTTCCATCCTCAGAGGCTCTTCCCTCAATGTGTTGTTTGTTGCCTGTTTCCAACCCCTAATAAAAACCTTTCTTCACCAGCTGATTCTGTCTGCCATGTCGGAGATTTCCCCTGACTATATTCATCATGCCAAAGATGTTTTGTGTCTTTTTTTTGGTTTTTTGAGACAGGGTTTCTCTGTGTAGTCCTGGCTGTCCTGGAACTCACTCTGTAGACCAGGCTGGCCTCGAACTCAGAAATCCGCCTGCCTCTGCCTCCCAAGTGCTGAGACTAAAGGCGTGTGCCACCACTGCCTGGCGCCCTTTACTTTTTTAACTGGCAGAAATAAAAACAAACTTGATCAAGACCCCTAGACTGTAATACAACATCAACCTCCACCTTCCACACACAAACACACCCGCACATACATGCAGACACCACATACCACACACAAACATAGGTTTGTGAGCTTGACAGCCATTTGGAGGTAGGTCACCATCCTGTTACAGAGTTGAGGATGTGGATCAAAGCCAGGGTAAGTCCTCTTGAGTAAAATCGCACACACTCAGGAAGAGAATGGGGGTGGGATTTAGAGCAGCAAGGCTCCAGAGCCGAAGTTACACTGAACGGCCATGGCAGCTCCAAAGGTAAGTGGTTACAATCCCATCATGCTTAGCAAGGTCACAGGTCACAGCTGCAGAGATGGGCAGCTTCAAGAAGAACTGGCTAGCCAGGTGGTGGTGACACACGCCTTTAATCCCAGCACTTGGGAGGCAGAGGCAGGCAGATTTCTGAGTTAGAGGCCAGCCTGGTCTACAGAGTGAGTTCCAGGATAGCCAGGGCTACACAGAAAAACCCTGTCTCGAAAAACCAAAAAGAAGAAGAAGAAGAAGAAGAAGAAGAAGAAGAAGAAGAAGAAGAAGAAGAAGAAGGAAGAAGGAAGAAGGAGAAGGAAGAAGGAAGAAGGAAGAAGGAGAAGGAGAAGGAGAAGGAGAAGAAGAAGAAGGAGAAGAAGAAGGAGAAGAAGCAGCAGCAGCTTTGGAGCTGGGCCTGTGTTCTATTGCTTGGACCAATGCTAGGTAATCCTGCAGTGGACACTGAACTTCATGAGCCTAAGTTTCCTCAGAGGATGTTGTATAGTGGTATTATACACCATTATCCGCCAAGCTAAACTGTCAAGGTCTTCTTCAAGAGTTTGAGTGGGACTGCTCACAACAGGTTTCTACAGCTGGACTGTTGATGTTTCCACCATACAAGGAAGGGACAGGTCCCTCGCTGTGCCTCCCAACCAGTTATATGCAATTCTGTCCTAACTGCCTGTAGTCTGAGGGTCTCTGGGCAGGGCTAGTGTTTATAGCCAGCGAACAACTAGGGAAGTGGCTCCATCTGTCTGTACGCCTTGGGGAAGCCATCAGCCCTGCTGGGTGCTGATGTGGCTGTTTTAAGGTCACCTTTAGCTCCCAATCACTGTTCTTTTTTTTTTTTTTTTAAAGATTTATTTATTTATTTTATTATGAGTACACTGTAGCTGTCTTCGGACACACCAGAAGAGGGCATCCAATCTCACTATGGATGGTTGTGAGCCACCATGTGGTTGCTGGGATTTGAACTCAGGACCTCTGGAAGAGCAGTCAGTGCTCTTAACCGCTGAGCCATCTCTCCAGCCCCCCACCCCCCATCACTGTTCTTGTAAGCCTAATAAACTCTTTAGTTCCCCAAGGCAACACTGGTAGAATGGAATTTTGGTTTGTGACTGGATAGGTGTTGCCTGGTTGTACCCTCAGCTCCAGGGTAAATATTCTCAGTAACACAAGGTTAGAGGGAGTGTGTGCTGGGTGAGGAACGAGCAGGTTGTCTTTGCAGAGTGGGTGGAGAGGCAGCTTCTCGAAGAAGGAACTTCAGGAAGGTGTCTGTTAAGAGAGACCCCATCACTCAGGAGCACAAAGGGGCGGTGCTTCTGAGGAGGTGGAAAGAGTGAGTGGTAGAGACCTTGGCTTTTGAGTTGGTTAGACTTGAATTTAGATTCACTATCCAGCCCCTCCCCCAGCCCCTTTTAAATGCTGCTGGCTGAACCTAGGGGATTCCATAGGCTGACTGCTCTACCCCGGAACTACATCCAGCCTTCTTTTTACTTCTTATCTGGGGACTGAATCTCGTGTATTAACCGCTTTTTCTTGTTGCTGAGACGAAATGTCTGGCAAAAGCAACACCACCGGGAAGGGCTCGCTGGCTCAGTCTGAGCACCTCTGCTCATCCTGGCAGCAGAGTCAGGTGGTCACATGGCACTCACAGTCAGGAAGCAGAGAGAGATGAAGTGCGGTCAGCTGCACTTCTCCTTTCTGTTAAGTTCAGGGACTCCTGCACACGGAATGGTTCGGCTCACAGTCAGTATGAGACTTCCCGCCTCAGTGAACCCACAGGAGAAACTCTCTCCCGGACATACCGAGAGGTTTGATTCCTACGTGATTCTAGAGCAGTGGTTCTCAACCTGTGTGGTTCACATTATCAGATTATTATAGTTCCTAGCAGTAGCAAAATTACAGTTATGAAGTGGCCATGGAAATAACTTTATGGTTCGGGGTCACGGCAGCATGAGCCACAGTATTAAAAGGTCACAAGGACCGCTGCTTTAGATTCTGTCACGTTGGACAACCAATATTAACTAGTCTCACCAAATCCTCCAGACAGACTTCGAACTTGCCATCTTCTTGCCTCAGACTCTTGAGTAGCTGGGATGCCAGGCATATGCTGCCAGACCCAGTTCAATATCCAGGACTTGCTCTCTGTGTATCCTTGGGCACAGAGTTTATAAAATGAGATCTCTATGTGGGAAGCTTCCCCCGACAAGGCATGAACAGACAGGACGGCCATTTAGAGAACTTTAGAGAGAGGTTGGGTGAGGGATTCTGGCAAGGCACACAGTAAATGACCTATAAATGTACCTGTTGACATCATTCACAAGGACCTATGCGTGAGGAGGAGATGGGAGTACGTTTGTCTGAGTGATGGCCCTAAGACAGAGTCCCTGGAGCCTGGGAATATATAAGGTAACACAATAAGGGAGAATGAAGGTAGGGTGGACCTGGGTTGTTAATTGGCTGATGTTGTCACAGAGAGATTATCCTGGGTCATAGGGAGGCCTGAAATCACACGAGCCTCCTAAGTGCAACAGAGTCAGAAGAACCTAGTAAGGAGTGTGACTGACATTCTACCAGACACTGTGGCCATGACACGGAGGAAGAACCACAAGCCAAACAAGTCAGGCCACCACTAGAAGTTAGACAGGACAAGGGTGTGAATTCTTTCTTCCCTCAAAGGCCCAGAGCTGGGCTGCTGAGATAGTTCAGCAGGTGAGGGCACTTGCAGCCAAGCCTGACGAACACAGTTCAATTCCCCACACCCACATGGGCAAAGGAGAGAACTGACTCTGGCAAGTTGCCCTTTGACTTCCACGTGCATGTTACGTCATGGATGGCTTACTCCAAAGGAGTAGATACAATGTAGCATTAAGAAGTAGGCAGGCAGCTCGAGCTACACTTAATGTTGAGCCTAAGGATACCCTTGCATTTCAGACTCTCAGAAACGGGAGAGAATGGATTGGGATCTCGTAAAGACACTGTCTTTACAATTTGTCACCACAGTGAAAGGAAAGGAAGCAGGGGCTTAGTTAAGCCTTGAACACCAGCAGGCTGGCAACAGGCAGAGGCAGGCAGGGCAGCTGGGAAGGATCTAAGGGGCCTCCATATCCCGACACTCCAGGGCAGAGTTATCAGGAGCAGGGAAAACCTGTGTGTCTCTCTGCAGAAATAAAGAACTAGGCAGATTTCTCATGTCTGTAGGGTCTGTGCCCTTAGCAATGGCTGAGCCTCTCCCTGGCAAGAGCTGGGGTCTCCTTCTCCATCCCTTCAGTCTAGAATTGGATTTATGTGTAACCTGCTTTGGCCAAACATTTGTAGGTTTGGAGCCTGGTTTAGAGAGAGGTTGCACACTCCTACCATAGAACCGGCTATTTTACTACCTGCTCTAGTCCAGGACAGAACCCGGAGGGACAGACATCTTTTAACAGGGCCTTAATAACTCCTCTTCCCACCGCTCCTAGCATTACTGTGTCCAGTTACTTACTGTTTTGCATTGAGTATAGGTTGTACATTTCTAACAAGAAATATACTTCACTGCCGGGCAGTGGTGGCACACGCCTTTAATCCCAGCACTTGGGAGGCAGAGGCAGGCGGATTTCTGAGTTCGAGGCCAGCCTGGTCTACAAAGTGAGCTCCAGGACAGCCAGGGCTACACAGAAAAACCCTGTCTCGGGAAAAAAAAAAGAAAAGAAACAAAGAAACAAAGAAAGAAAGAAATATACTTCACTGGCCACTTTTGGCTGATACTTTAGGTACCAAAGGGCTACAGAGCTCTTTCCTGGTCCCTGTCCCTGTTCCTCTACCTTTCTTTTTCCCCTCCTTCCCTTGCTGGCTTTTCCTGGAGGAAAATGGCTTCTGTGTTGTAAGCTACTCATGAATGTGGTAAAGGAAAAAAAAAAAGGCTCCAGCTGAAACCAGGGAAGGCCCAAGACCCATCAAAAGCTGCTTGAAGGAGCTGGGTGTGGTAGCTACATGTAACTCTAGCAGTCAGGAGGCTGGGCAGGAGCACCATGGACTTGAGGCTAGCCTGGGCTACATGGTAAGAGCCTGTCTCAAGGAAGAAGAAGGAGGAGAAGGAGGAAGAAGAGAAGGAAAGAGCAAGAAGAGGAACAGGAGGAGGAAGGGGACATAGAGGAGGAGACCAACCAACCAACCAAGCAAAGAAACTCAGTCCAAACCCGAAGCTATGTGATCAAGTCAGAAGTCAACCATTGTCTTTTGAGTCTTTTTTAAAAAAAAAAAAAAAAAAGACATGGTCTCATGTAACTGTATACAAAGTCCTTATGTGGCTGAAGATGACCATAAACTTCTGATCATCTTGTGTCTACCTCACGGTTACAGGCGTGTGCCTCTACGTCTGGTCTTTGAGCATGCTGGGCAAAAGTGGTCTACCAACTGAGCCAGATTCCCACTTCCCAGACCTCAGAAACTATAAAGATCTACATTTGTTTTTTAGTTGTGTAATTTGTTATGAAGCAACAAGCAAATGGCCGATACATCTCCAGGCTGGTCTTTACGATGATGACTGACGTGTGGCCTGGTCATTCCCTTCCATCTACAGGTGGTCAGATAGTCTTCAGGCATGGAAAAAGTCACTCCTAACCCTGGGTGGTAAAACAGCAGCTGACCCTACAATTGTCAAATAATCAAAGGCATTGCGGTAAGCCACTGAGTTTGGAGTGACGTTTACCCATCCACGGCTAACTCATGTTAGCCAGAAGACGTAGTAGGAGTTGAGTTAGGAAGTGGGTGGGACAGGCTGAGAAAATGGGTAATGTTGACGGCAGAATCAGGGAATATGGAATCTGATTTGCTGACATAGAAGGTTTTATTTTTTGAGCGGTGGAATCCGCTGGAAACAGCTTATACATGAACGGATAAACTTCTAGAAGTACAAGCTGTATGACACAGGGGTATAGATGACTTAGGGGCTCTGCTGTCATGGGATAGCCTGGCATTGGGGAGAGTAGAAGTGTGGGAGAAGCAGTGGGGGCCGGACTTATAGAAGCAGTTCCAGCATGCTAGGGCAAGAGACAGAGCGAAGTGGCCACCAGGTCTTGAGCCTTGGGAGGCTTCGTGCTGAACTGGAGGCAAGTGTGGAGAGACCCGAGAGCTGTGTTCTGATGTAGAAGTAGCCCAGGCTGGCACTAGTCCATGCTGTTATATTCTCTTGGTGAGAAGAGGAAAGGGAGGAAGCTCAGCCAGAGAGAGTGGAGTCAGGAGAGGGTGCCAGGGAGTCTATGGAAACAGACATCTCAACCTCTGGCTCTTCCTGTGAGCATGCTCTGATGGCTCCAGTTGGCTGAGCCCAGCTGAAGTCAGAAAGTAAGAGATAGCCGTGCGCAGGCACAATGCCAGCTGGCACGGTGGGCTTCCTACACTCAGGTCACCTAGCTTGCTGTCCATGTAGAGTCTTCTTCACCTGTCATGTGACAACCTGTCTGAACATCACTGCTGTCCCTATGCAGATGTGGCTCAGGGAGTCTTAGCATTCGGAGATTCTTTTTCTGTAAGATGGTCTGGAGGGGATGGAAAGACGGCTCGGTTGGTAAAGGGATTACTATACTAGCATGGGGATCTGAGTTTGATCCCCACTTCTGGGGATCTTTCTGACACTTATATTTCAATGGCACAGGCTAGTTAGTAGTCCCAGCCATGGGGAGATGGACACAAGAAGATCTCTGGGACTGCTTGGCCAGCCAGTTATGCCTAATTGGAGAACTCCAGTCCATGAGAGATCTTGTCTCAAAAAACAAGGTGGAGACACCTGAGGTTGAACCTTTGCCCTCTGTATGCACGTGTGTACAAATGGTGCATGTGCATACACGCATGCGCGCACACACAGACACACACAGATGGAGGGAGGGAGGGAGAGAGAGAGAAAGAGAGAGAGAATATCTGAGTAACCTAAATTAGTGTGCAACTTTCCTTTTTTTCTTTTTTACACAGTTTTCTCTGTGTAGCCCTGACTATCCTGGAACTCACTCTGTAGACCAGGCTGGTCTCGAACTCAGGAGATCCTCCTGCCTCTGCCTCCTGAGTGCTGAGAGGCAGCACTAAAGGCATGTGGTACCTCACCTGGCTTAGTTCCTGACTTTTCAAATGAGGTCCCTCATTTGGTATCCTGTTCTGTCAGTACCCTTCTCTCCACTAAGAGGTCGGCTAGACAACTGAGCCTGTCAAGATGACCAGAGATAAGGATGAGTCTCCAGAACTAAATCCCTAGGACCTGTCTGTGTGCCTGGTGCCATCATAAGCCCTTGGTTTGTGTTAGTGTAAACACCGTCTCCTTTCACAGATGAAGGCAAAGCTTAAAAGTCATTCAGGTAGGAGGGCCCCAGGTAGGGCCTGGACATCTAATTTCATATCCTGGACTGTAATTAGCTTCATTAGTTTGTGTTCTATTGCTATGATAAATATAAACAACTGGGGAGGAAAGGGTTTCTTTGGTTATACTTCAATGTCACAGTTCATCTTCAGGGAAGTCAGGGAAGGAACTCGAGGCAGAAATAGAAGTAGAGACCATAGAAGAATGTAGCTCACTGGGTTGCTCTCTATGGCTTGCCCAGCCTGCTTTGTTATACCACCCTTGCTCAGTGGTGGCGCTTCCCACATCAAATAATAACAACAACAATAGTAATAGCCTCACAGGCTTGCCTACAGGCCAATATGCCAAGAGCATTTTCTCACTTAAGAGTTCCTCTTCCTAGCGACTACAGAAATGGCTCAGTGGTTAAGGGCACTGGCTGTTCTTCCAGACGTTCTGAGTTCAATTCCCGTCAACCACATGGTGGCTCACAACCATCTGTAATGGCGTCTGATGCCCTCTTCTGGTGTGTCTGAAGACAGCAACAGTGTAGCTTATGTCAAATTGGCAAAAAGAAAAAGAAAAGAAAAGAAAAGAAAAGAAAACCCCTAAAACCCTAACCACCATGACCTATCCTGCCATCTTAACTACTGGGCAGTGCTGACCCCGATAGGGTGGCCTCTGTGGAGGCAGGTGGAACAGGACTGCCATTTTTACCAGAACACGCTTAAGTTCAGGTTTGCTATTTCATAACTGTGAGACTGTAGGCAAGTTGGTTCGTCTCTTCGAGCCATGCTTTTTCAATAGACATGATAAAGATTGAATAAGTTAAAACCCAACTTCAACCCAAAATTCTGGTCCTGAGAGGCAGTCTTTCAAAGAATGGCTTTTTCTCTCCTCCTTCCCTTCCCCTCTTCTCACCCCCTCCTTGGGGGAGTGAAAGAGTCCTCACAGACATCAGGAAAAGGCAAGCCCACCAAAGGAAGAGTGTGGAGTGTGCCCTCCTGTGTGTAGGGACTGACTTGTCCCATAGACACATAGAAACATCTACCACGTTTGCCATCGGCACATCTGATCAAATGAATAACCAACATAAGGCACCGTGTCGACATGCTTCCCCAATGACAGCAACAATGTAACATGACAGTGGCAACCTCACCCGGCTTCTATGTGTCCTGTGCAGAAGAGCTTAGCTCCCTTCTGCTTATACTTCACTGGCCTGCATTTTCAGACCACAACTGAGAGTTCAGAGGGCGCCTCCAAGCAGAGAGACCGGAGCATTGCAGCTCATAGCCACGGTGGATGTGACCCTCTCAACTGCAAATGTCTTCATGGTCCCTGACCTTTCTGACACTAAGAAAGATAACAGAGGAGCTGGAGAGATGGTTCACTGCTAAGAGTACCTGCTGCATTTGCAGACCCATGTTCAGCTGCCAGCACCCGTGGTGGGTTGCTCACAGGCTTCTGTAACTCCAGGGGAGCCAGCCGCGGCCTGGCCTTATGGCCTCCACAGGGCATACCACGTCCACCTCACGTACAGACATCTGGCTTGAGAATTTGAAAGTTTGTTTATTTTAACAGACTCTCATATAATAGCTTCAAGCAGTCCTCAGTGTTGGAACTATAGGCCATGCCATGATGCTTAGATCTGAAAATTTCACTAGTAGGAGTGTGTGTGTGTGTATGTGTGTGTGTGTGTGTGTGTGTGTGTGTGTGTGTGTGTGTGTGTGTGTGTGTGTGTGTGTGTGAGAGAGAGAGAGAGAGAGAGAGAGAGAGTTGTAGAAGGAAGCTGAGGCAGGAGAGAGACATATAAACCACAACCCCTGCAGACCCCTGCAGATTTAGTGTTTGCCCAGGGCTGCTTGACTGGTCTGCAGATCGACATATTTTCACCACGTCAGCACAAGGCAGAAGGAAAGGAGTTCCCAGACCGACCTTCTTAAGGTGACCTGATCATTCCCCGGGACTCTGTCCTCTATGCGTTGTAGCCTGAGTTTTAACACAGGTAGGGACAATGCGTCCTGTCCATTGCAGTAATCCTGCTTAATTAAAATGGATTCAGTTGGTTAGATTATAACTGAAAAACTCAAAATACCAGCGATTAAGTGAGATGTTTCCTACTCGTATGTGAAAGACAGGAGATGGAGAGGCAACTCCTGGCAATGTTATTCAAGAAGTTGAAACCTAGGCACCCCTCTCTTTCTGCTCCACCATCTCTAGTGTACACCTTCTACCTATAAAGTTGCTTCATATTCTGCAATGGCTTCTAGGGACCCAGTCATCACAACCACACTCTAGGCCACAGGGGGAAAAGGCAGAAGGCAAAGAAAAGCTGCTTCCCATGGAGTTAGCTCCTGTCACACAATATCCCTAGAAGCCTTACGTAGTGTGCCGACCTCACCTTACTGGACAGAAATAGCTATGTGACTTAGTCAAGAACAAGAGGACAGGAGTGATCATGTGCAGGCCTGTGCAGCTTTGCTCACAGTATGAAACTTGTCCATATAAAAATAAATTATTATTTCGTTATTAGAGAAAAGGTGTGCCTTTTCTGCCTTTGTTTGTTTGTTTGTTTGTTTTAGACAGGGTTTCTCTGTGTAGCCCTGGCTATCCTGGAACTCGCTCTGTAGACCAGGCTGACCTTGAACTCTGAGATCAGCCTGCCTCTGCCTCCTGACTATGCTGGGATTAAAGGAATGTGGCACCACCTCCCAGGGTGAAAATATGTGTCTTAGCTACTCTTCTATTGCTGTGAGAAGTTACCATGTCCAAAGCAGTTTATATAGGGAATCATTTAATTGAGGATTTGCTTACAGTTTTAGAGATTTAGTTCATGACCATCATGGCAGGAAGCTCCAGGCATAGCGCTGGAGCAGTAGCTGAGAGCTTTATATCCTGTTTTACAGGTTAGCAGGGGCGCGCGCGCACGCGCACACACACACACAGAGACACAGACATAGACACAAACACACACACATGGCCATGCACGCACATGCACACACAGACAGAGAGACAGAGACAAAGAGAGGCACACACACAGACACACACACTCAGACACACGTACACACACATTCGTACACACGCACACACAGAGACAGACGGAGAGAGACAGAGACTGGGTCTAGTTTGAACATTTGAAATCTCAATGTCCACCCACAGCGACATACTTCTTCTAACCAGGCCACCCCTCCCAATCCTTTTCAAACAGTTTCACTCCCTAAGTGACAAAAATTTCAAATACACAAATCTATGGAGGCCATTCATTCTCATTCAGACCCAGACAGTGGTACTGAAGCTGCCATAGGCACCCAGCAGGCTTGCCCAGAAGCCCACCATCCTGATGGGCTGGAGTGATGAAGCAGGCTCCTGGCTTACCTTGGGCCCGATCTCAGCTTGTCACAACCTCCAACCTCCCTTGGTACTTGACCAACGATTATCAGCCTCTAGTCATTGCTGATTCAATGCTAGGTTTTGCTTTCTTTTTAAAAATAATATTTATTTGGAACTAGACAGACGGCTCTATGATTAGAGCACTTGTTGCTCTTACAGAGGACTGGGTTTGCTTTTGTCAGCACCCACGTGGTAGTTCACAACCATCGCTAACTCCAGTCCCAGGAGATCCGATGCTTTCTTCTGACCTCTGTGGGCACATGTGTTCTACATGTACCTGCAGAGGCCATGGAGAGGGAGCCAGTGCTGTACCTCTGCAAATGGAGTTACAGGTGGTCATAAGGCACCATTCAGGTGCTGGGGACAAAACCCGGGTCCTGTGCAAGAGCAGCCAGTGCCCTTAACCACTGAACCATCTTGCCAGCCTTTAGATTTTGTTTTCTAAGGGGAGAAAGAAATGGTTCATCTTTCAGAAGATTTAGTGAGAAATTCACGTTTCAAGAGGGGAAGTGGCTCAGTTGGCAAGGTTCTTGTTGTGTAAACATAAGAACCTGAGTCCTTTCCTTGGCACCCAGGTAGAAATACAAAAACAAAACAAAACAAAAAAAACCCACCACTCATATACAGTGGTCCAGAGACAGGAAGATGGAGGCAGGAAGATCCCTGGGGTGTAATAGCCAGCCTAGCTGAACTGTTGAGCTACAGGTTGCTGAGAGACCTGTCTCAGAACTCAAGATGGAGAGCAACTGAGATAGACCCTCTATGTCAACCTCTCGTCCCCACACATGGGTATGTGCATCCACCCACATGTGCATGTGCACGCAGGGATTTCATTTTTTTATATTTATTTATTTATTTCATGTATGTCAGTATGCTGTTGCTGTCCTCAGACACAAGACAGCATTGGATCCCCATCACAGATGGTTGTGAGCCACCATGTGGTTGCTGGGAATTGAACTCAGGACCTCTGGAAGAGCACTGATTGCTCTTCCAGAGGTCCTGAGTTCAATTCCCAGC
>NW_021620720.1:1079005-1176398 GCF_004785775.1 Grammomys surdaster | reverse complement strand
CCTCCTCCTCCTCCTCCTCCTTCTTCTTCTTCTTCTTTTGGTTTTTTGAGACAGGGTTTCTCTGTATAGCCCTGGCTGTCCTGGAACTCACTCTGTAGACCAGGCTGGCCTCGAACTCAGAAATCCGCCTGCTTCTGCCTCCCAAGTGCTGGGATTAAAGGCTTGTGCCACCACTGCCCGGCTGGATTTCATTTTTTAAAGCAAGCCTATTTCTATGGAGAAGGGGACTGTGTCCTCAGCTGTGCGAAGTGCTCACACAGCTATCTTCCCGAGGCACACACAGCAGCTGCCTTAGTGATCACCACACAGGCTTAGCCTGAGTCTTTTGGATAGATCTCTCTCAGGAAGTCAGGGGCCTCAGCCTGGCTGGTTGTACACAGCCCAACCTTCCTTCTGGGAGGAGACCAGCAGGGGTCATTCCACTGCACTTCCCCCTTATTTGGAAGGATCTTGCCCTTCTTTATATTCAGGGATTAATTTGAACAAGTTCAAAACCGCCTTGCAGAGTTCAAAATCATTCTGACAGGCAAAAATGCAGCGAAACAGCACACCACCACCAGTTAATTATGAAAAATCCCTTAATAGCCAACATTATTATAAATTATATACCCATTATAACAGGAACAATTGAACTCTGTTTTTCTTGCCCAGCATTGGAGCCTCAAACAATACTGTCTTGTTGGAGAGAGTGACCTGGGTGTACTTGGAGGCAAGCTGGCAGTTTCCATGGGCTACCTTTCATGACCACAGGGATCATGGACCTCCGAGGATGCTCTGCTTCTGGGAGAGGTGAGGCAATGGACTGGCCAGTCTAAGAGCTAACCTCATGTCAGACCCACCCACCATCTTCTTGCTCCTGCTACAAGGCCTTCCCCCACAAAATCTCCCAACCACCTCTACCCTGGTCCTTACTCTTTTCTTTATCCAACTGAAAGAACCCCTATAGGCAAGCTCCCTGTCTGATGCTCCTTCCTTCAGCTGTGCGCAGTGAGTCCCCTGGTTGTTGTTGTTTTACATGTATACTATGGAATTCCTTCCAGACTAGGATGTGAGATGGAGAACTTAGGTTCTCTCGTAACTCAAAATTGTCACTACGAGCTGGCTTTGGAGGCGTGCTCCTGTCATCCCAACACTTGGGCAGCAGAGGCAGAAAGAGTCAAGAGAGTCCAAGGCGAGCCTCAACTACAAAGCCAGACCTGTCTCAGAAAATGCAAGAATAAAATAAATAAATAAATAAATAAATAAATAAATAAATAAATAAATAGATAGATAGATAGATAAATGGGTCACGGAGCCCAAGAATCTCCTGGGGACATGTGTGAAAAGCACAGACTGTGGCTAACCCAGGTAAGGGTGACTCAGCAGGTCTGAGATGGCTCTGGACTCTGAAGTTTTCTTATACCAAGGACTTCAGGTATGGGTAGGGGACAAAACCAAGCCTTGAAGAAAATAACGACATAGAGTTCCTTAAATTAGCTTTCCAGTTAGGCAGAGTGTTTCCTGTCCCCTCTATCCCAGGGTTCAAGAAGACTCTGACTGTGACACCCAGGATAGATCCAGGATACCTCCTTCTTCCCTTCTTCCTTACCTCTTTTCTCTCTTTTTCTCCCTCCTTCCCTTCTAACTGGCTCTCATATAGCCCAGGTTGGCCTTGAACTTGTTATGTAACCTAGGGTGGCCTTGAACTTCTTATCTTCTTCAGTGCTAGAATTACAGGGGTATGCCACCCTGTTTCTTTGGTGCTGGAGAATTGAACTCATGGTTTGCTGTATGCTAGGTAGGTACTCTGCCAGTTGACCTACATCCCCAGCCTGGAAGATGTCTTTTTTCTTTTTGGTTTTTCAAGACAGAGTTTCTCTGTGTAGCCCTGGCTGTCCTGGAACTCACTCTGTAGACCAGGCTGGCCTCGAACTCAGAAATCCACCTGCCTCCGCCTCCCAAGTGCTGGGATTAAAGGCGTGCGCCACCACTGCCCGGCTGGAAAACTGTCTTTAAGAAAAAGAATCCAAGGGTCTGGAAAGCTAGAGAGATGGACTAGTAGTTAAGGACAGTGGCAGCTCTTCCAGAGGAGCCAGGTTCAAATCTCTGTACCCACATGGTATTTTACAACTATCTGTTACTCTGATCTCAGGGGACTCCAACATCCTCTTCGGGCCTCTCAGGGAGCCAGACATGCATGTGGCACACAGACATGCAGGCAAACACCTATGGATATCAGTGACAGGGGTGGCATGATGACCCTGAGAGTACAGTAGTGACGTGACTACCCTGGTAGTAGCCAACAGCTCTCTAGACTTAGGGACCCTCAGCGGGAGGAAAACCATGTCTGATACCGGAAACCTAGCTAACTTCTTAGTGCTGGTGAAGTGAGTTATTTCAGGAGAATCTACAACTACTAATTTATCAAATCAGCATAATTACTAACAACACTCTTTAAATTTTAGTCTTGTCTTTATCCCTTATCAAGGAAAGCTTTTCTTTACAAAAGACAGAGACCATTACAGAAGACCACAACCTATCATAATGCAGACTTGTGGAGCCCAGTCAGCAGATACAGCTACAGAACACTCCCGCACCTAAGGCTCAGAGGGCACTGCAGAAGAGAGTGTGGAAAGACCGTGAAGACAGAGGACAGGGGGGCTTGCTGTGAGAGCGTGTCTCCTAGTAATGTCAGAAGCTGCACCCATAGAGTCTTACCAGCACGACAGCCAGAACTTGACCTGAACAGGCTCACCGATGGACGTGCCAAAATGGACATACACATATACGAACACAATAACAATTAGTGACCAAAGACACCGTGAATTTGAAGGAGATTGTGGAGGGGTACGTGGGAGGGTTGGAGGGAGGAAAGGGAAGGAAGAAATGATGTAATTATATCGTAATCTCAAAACTTTTTTTTTTTTTTTGAAAAGAAGAGCATGTGTTGTTAAACACAGGCGCCCCAGGTGAGAATGCCAGCTCCACTCTGCCTCTGGCAGCTGCTAAGAGGCCTTATTGCAGGAGATAGGTGACAGTCCCCTTCCTGAGCCTACTCCTTCCAGCTAAAGCGAAGACTTTGTACTGAGGGGGCTGGAGGGCTTAGCCCCTGTGTTGGTTGGAATGAGAAATGTCCCCCATTCATTGATAGTCTCTGTCATTTGAACCCTTGGCCCCTGTTGGTGGATCTGTTTGAGGAGGTTTAGGTAATACAGCCTTGCTGAAGGAAGTGCATCACTGCGGGCAGACTTCGAGAGTAAAAGACAGCGTAGTTTTCTTCCAATCTGCTCACTCTGCTTTCTGCTTCCGGTTTAAGCTGGTTTAAGCCTGTTCCCGTGGCTGTCCTGCTTACCAGGACTATCCAGCATGGCAGGCTCATTCCTCTGCAACTGTAAGTCCAAGCAAACTTCCAACTAAGTTCCCTTAGTCATGTGTTTGATTACAGCAACAGAAAGGTAACTGTGTAATCCCAGCACTTGGGAGGCAGAGGCAGGCGGATTTCTGAGTTCGAGGCCAGCCTGGTCTACAGAGTGAGTTCCAGGACAGCCAGGGCTACACAGAGAAACCCTGTCTCGAAAACAAACTAACAAACAAACAAACAGACAGACAAACAAACAAAAGAAAGGTAACTGTGTCCTGCATTAGAATTCCCCGGGGAACTGTAAAAAGCCCAAACAAAGGCCAAGCCCACTGCGGGATGGGGATGTGGCTCGGGATGGGGATGTGGCTCAGTCTGTAGAGAGCCTGCCTGGCACGCCATGAAACAGGCATGTGGCTCCTACCTGTAGTCTCAGTACTCATGAGGTTGGTCTGGGTTGTAAAAGTTGCTTTTATTCTCCAGATGTAATTGTCATCTCAGAGGCTAACTGCCTCTGTCTGCAAACCTAGGCCTAGTCCTGGAAGCTTCTAGCCTCGGTACAATCCAATCTAGGCCTAGAATGTTTTCAGCCTCTGAGACTTACTGCTGAATAAGCTCACCCCTTCTTTCCAAACTCTGCCTGGCTGATTCAACTGAGCTGTTCTGGCTCAAACTTTTCTCCAGGGCTGCTGATTCAATCTGATTTCTCCTGAATTACAGCTTCTCATGAATTACTGCTCTGTCTGGCCTCAAACTAACTGTAGCAATCTGTTCTAATCTCCTGGCTCCTTCGTGTTTTCTGGCTTGTTCTGTCTTTACCTGTGTCTAGCTTGTTCTCTCTCTCTCTCTCTCTCTCTCTCTCTCTCTCTCTCTCTCTCTCTCAAGATTTATTTATTTATGTATATGAGTGATCTATCTGTATGTACACCCGAATGAAGGCATCAGATCTCATTACAGATGGTTGTGAGCCACTATGTGGTTGCTGGGAATTGAACTCAGGACCTCTGGAAGAGCAGCCAAGTGACCTTAACCGATGAGCCATCTCTCCAACCCCCCTAGCTTGTTCTCTCTTAATCCTATTTCTGTAAACTCTCCCTGTAAAACTGCTTGCTTCCCCTCCCCCTCTCCATCCCTGTCTCCTTCCCTGTCCCCCCCTGTACTTCTTCCTTAAGTAGCTTCCCTTTCCTCTCTCTTCTTGTAAGAGTTAGGAAGATCCTATTTTGCCAAATCCTTCTCTGATTCATCACTTTGTCTGCCCCTCAATTAGACATCACTTTCAAACACAGATGTTTCCTTCTACAAGTTAACTTTACCTTAGTTTGGGATTGAAGGTGTGTACGAAGGAGTGCGTCTGCATTCCAGACAGAGGGATTAAAGGTGTGTACTAAGGGATGAGCCATACTACAACTAGAAACAGGTTTTATTCAGTATCTGACACAATCTTGGGGTTCACGGTGTAATCAAATATCCTGAAAGACTGGGGGTGGGGGTGGGGAGGAGTGTTATTTAGCCAATGGTTTTCAAAACATCCAGGTGACTGGGAAATATAGAGCAGGCCCAGTGCCTGAGTGGAATAACAGCCAAATATTATCTTTCCTGTGCCTCCCGCTGCCACGTTTGCCTCTTTCTCACAAGGAACTTGGCCCACTAGAACATCATTCCTTCTTTTGTGGAGACTACTCAATCACCAGCAAAGGGCGTGTTACCAGGGTTAATGAACTCTGCAGCCTTACTGGTGGCCTGGCCATGGCACAGTAGGTAAATGCTGGGACTAAAATCCAGCCTAGATCATCAGGGATTCAAAGCCAAAGAATTTTTCCCAGAACCCAGCTGTTCTTTTTGTTTGCTTGTTTGTTTGTTTTTTGTTTTTCAAGACAAAGTTTCTCTGTGTAGCCCTGGCTGCCCTGGATCTTACTCTGTAGACCAGGCTGGCCTCAAACTCACAGCTGGAATCAGAGGCATGCATCACTACTACCTGGCTGAACCCAGCTGTTCTTAAGAAGCATCACTGGTTAGTAATAAAAGCCATACTTGGGACACAGGTCCAGGCTGGGGTCTACTTACCCATTAGGCACTGTGTCTGCAGTCTCTGCTATCCACAATCCTTTACAGAATGTTTTAGTTCTGTTTAAATTAAAAAGAAACAAGGCTTATGGATGTAACTCGATGGCTAGAATGCCATCCCAGAGTACCAAAGGACCTGGGTTGGATCCCTAGAATCCTATAAAGTAGGGTTGTTACCTTATAGGCACATAGGGCTGTAATCCCAGTTATTCCAGAGGCCAGAGCTGGAGGACCAGGACTAGCTCCAGGCCCACTAGGTAACATCATGATAAAAATAAGTAGATAGCAACAAATCTAACCTGGACATAGTTTTTATGTCAATACATTTGTGAAATATATTTTAAATTATTTACAAAAATATGTGTCCAAAGATGGAAGTGTCCAGGGTCTGCAGGGGTCATAATGTTGTCTTGTGTCCAGCAGCAGGCTCTGGAGGATGTGGTTGACTCTGTCCTCTGTCCCTTCCCTGAAGGTGACTTTTGCCAGACAGAATGAGGACAGGGTGTATTTCTGATGGCCTTCTGCATATCAGGCTCTGGAGCAAACAAAAGCATGAAGCCAGCCCTGGCCTGGCTGGAAAGGAAGACGTACACACAGGAAGTCCCAAGCAAGGCGAGACAGGATGTACCGCCCCACTGTCGTCAACTCTTACCTCTGTCTCTGCTTGGTCTTGTCATTTCATTTGTCATTTGAGTCATGTCCTGCTTTGCAGGACAACGGACTGTTTCAGAGATTAGAATTCTTTAATAAACAATTCTTTTGTTGATTTCCCTCCTATCTGCAACCACTGTTAATAATTTAGACAGCAAATTTGTCATTCCTGAGCATTTGGTTTAACTGTTTCTAAGGATTCAGCTTGGGAGAGGGAACATTCAGAGGGGACTGACAGGTGTCCACCTGGAACTGTCTGCTGGGGTACAGGACACAGAGAGCAGAATGTGGCTTTTTACTGAATAGAACTATCTAGATTTTGTGCCAAGAGCAAGTATTAGTGATTTACTATTGGATGGCTTTGGGGAAAGGCACCTGCTACCAAACTTGATATCATAAATTTGGTCCCTGGGATCCACACTGGAGAGAGAACCAACTCCTGCAAGTTGCATTCTGACCTCCATACTTGCTCCATGGAACACATTAATTAATTAATTAGATCTAGCTGGGCAGTGGTGGCGCACGCCTTGGGAGGCAGAGGCAGGCAGATTTCTGAGTTCAAGGCCAGCCTGGTCTGCAGAGTGAGTTCCAGGATAGCCAGGACTACACAGAGAAACCCTGTCTTGAAAAACAAAAACAAAACAAAACAAAAACAAAAAAAACAAAAACAAAACAAAACAAAATCTAACAAAGTTGAGAGTGGGTGGAGGATACTGCCTGTAATCCTAGCACTTGGGAGGCTGAGGCAGGAGGATGGTAAGTTTGACACTAACCTGTGCTACATAGTGAGACTGTTATCTCAATACACAACAACAACACAGCACAACCAAACCAAATAACAAGCAGTTGAACAGAACACTGTGTTGAAGAGTAAATCCAGCCATCCTTACCACATCTATCCCCAGACAGGGTCTCACATGGTAGCCTGGGAGACACGATAATTTTCCTGTCTCATGACAAGCAGGTACCACCAATGCCTGGTGTTAATTGTACAAATTTCCAGTTTGTGTGTCTGTAAACGTATTTTTTAAACTGAGGTAAGCTGTAGTCTTAGCACCCCAGGGTACAGGGGTATCAAAAGTTCAAGCCATCCTTAGCTACAAGTGAATTAATGGCCAGCCTGGATTACATTAAACCCTGTTTTTAAAATGAAACAGAAAAGGAAAATGAATGTGAACTAACATGTAGTGGGGTAGCTATACTGCTGAAAGGCTTTGGTCCCTAGTATAGCAGGGATGGGCCTGTGGCATAATGTCTATTGTGGTCAAACTCTTGGGCTTTTGTTTTCTTTTTTACTTTTTTGTTTTACATCTTTAACGATTTATTGCTGGGTAGTGGTGGCACATACCTTTGATTCCAAGCTTTGGGAGACAGAGGCAGGCAAATCTCTGAGTTCAAGGCCAGCCTGGTCTACAGATTGAGTTCCAGGAAAGCCAGAGTTACACGGACAGAGAAACCCTGTCTTGAAAAACCAAAAAGCACAAAGCCTGCCTTTTCTTATAAAATAAGAGTTATGCATGAGACTTGCACTCGTCCGAAGTAACACACAACCCCTCCTTTGCAAGTACATTTGTGTGGGGTGTGCGTAGGCCGAGAGTGAGGAATGATAGGCACAAGTCCTGCAGACTGGAGGGCAAGCTGACTGACTGTCAGAAATTCCAACCTGTAACGATGGCACTGCGGTTAAGAGCACTGACTGCTCTTCCAGAGGTCCTGAGTTCAATTCCCAGCAACCACATAGTGGCTCACAACCATCTGTAATGGGATCTGATGCCCTCTTCTGTTGTGTTTGAGGACAGCTACAGTGTACTCATATACATAAAATAAATAAATAATTAAAAAAACAAAAACAAAAAAAACACGCCAGGCAGTGGTGGTTCACGCCTTTGATCCCAGCACTTGGGAGGCAGAGACAGGCAGATTTCTGAGTTTGAGGCCAGCCTGGTCTACAGAGTGAGTTCCAGGATAGCTAGGGCTACACATAGAAACCCTGTCTCGAAAAGCCAAAAAAAAAAAAAAAAAAAAAGAAAGAAAGAAAGAAAAAGAAAGAAACTTCCTTCTCCCAACATTACTGGAGTGTTCCCCAGGGTGCTAGGCTAGGGTTGTGGCAAGTTATCTCAAGTTCTAAGGAAGAGGGGCCAATGCTAGTGTCCTGAAAGGAAGGGAGGCTTGGGGTTCAGACAGAAAAGCATATGGCTCGCACAGCAAAGCCTGGGGTAGCAGAGAGAATGTTGGAAGCTCTCTGAGATCAGGGGTCACAGAGGGAGGAGGAGAGATGCAGGTGAGCCATCTCAGGTCTTCGTTCTACTGCCTGGTGTCTCTGGATTAAGTGGGGTTTGTTTTTGTTTTTTAATGATTCATTTTATATATGTAAGTACACTGTCGCTGTCTTCAGACACACCAGAAGAGGGCATCAGATCCCAGTATAGATGGTTGTAAGCCACCATGTGGTTGCTGGGAATTGAACTCAGGACCTCTGGAAGAGCAGTCAGTGCTCTTAATCACTGAGCCATCTCTCCAGGCCTGAATTAGTTTTAATGTCAATGTGGAATATGTTATATACACACACACACACACACACACACACACACACACGTATACAATAGATGAGGGAGAGAGTTGAGGGAGGAGAATATGGAGTGGAACAATTAAACATCATTATGAAATGTATGGAAATATCAAGCAATTGCAAGTTTAAATATATCATCTACTTCACATATTTATATAATATATGTATACATTAAAGACAAATGTATCATGTAAAAATACATTTCCTGGTGCTGGGGATCTAGCTCAGGTGGGAAGTCCTGGGTCAATTCTGAGTACCTTATCTATCTGTCATAGTGTATTCCTATAATCCAAATACTTGGAAGGTGGAGACAGGGGGCTCAGGAACTTAAGTTAATTCTTGGTTACACAACAAGTCCAAGGCAAGCTTGGGCTCCACAAGACACTGTTTTAAAGGAAGAAAAAAATTTCCCCGATACCTATGAGTCAAGTCACCAGTTCAGGAAAAACCCTTAAGTCCACCAGGCCCTAGTCTGGCCTCACTGCAAGTGCTTGAACCCCTAGATAAGCCTTGGGATCCTACTAGGCAGCAGGGACTCTGGGCTCCACACGGAGACTCAGAGTGGACAGTAGTAAGGACTCTGTCCTCTCCTGGGAGCACCCTAGGGGCAGAACAGTGATACCTCCGACTGCTCAGTCACATGATCTCAGTCACATTCCTCTGGGACCTGGGAGCAGGTCCTAGGGGTTCTGGCGCTCATTTGTCAGTTTGTTAAGGAGGTGAGTCCTTCCATGTGTTCTTTAGTGAGTTTCTTTCCAAGTCAGCCACTTTACCCAGAGAGATGGCTTGCCCCAGTGACTGAGTTTTCAACATTGCCACTAATTTAGTGGTCTCACCCAGTAATGACTGGTTCCATTCTCACCTCACAAACATGGTTCACTGAGCCCTTATTCCATGTTGGGTACCATGTTTATCTTTGAGCATGTGTACATACATGTACAAGTAGTGCAAGTTCAACCTCGAATTCTTGAGCTTCCTTTCTCAGGCACTGTTTTTTTTTTTTTTTTTTTTTTAATTTTGGAGACAGCAGGATCACTCAATGACCTGGAACTTGCCAATTAAAGCTAGGCTGGCTGGCCTAGGTCTCTGTCTCTCAGATGCTAGGATTGCAAGCATGCATCACTATGCCCATGTTTTAAATTGTTTATTAATGTTAATTATGTGTATGTGCTTATGTCTTTTATGTGGGTCTACGCAGATTCCTGGGGATGTCACAGACACTGGATCCCCCAGAGCTGGAGTTATAAGCAGTTGCAAGCAGTTTGATGTGAGTGCTGGGAACTGAACTCAGGTCCTCTTGCTTGTAAGGTAAGTATTTTTCAGACTGAGCCCTCTCTCTCAGAGTCTCTAGATGCTGAACTTTGATCTTCCAAATAGCCTTTCAATGTCACAAGCATTTAAGACTCAGGTTATTATAAACTAGAAGTGGTAGCACAAGCCTGGAAGCCCAATGCTGGCAAGGTGGAGGCTGGAGGATTGCAAGTGTTAGGACAACCTGGGTTAACTACTGAGTTCCAGGCCAATTTGGGCTTCATAGAAAGACCCTTTCTCAGGTAGGGGGGTGGGGGAAGGAGAAGGAAAAGAACAGAGAATTACACTGTGCAGAAGAAACATCTGGGAGATCGCTCAGCTGTAGCATGTTCAACTCAGAAACATGAGGCCCTAGATTCAATATCCATCACTGTAACTCTCAATCCACTACAAAATGCAAAATTCAAACAGCAGCAGCAGCAACAGGAGGAAGAGGAGGAGGAGGAGACAGGAGAGGAGGAGTGAGGAAGGACTCAGGTGGTCTGTCTGAAGCCAGTCATCTGGTGGAGAAATGGGAGGCCAGTCTAGGTCACCTGGACCTGTGGCTCAGTCTTTTAACCATTAGTCCATCCTGCCTGAGACTGTCCTCCGTTCAGGTGACCTGGGGTGGCTAGTATAATACCAGCAACTGGTTCAGCAGCGCTATGGAAATATCCTCCCCCCCCCCCCATTTAGAGACACAAGCTTGAGGAACCATCCTTCCTGACAGACAATCAAACAAATGAAACAAAACCCAAAGAAGTTAGATATTGATCAACCCAGTGTGCCTGGTGTCACATATGCACGGGTGATCCCAGGGTCATTCAGGGTGATATACAGACAAAGTCAACCTATGTTTTTAAAAGAAGTGATAAATATAACTAATGCCGTGCCTTTGTAGATGTTATTAGTCACAACTGAATTGAGTTCTAGAGCAATAGTTCAGGGGTTAAAGACGCTTGCTCCTTTTGCAGGGGACCTGGGTTCAGCCCACAGCACCCACGTGGCAGCCTAAAACCATTTGAAACTCCAGGTCCAGGGGATCTGACACCCTCTCTGGCCTTTAGGGTACCAAGTATGTACATGATAAACAGACATACATGCAGGCAAACACTCAACTGATTTAAAACACTAAATAAATGAGTGTCTTTGATCTCCAGCACTACATAGCAGAACACAATGTTTCACTCTTGTAAACCCAGCACTTACGAGGTAAAGGAGGAGAATCAGGAGTTCAAAGTCACCCCTGACTATATATCAAGTTAGAGGGTAGCCCGGGTTACATGAGACTGTATCTCAAAAACTATAAATAAATGCCAAATGACATGGCATTTCATCTTCAAATGTTAGTGCACACTCAAACACGTGACAGCAGTGGCCGGATACATTGTATCTTAGCCCTGTCTGGATACATGTGTCTCAGCCCTGTCCATCTTCCCTTTCTCCAGTGCCTTCACCCTGTTCTAAGCCGCCTCTGACTCTCCTAGATGGGCTTCTGCTCCTGCCTGGTCAGCAAGCTTTTCTCTACATACAGTTAGGTGGAACCTGGTAAAACAGAAAGCCAACCTGGGCTAAGTGGCCTGGCATAGTGGTAGAACACTTGTCCTAGCACGCACACAGCCCACAGGGTTTGATCCTGAAAATCAACCATATGACCTAGAAAGCAGATTCTGCCTCTTCGTTGCTCAGAACCTTCAGTGGCTTCCAACTGACTTAGAACACAAACCAAAGACCCAACAACAGCTTGCATGAGCCCACATCTGCCCCCAGTATTTCTCTGACTTCTTTACCTCTGTGTAGCCTTGGAATGTTCTAAACAAATGCATCTCAGGCAGGATTCTGCCCCAGGTCCCTTGTGCTTGCTGCTATCCATTCCTACAGCTTTTTGCAACCAGACTGTGATTTAAAAAAAAAAACAAAACAAAAACCAAAAACCAAAAATGAAAACAAAAAAACTCAAAAACAAAACAAAACAAACAAACAAACAAACAAACAAAAACCTGTCCCAACTACCACAGTGACTTCAATGTCACCACCAAGACCTCAACTCAATTATGTCAGTGAATAAAATGTCACTCCCTCACTCCAATGTCACCTTCCCAGGGAAACCTTACCTGCTACAGGCCCCCAACACCCCTCTTTCCTCTTCTTTGTTTTTCTTTGACCTTGGAGTCTTGTTTTCAGTGTACTGTGCACCCTGCTTCTTTGGTTGTGGTCTGTCTCTCTCCTACTAGATTCCATGAACTCTGGAACTACTGGACTTGGCTTATCGCAGGTTCCCCAGCTCTGGGAGAGCCCAAGGGAGAGACTGTAGCATGTATCAGAATTTAAGAAGGGCTGTCTATCACTTTCAAGTGCGTCTCAACTTTTCCATTTGGGTTCATGTTGGCCAAGTAGGTTTGCCTTCCAAGGGAGAAGACAATATCCCTTAGCCAGTTGGTCCTAGAATTAGTCTATAACATTCGAGTGTATAATTCTTCTCATAGAGTTAATAGGCAGGACCCGGGCATTTGAATCAGTCTCCTGTGCTGTGGGTTATGGTGAATCTTCTTGTCAATTCATTTAGTCATGGCAGGCTTTCTATTTAACTTCTTTGTTTGTAAACCATGCTTCCTAGATCCTGATCCTTTCCCACCACTCAGAAGCAAGCTCTAGCCTCAGTGACTTCTGCTGTTTCATGCCTTGTTCCTTATTAGCTAATGTGGAAAATTTCCAAGGGCACAAGACCAACTTTTTTCTTTTTCTGTAGAACCAGGTGGTCTCTAAGGAGATGCACACTCACTCACCTGGTCTCAACTCTGCCACCTACTGGCCATATGAGCAGAAACAAAATAGCCTAACCTCTGTTTCCAGAACTTTAAAGGAATGTTTAGGAACAGGACCTTCCTTGTGTTTCTCCGTCGGCTGGAGAAGATGGTGCAAGTGGAGTTTGTCTGGGGAGGGTGGGAGCTCAATGAAGTGGGAATTTTAACTCTGCCATCTCACAGATTGTTCTGGTGCCAGGAGAAGCGAGGCAAATACTGTCTCAGACAGGAGGGTGTCCAGTGGTCTCATTCTGATTCACACTGATGTCAGTGGCCTAGTCTGGCTACTTCCCCATCTCTGCCCTTATGGGCCTTTGTTTCAGGAGGAAGAACATGGAACTGTGCTGTCAGCAAGTGGGGCGATGCTGAAATGAGAAGTCATGGAGTACTCTGAGGAGAGAGAGGAAGAAGGAGGGCACAGGTGTAAAGCTAAGAGGTGAGTCACTTCTTCCTGGGTGACTTCCTGCAGCCACAGGACCTTGAGGATGGGGTCCAGCCTTCCTCCTTTCCCCTCCTTTCCCTCTATCCCAAGGATCCCAGACTGGCAGTTTAGTAGGGTGGAGGTCAGAGCTGTCCCTCTGCAGGTCTGTGCAGCTGGACATTACTGCACACACCCTCTAGTGGTTACAAGGTGTGCCAAGCACTGAGTTGTATGGATGGGCCTGAGGAGGAGTAGTCCTTCAGCTCCTTCTGAGGCTGCTTGTCATTCAGCTTTGGCAGTTGTCCCTAGCATGATCGCTATTCCAATTTTATAGTGGATTAACCTACGCTTACCCAGTTGGAGAAGGACCACAGCAGCATCAGTCCTGGATTCGGGCGTACCAGACAATGGTTGTAGTGCAGGGGGCATCCTTCTTAGGCTATACCCTACCTCACCCTACATCTCGCAGTGAGCGTGGGCCAAGAGTCTAAATTGTGCTTAAGTTAGCAGCCCTCTTATTTATTCCTTTATTTAACTAGTTGTTTTGTGGGTGTTTGTGTTATATGTGTTATAAGTGTCTATATATGTGTGTGAGGCCGGAGGTTGACACTGTCTGCTTGACTACTCTCCACCTTTCTTATTTATGTGTTTGTTTGTTTGTGAGACAGGATCTCTCACTGAAGCCAGAGCTAATCCATTCAGCCAGGCTGGCTGGTCAGAGAGCTCCAGGAATCTGCCTCTGTCTGGTCCCATCTCCTCAATACTGGGCCAATTCAGGTTGTCATGGTGAACACTTTAGTGATAAGCCATCTCCCCAGTCCCTAGCTTAAGGTAGCAGCCTCCTCCTTCTTCTTCTTCTTCTTCTTCTTCTTCTTCTTCTTCTTCTTCTTCTTCCTCTTTTTGGTTTTAGCCCTGGCTGTCCTGGAACTCACTCTATAGACCAGGCTGGCCTTGAACTCAGAAATCCGCCTGCCTCTGCCTCCTGATTAAAGGCGTGCACTACCACTGCCTGGCTAGTAGCAGGCTTCTTAAGGGCCTGTTTTAGTTTCTCCTAGCCTGGTATACTTCAGGGAGAGATGCTTGTGCTTAGGGTATGGAGCAGGAGGGACAGAAAGTCTCAACTCATATATCTCCAGGTGTCGTGATGTGGTAACACGTCTGTAAGTATCCTTCCCTACCATAAGGGAGGCCTTGTAGATTGTCTACAGGCAGGGAACCCCTCCTTCAAGAGTCTTGGCGTCTTCGACACTCATACTTCTTTCCAGCTGGGTTCAAGTCCCACCCCAGCCAGTAATGACAGACTCGCGCAGGCTCTTGTGTCCAAGGCCTTAGCACTTTATATAATGGCAGTTACCATCCACCCTCATCTCCGGAGCTTTGTAGTGGGGAGTTATGGCCTCCTATGGAATATCCATCCAGCAGAGCTAATAGAGGCAGTACCAGGCACCACAGTTTGGAAACCACTCCCCTAAAAGGTAGGTTGTGATAACATCGGGGTACATGCCTCTTCCTGCTGTTGAGGGGTGAGAGCACACGGCTCTCTGGTTTTGGTTGTCTCAGTGCTCCCAATAGGTTTCAATGGCATATTACATGAGCAAGTTTCTGTGCCTCAGTTTCCTCAACTGTACACAGAGAAAATAAAACCGATTCGCTGTTCAGGCTTGAAACTTCTCCTACCATGGCAAAGAGCTCAAAGCATCTGTTCTTAGAGTAACCCAGAGGTGAGGCAACAAATATCTTCATAAAATATTATTGTTTCTCTTTGTATTTATTATTTTATTTTGGGGGACTTTTGGAGACAGGGTCTTATGCAGGCCCAGGCTGACTTCCAGGCCATTGTGTAGCCCAGGATAGCCTTGAATTCCTGATTCACCTCCCTCTACCTCCCAAGTGCTGAGCTAATGGGTGTACACAACCCTGTAGTGCCCTCTTTGTGTTTCAGGATCATCGACTTCTTCAGGGGTGAAACAGAAGCTAAAAGACAAATTCGTGTGGGTACCACTTTGCCACTTTTGATGTGTATACTTATTAGTAAGCACTATTACCTAGAATCTTCCTCCTGTGAGGTAGGCAGCATCACCAGCATTTTTCAAAGGAGAAACCAAGACCAGGACAGCTACTCATGTTCACCCTGGCCAAAGTCATGAAGGGTGGGTGTGACAATTGGCCCTGCAGCACTGGAGTACCTGGCTCCAGGTAAGGCTCAGGAAAGTATTCTGTATCTTTTCTGCACACACAGCCCTTCCCACAGCGCACATCCAGACCTGGTCTTGGACTTGTACGCCACCTTCACAGCAGCAGTCCAGAACACCGGTATCCTAAAGGGGATCACAAGTCTGCGCCTCATCCTCCCCACTCCGCCTCCCGTGGGGTGCGGCATCAAGCCCCAGGCCAATGAGAGTAGCGGAATTTCTTTCATTGAGCTCGGGGCCCCTCTCCTGCCCGGAAGGGGGCGTGGTGCTGAGCCGGGGGTAGGGCCGCGGCGCGCCAGGGGAGGGCGGGGCCGGCCCTGCGGCTGGGCCAATCGGCGCCACGCCCGGGAGGGGGAGGGGGAACCAGGCCTTTTTTCCCCTCCGCGCGGGACCAATCCCGACTTTACAAGCTTGAACTTTTGCCACCCTCGGACTAGCAAGCACGCCCGAGGAGGTACCCCGCCGCGCCGGCTCCAGGGCAGGAGCGGCCTTAACCCTTCCCATGCCGGCTCCCCAAGTCTGCCCCTAACTTGCCTCCGTTTTTCTAGTGAAACATAGCTTGGGGAAAACACTCCCCTCCATCACTCTCGAAGGGGCATAAGGTAAATCCACGAAGGGAGAAGGAAGCGCCCGGCCTTGAGAGGAGCCCAGGACGCCAGGCGGAGAGCCTAGGCGACCAAGAGGAGCCATCCAAGAGCACTCCCGCCTCTACCCCACTCTGTCCAAGTCCCACCTCGGGCTATCCTGGAGCTCCCTCGATCCCTCGCCACCCTGTGTAGCCTAGGTGGAGGGACCCCTAGTTCTGGGCAGGGGGTGCGTGGAGCCTTCAAGGGTCAGGGAAGAAACTCGCTATCCCAACTTCGCCGCCGCCCCCCCCCCCCAACTCCCCAGAGACGCAGGGCAGGAAGGCGCGCACACACGCCCATTTTTATTAGCCCGCGCTGAGGCTGGGGGGGTTTGGACTGACTCTAAAGAGCAATGCACGTTTGCAAGTTTGGGCACAAGCCAGAGAGAGGCAAAGGGCCGCCTTGGAGCCCGGGTCGCGGTGGGTTCACCCAGCAGAGCTGGGTAGCAGGGTGTGAGTGTTTGTTAGCGCGTGTGCGGGACCGCTGGTATCCGTGCCCCAGGCGCGACGTGAGCTCGAGAGCGAGTCGCGGGCACTGTCAGCCTCGGGGCGGGGGTGCTGGGGCGGGCGAGGGGCGGGGGCCCGGGTTCGGCCCGCCCCGGGAACCAGCCCCCTCGGAGCCTCGGGCTCAGCAATGGGACGTGTTCTCCTTTAAGAGTTAAGAAACTTGAAACCTTGTTTGCGCAACAATCAGCGCCGCGGAGCCGCCAAAGTGTCTAGACTGGCATATGATGGGAGGCAGCCAATGACTCCGCGGCGCTCCTCCGGGGGCCCTCAGTGTGCGTTTGAGGAGAACAAAAAAGAGAGAGAGCGCCGAGCGGGGGAGCGAGCGAGGGAGCTGAGCCCAGAGAAAGAGCCGCCGGGCGCTGCCTCGCCAAACCTCGCTGGGACCGCGGGGCCACCAGGAGGCACTTTGGTGGAGGGGGGAGGGGGGCGACCTCGGCAGCCGCGGCGCCCGAAGCGACCCAGCGCAGCGTGGGGCGGGCTGCGACCTCTGCCTCGGTGGATTGCAGTTTTAATTAAGGATTCCTAGCAGCTCTTTGGGATTTTTTTTTCTTTCGGCTTCCACTCATGTGTTGACACCCGCGTTCAGGAGAGACTTGCCCCAAGTGCACGGAGCGCCAGGGACCTGAGACGGAATTGCTTTTCGTGCGTGCAAATCCAAGCATTTTGAGTTTTGTTTGGGACCTTTTTCTTGCTTTGCTTTTTATTTTTATTATTTTTATTTTGTTGCAGGGATCTGGGAGTTATCCACAAGTCTTAGTTTCGGATCCTGCAGGGAAAGCCCATGTAGCATAACGCTTGGCTTTTGAAGGGAGAGCTGTGCAGACACATTTGGGGCTACGACGCAAGCGCTTTGTGCTCGCGTACCAGCCGCGCAACTTTTGAAGGCTCGCCGGCCCATGCAGGGTGTCTCTAGCATCGTTTCGCGGGTGGCTTCTCTAAGGCTCCAAAGCTGCTGGAGTTGAGCAGTCCCGGCCCATCGCGATCCATGTAGCCCGCTGGTTCCTCGCGGACTGCGGCTCAGCAGCGCGCGTGTTCCCGGCCTGGCCCGGCCCGGCGCGAGTTCCCTCATGTTGCAGCCCTGCGGTGTCCCTTCGACGACAGGCTGTGCGCGGTCTGCACGGCACCCCGCGGCAGAGCTTCATGTGGGGCTGCGGCCCGCACAGCCCGCGCCTCGTTGAGGGAACGGACCCCCGGTAACCGGAGACCGCCTCCCCTCCCACCACCCCAGGCGCCAAAGGGTATCGTATGTTCAGGTCTAAACGCTCGGGGCTGGTGCGGCGACTTTGGCGAAGTCGTGTGGTCCCTGATCGGGAGGAAGGCAGCGGCGGCGGCGGTGGTGGCGACGAGGATGGGAGCCTGGGCAGCCGAGCTGAGCCTGCTCCGCGGGCACGAGAGGGCGGAGGCTGCGGCCGCTCCGAAGTCCGCACGGTAGCCCCGCGGCGGCCCCGGGACGCGGTGGGACCGCGAGGCGCCCCGATCGCGGGCAGGCGCCGGCGCACGGGGGGCCCCCCGAGGCCCGTTTCCGAGCTGGGGGCCGGAGCTGGGGGCTCCCCGCTGGATGTGGCCGAGCCTGGAGGCCCGGGCTGGCTGCCTGAGAGTGACTGCGAGACGGTGACCTGTTGTCTCTTCTCCGAGCGGGACGCTGCAGGCGCGCCCCGGGACTCTGGTGATCCCCACACCAGGCAGTCCCCGGAGCCGGAGGAGGGCGGCGGGCCTCGGAGTCGCGAAGCCCGCTCGCGGCTGCTGCTCCTGGAGCAGGAGCTCAAGACGGTCACGTACTCGCTGCTCAAGCGGCTCAAGGAGCGTTCGCTGGACACGCTGTTGGAGGCTGTGGAGTCCCGAGGCGGCGTGCCGGGCGGCTGCGTCCTGGTGCCCCGCGCCGATCTCCGCCTGGGCGGCCAGCCCGCGCCACCGCAGCTGCTGCTCGGCCGCCTCTTCCGCTGGCCAGACCTGCAGCACGCAGTGGAGCTGAAACCCCTGTGCGGCTGCCACAGCTTTGCCGCCGCCGCCGACGGGCCTACGGTGTGTTGCAACCCCTACCACTTCAGCCGGCTTTGCGGGCCAGGTGAGCGCGCGCGGGGTCGCTTCGACCTCCGACTGTATCTTTCTGGTCCCTTTCTGCGGCCTCCTCTTTGTTGGATACTTTAGGGATGCCCCCACCCCTCCACCCCGGTACTGGGAGCTTGCAGGGGATTGAGGAAAGTTGAGGGGTAGATGTCTGTAATTTCAAATGGTAACTTTATTTTGTGGCTCCAGCGAAGTGAGGAAGGGACACGTTTGGATTTCCGTACGCAGCCTCTGGGACTTTTAAATAGATTGGAGCTCTGTGAAACGGGATAGTAAGCCGTGGAAAACCCAAAGGAGTAAGTGCTACCTCTCCTTTGGGGATTCACCTCAGTTGGTACCCAGCTTCTAGCATTTGTAAGCACATTCTATACTCCGATCTGCTCTTCTCCACCCAGGTAGGTATGGTTGTGAAGCTGTCTGTAGGGAAATCATGCCGAGCGCCAGAAGTGTTTGCAAACTTGTCCCTTTCTGTGGTTTGAGCCCAGACTCTGCAGGGCAATTTCCTCGTTTCCAACATCCTTTGGGACGGAATGCCAGGCACCTCCACTGTCATGGCTCTTAATTCTGGCCTTTAGCTTACCTCTGAGGGACCTGAGGCATCTGGGAGTCAGAGGCTGCTAGCTCTTTTGTTACCCTGAGAACTGGCCCCTTTGTTCTCCAGGGATCTTCTGCACACACCCTACCTTTGCCTTGCTTAGCTAGGCAGGCTCAGGTGCAGGAGCAGAGGTGAGGACAGATGAAGAGCCCTGACAGGCCAGAGCGCGCTCCCGCGGGCGCGCACCCCCCCTTACTGTACCATGAGGACCACTCACTATAGGAGTAGGTGAATACATCCAAGGTGTTGGGGGTTTTGCATTTGCAAGGAAAAATAGAACAGGTAGTTACAGGCTATTGGCTTTGGTCAGCTCTCCGGTCTCCTCACTAGGTGCAGACCGGCAGCTTAGGAAGCTTGTCTTCTCGAGACCCTGTATAGATGAGGGCCTAGCAGCTTAAAGAGAAAGGAAGTTTCCCTGCCTTTATTGTGGCTCCCGATGTGCTTCCTTCATGGTCGGTCCCTCCAGGCTCAGTGTAGAGGCTTTGGGTAGTCCTTGGCCTGTGCCCACACTGGGCTGTCTGTGCCTGGAGGCTCACTGACAGCTTCCCCTGGAGGGGACTGCTATCTCTGGGGAGGAGGTGGTTGTATTGCCTCCCCTGTATTTTTGTTTCTTAGTGGAAGATAGATGGTGAGACTCCACTACATTCTTCCAATTAGGCCCTAGTGAATTTTTTTTTCCCTGTCACCAAGTCACAGTACTAACAAGTTTGTTAAGCATTATTCTGTACCAGGTACTCTGTTAGTGTGTGGTGGGGAGGGAACAGAGTCGGATTCATGCTGTCAAGAAATCTTCCTCAGAGGTGGGAAGAAGTGAGGAGGTAAGGGGGTGGGGCTAGGTCAGTGGTCTGAGCCTCCAGGAGGGCTGTGGGCGTGCATGTAACTGGATCATCTCTGGGAGGCCTTGCCTTTAACCTGGAGCAGCCTCCGTAGAGGGGGTGGACCTAAAGAGGGCTTGCTCAGGTGGGTGGACCGGAAAAGGAGGGGTGAAAAGCTGGAGGCCTTAGGACCCACTCAGTTCATCTCTTTGCCCTTCGAGTTGCCTCTGATTAGCCACTGAGAAGTCGAGGGAGACCAGATCAACTATAGACCTAGGCTTAGTGACTTTGAAAGACTGTGTATGTGTAGGAGGGCTCTAAAAACATGTTCAACTGAACTGAGTATTGGAACTTAATTCCCTGCCTCCCCCTTGAAGCTCTTCCCCTTTGTGTGTGTGTGTGTGGGGGGGGGCGCCATACAGCATGTGTCTGTTCCCCGGTATTGCAAGCTACAAACCTAGGAGGACTCTAGTCAGCCAACTGGGGATATCTCTGAAGACTGGTTGTGGGAAAGAAGCAAGGGTTTCCAGTATGCCTGGTTGACCCTTTTGCCTTCCCTGGGACTGAGGACCGGGGGAAGCCCTTTGCTGCCCACCCCGCCCCCGGGGCTGGCCGCCAGCCTGGCTCCTAGAAATGGGCGGGCACATAGCTGGGGTTCAGCCGAGCGCGTCCTGATAAGGAGACCGCTCCTCCCAACTTTCCAGCTCAGGGAAGAAGGCTGAGGCATGGGGCAGGCAGACAGACAGACTGACTGACTGGGCATACCACTAGAATAAAGTGCACGGGAACACCCAGCACCAGTCATTCGTGCCTGGCCTCCACCCTTAAGGAGTCCCAGTGTCAAGACCTGTGGGAAGTGTGGTCGGTCCCCTTCTGAGCATGGCAAGTGGATGGCCCTGACCTCCCATCTGTAAAGTTCTGAGTTGGCCTGAACTGAGGTGAAGAGGTGGTGATGGGCAGATTACAGGTTCCTTGGGCTTTTGTCTCAGAAACTGGTGTTATGCACAGAGGCCTCACCCAGAGTACCAGTCTCAGTGCATGATTTAGTCTGGGGGCCTCTGGGAGTTACCTTTCCCTGGGCCCTTTCTGTTTAAGACTAAAGGCAGCGCTGAGTTTGGTGGCTGCCTATGTGGACGGAAATGTGGAGAAATACTTTAATCACAGCTCTGACCTGTTTATAGAGTTCCTTTCTCCTGCAAGTATCCATTAACTCTGGAATGAATCTCCTGCTCTTTGCTTCTCTACTTTTTTTTTTTTCTGTAATTATATTCAGTAAATTACTATTATCCAAATTGTGCCCGGGAAAGAGAGCGCGAGAGCTTCTAAAGGGCTGGAGGAGGCTGCCTAGGAAAACACAGGGTTCCCAGGCCAGGCCTGGAGGAATTAGAATGGGCTAGAAAGTTTTTCCTTTTATTTGGCCTGGCATTATCCCTTTGAAATGAGATCAATTTCAAGTTGGGCTTCCCGGCCCCGCCCCCTCGCGGCCCCTCGGTCTGCCTGTCTGCTCCCCGCTCCTCTCTTGGAGGTGAGGAAGCGGTGATAATGCCCAGTTTGCCTCTTGCTGGCGCCAGCCGGCTGCGCTGTTTATCTGGCTGCTGGGGGAATCTGGGCAGTTAGGCTCCTTCAGCCTTAAAGAGCCAGGAGCTCCTTTTCTGTCCTCCCGATCTTGGAGCTTGGAATCAGAGCCCTAGGTTCAGAAGGAAGAAGAAACAGACGCCCAGGAGCGCCCCTCCCCCACCCCCTCCATTCACGGCAGCCCGGGTATCACCCTCTGGGAGAAAGAAAAGTCGGAGGTCCAGGCAAGCATGTGGATCTTGTTCTACAGCAAAGAGCTGCCTTGAAAAGATGAGTGGAAAGTGTCAAATGGAAACTCCCGCCAGGCGCAGAGAGAGGCTGTGAACTTTTTTCTGGCCTCAAATGAAGGTCTAGATCCCAGAAGGCTAAGTAGTCCCTGAAGGCTGACCAGAGGGTGGCTGGGCTGGGCAGGCCTGGACTGAGTCCTGGTGTTCTTGGCTCCTGGCTGACTACTCAGCTTCTGGAGGAAGTTAGGGGAGGTTCTTCTAGTCTTGCCTGGGGCTGGAGGTCCGAGGGGCTTGGAGTTTTTGATGTCTTCCTCTTTTTTTTTTTTCTTGACCATGTCCAGTTCTCTCAGAGGAATCTGCAGAGACTGGAACTGTTCTATTTGAGTTTAGCACATGTTAATAATTTCCAGATCAATATTGTTCTTAACAATAAGTAGGACATCTTCTAGACAGGGGACAAAGAGCTAGGGGGTCAACTAGAAGATTCTCCTCTGATCCTGTGACTCAACTAGTGGAGGGTTCACCTCCTATGGCTCCATTCTCCCGAATCCTGGAGGCTGTGTGGGAGGGAGTGGGAGCGACAGGTAAGAATTATTGGTATTGTTCCCAGCACATCATTCATAACAGCAAGATGTGGAACCAACCCAAGTGTCCATTAGCTGATGAGTGGATGAACAGAGTGTGGTGTAGCCACACAATGGAATATCATCCAGCCATGAAAAAGGGCGAAGTGCACACACATGCCATGGCGTGGATGAACCTGGGGAACGAATGTTTGTGCTAAGTGAAAGAAACAGACACAAAAGGCCTGTGTGATTCCACGAATGTGAAACGTATAGAGTAGGCAATCCATAGAGACAAAAAGTAGATTAGTGGTTGCCTGGGGTTTGGGCTGGAGTATAGGAAGTGACTGTTAATGGGGATAGGATTTCTTCTTGTGGTGATGAAAATCTCCTATAATTAGATCATGGTGATGGTCACGCAACTCTTCGAATGCACCCCAAAACCACTAAATTGTATACTTTAAGAGAGAGGATCTTGGGCTGGAGAGATGGCTCAGTGGTTAAGAGCACTGACTGCTCTTCTTGAGGTCCTGAGTTCAAATCCCAGCAACCACATGATGGCTCACAACCTTCCATAATGAGATTCAATGCCCTCTTCTGGTGTGTCTGAAGATAGCTACAGTGTACTCATAAATAAAATAAATAAATCTTTAAAAAAAAAAAAAAAAAGAGAGAGGATCTTGTGGGTTTATACCTCCTATATCATGTTTTTCTTTCTTTTCTTTTCTTAGAGACATCATTTCTCTGTGTAACCCTGGCTGTCCTGAACATACTCTGTAGATCAGTGTAGATCAAGTTGGACTTGAACTCACAGAGATCTGCCCGTCCTGTTAGAGAGGGCTAGGGATATCCTCTGGTGTGCCTTATCACCATCCAGCCTTCCTTCCTTCCTTCCTTCCTTCCTTTCCATCTTTCTTTCTTTCTTTCTTTCTTTCTTTCTTTCTTTCTTTCTTTCTTTCTTCCTCTCTCTCTCTCTCTTTAAATAAAAAGATTACCTAGTGTTGGTCTCCAACAGCAACAGGATAATTTATGCAGCTGCCTTCAAGTATAGCCTTGGGCAGGTCCTTCCTGGTGGGATGTCAGGTGCTCTATCAATAAAAAGGAATTAAGATTCTTTGTTTTGGTGTGGCATGCCTGTAACCTCGGTGTTTAGGAGGCAGAGACCCAGGGATACCTTTGAGGCTAGCCTGAGGTATTGCATTAAGACTCTGTGAACAAGTGAAGCCCAGGCCCCTTTGAATCAGGTGAGCTAGAGTTGTGTTTTGTGGGCTGCTGACTGGAAACCTTGCTCTTTCTAGAGGGTTCTGTGGTTAAATGAAGTCCCTCCTGGAAGCTTAGCTGTCTTTCGCTGGCTGCATGTCTGCAGTTCTGGTTTATTGGTTTTTCTTTCTGTCTCACGATGTTAGGAACTCTGCCTCAGTTGGGATTGTAGCAGTGGCTGCTTCCTTGGGGGAAACAAGGCGAGGACTTTCTTTCCTCTGCCTTTTTTTTTTCTTTCAGGTAAAGTCCCCGTAAGAAGTACTAGGGATGGGCAGGGATATGCCTGTCGTGGGTTCAGGAGGTGGAGACAGGAGGGTCAGTAGTTCAAGGTCATTCCTGGTTGTCTATTGAATTCAGAGCCAGCCTTGGCTGTAAGAGATTTCAAAACACACACACACACACACACACACACACACACACACACGGGGGGGGGGGGAAAGGGGAGAGATATCAATAGATGGGGAAGACTGGGATGGTAACAGTTGCTTGCTACACTCTTGCTACTACCTCTGTTGCTGGAGACAGGTGTGGGGGCAGATGTCTAACCATGCACCTTGGGGTTTCAGGGGTTGTAAAAAAAAGGGTGTGCACACCAGGCCGACTCCAGTTCTGGCCCCCACAGCCAGTTTGCCTGGGAGTCACTTCCATTCACCAGGCTTCAGACTCCTCTATGCGGTGGGGATCCAGGCTCAGTCTTTTCTCCTTGAGAGCTCCATGCCTTTCCATGCTGTGTAGCTGGACCTCTCTCAGGTCTGGCTTCTGGGCTTAGGATGAATGAATGCAAGTGAAATAGCTCTTACTGAAAGTGCATAGTCTTCCTCCCTGTGTCCTGTTTGAGGTCACTGATTGGTCCCCTTTGGCTCTCAGATCCTTTCTCCCACTCTTGTCCTGGCCTGGAAACCCTATGCGAGCACTGGGTGGAGAGGGGCCCTTGGTCCTCGGTCTCTTGGAACAGTGAAGCTGAAGTTAGACCTGGGTGCAAATCCCAGCTCAGCCTTGATTGTCCTGGGTATCGGGAGCCAGGGCGTTTCCCCATAAGCAAAATAGGAACATGGATACCATCTTATATATTTATTTTGATCTCTGAGAAAAAAGTAAGTTGAAACTGGTGTTTGATGAGGATGATTAACTGTCGTGTACTTGAGGTCTGTAAGAATCAGAACGAACAGTGGTTAAGAGCCCTGGCTGTTCTCCTAGAGGACCTGAGTTCAATTCCCAGCAGTCACATGGCAGCTTACAACTGTCTGTAACTCCAGTTACCGCGGATCTGATACTTTCATAGAGACATACATGAAGGCAGAATACCAATGCCATGAAATAAGAGTAAATTATATTTTAAAAATTTTGAAGCCAGGTAATCCCAGCATTTGGGAGGCAGAGGCAGAGTTCAGAGACAGCCTGGTCTATAGAATAAGTTCTGGGCCAGCTGAGACTATGCAGAGAAACCCTGTGTGTGTGTGTGTGTGTGTGTGTGTGTGTGTGTGTGTGAGAGAGAGAGAGAGAGAGAGAGAGAGAAGAAGAAGAAGAAGAAGAAGAAGAAGAGAAGAAGAAGAAGAAGAAGAAGAAGAAGAAGAAGAAGAAGAAGAAGAAGAAGAAGAAGAAGAAGAAGGAGAAAAAATGTCTGGCACTGAGTGAATGTTCTGGTCTCTTCAGTGGCTTTGCCCGATTTGAACTCTCCTTTTTGACTCATGTCAACGGAGAGTCCTTGGTTTAGATTCAGAGCCTTGACTTTGTGGAAGCCACTTCTGGATGCAGAGGACAGGGTTGGGGCAGGAGAGGGAGGCCTCTTTTGGGTGTATGGAGCACTCGTAACTAATGCCCCTGTAACTAATGGTGCCTTATTATAATTGCGAAAACACTCATTACTCCCGTGTCATTCCTGATAGCCACCTAATAATAGTTATTACTCCTTTATTACTATGGAGTTTGCTTTAGCTTGGGATCTGATGGGGTTTGGTTTCATTTACAGAAAATGGAGGGTCATTTCATTCACCTAGATTGTTACTCAGTAGAGCAAATTGTTACTTCCCTGGTAAAGCAAGAGCCTAAGAAATTCCTCAGAAGGCAAAGGATATGATTTGAAAGAGGAGTATTTTAGGCAAACGGAAGGCAAACGCCATAGACAACTAGGAATCAGAGTCTGAGCTGGAAGGCTAGGACCCACTCCTGGCCGTTCTTTACAAAATGAGACACTAAGACCAGAGGCTGGAAGTAACTGGCCTAAAAATGTGGGGAGTTCCAGGGCCCCAGTAGCTCTGCCATCCCTCCTCACACTAGGAATGATGGTTCTAACGTGGCTTAAAATAATTTTTAAAAATTTTATTTTATTTTTGTTGTTTTTAATAAATCTTTTTTTCAAAGATTTATTTATTTATTATATATGAATACACTGTAGCTATCTTCAGACACACCAGAAGAGGACATCAGATCTCATTACAGATGGTTGTGAGCCACCATGTGGTTGCTGGGATTTGAACTCAGGACCTCTGGAAGTGCAGTCAGTGCTCTTAACCACTGAGCCATCTCTCCAGCCCTTAAAAATTTTATCGTTGTCATGTATATAGCGAGGGTGCATACATGGCACGAAACACATGTGAACGTTAGAGGACAACTCCAGACCATCTGTCGTCCTCTTCCGCCATGTGAGTTCTGGGGATCAAACTCAGGTCCTTATTCTTGGCAGCAAGCTTCTCTACATGCTAAGCCATCTCACTAGCCCCTGGCTTTCCCCAACCTCGCCCCCTTCCCCAACCACATTTCCATGTGTGGACCTTCTGAATTCTGATTTAACTTGTTGAGCTGTGCAAATGAAAATTGAGGAAGCCTCCATTCAGGTTTTATTTCACACAAGGAACATGATATTTTGGTATAAGTATATCCAAGGTGTGCTGTGTGGCTTGCGCTGACACTAAAGAGACTGTAAGCTGTGTTTAACCCAGATGCACGGCAGCCCACGTGCACGCGCTGACTTGTCACCAGTGTTTTTTAGTTGTGACGATAATGAAGGCGCTGTTTATGGGGGTGTGACCAAGAGCTGTGCTAAGCATTTTGCATACGCTATCTTTTGCCCTTCTGGCAAAACCGAGAGGTCTATGATTATCACCCCAGTTGTTTTTTTTTTTTGTTTTTTTTTTTTTTAGTTGAGGAACCGACTTGGAGAGGTGAGGGAACTTGCTGGAGCTCACCAAGCACAGGTGTCACAAGTAGGGACTGAGCCCCAGGCTGTCCGTGCCCTTTAGATTTGGGCGGCGGAGATGCTGGGAGACATGGGAGACTTCCTGGGGTTTGAGGAAACTGATAGTTAAAAGCACGTGGAACACCAGGTGTGACATGCTGTATCCTGTCTTCTAGAATCACCGCCGCCCCCCTATTCTCGACTGTCTCCTCCTGACCAGTACAAGCCACTGGGTAAGTGTGCCCTCCCCTGGATGGGTGGGCTGAATTGGGTGCCTTCAAACAGGGTGAAGTTTTACAAACACTCCCACGGCTGTTGCAGAAAGACTATTTACATCTTCAAATTCCAGGCTCCTCGTTAACCTCTCTGTGACCTTTAAACATGGGCCTGTGGGAGATAAATGGGTTCTGACTTAAGCTGTCCTTTGGAGGTGGGTTGGAATTTCTGGGTCTCTTTTTCTTCCTTCCTTCCCCCAGACTTGGGTTACTGTCCACCAGTGTGTTAACTGAGAGTATGACAGGCACACAGGGTATAGAGTCTTTGTTTAGCTATACCTGTCCTTGTCTCCCACCTGAACAGGTGGACAGAAGGCTAGCTGCCTCTGAGGGAGATACGTGGAGAGGGTATGTCATTGCAGACAAGTTCTGTGCTATGGCAAGCTGTCTTTTCTGTATAGCCTGGAGTCTTAAGTGCCAGCCTATGTTCTGGGGTTCACACATACATTTTAAAAAGCAGATGAGAAGCTGGAGAGATGGCTCATGGGTTGAGAGCACTTGCTGCTCATCCAAGAGGATCTGGGTTCGGTTCCCAACACCTGCATCAGGTGGTTCCCAGTTGCCTGCCACTTCAGTGCCCTCTTTTGGCCTCCAGGAGTGCTTGTATGCACTTGATGCACATGCAAACAAACACTCAGGCATGCACACACACACACACACACACACACACACTTATACACAGCTAGCTGACTAACTAACTGACTATTTAAAAGCAGAGATGCCCTGGGCCCTGTGCTCTCCTCTGTGGGTGCAGGGTAGTCATGTGGTCTGTGGAGTTCCAGTAGCAGGTGAGCTGGTCTTAAGAGGTCCAGCACAGCAACTCTATGACCAGTAGTTTCTGTGAGGCCCAGGCCTCCAAAGTGCATTGGCACGGTACAGGTGCTAGAACATTTCCATGTGAGCACAAAGAATAAGCTTGCACCGTTTCCGGTAGAAGCCTTCACTCTCAAGAGTGTGAGCTCTGGCTGGAAGGTCACTTCTCTGGGTCATGGATTCAGGTAGCTACCCCAAGTTTCTTCCAACCCTTCATCTCCAGTGAAGTCAGAGATACAGACACCCTAGACTTGCTTGAGGAGTTTGATCCCTGGAAAATAGAGCATAGGCTGTCCCTCGTGGGTGTGGGAGGCAGTGACTGAGCAGTGATGTTTGTTCCAGCTGTGAGCCCTGTGCCCGGGAGCTTTGTTTACTTGTCTGGGAACTAGTGGGGTCATGGTCGTATGGTAGATGAGGGGGAGCCAGCTGAGTGAGGAGAGGGAGACTCTAGCTGAGGAACTGCAGGGCTGAGAGACTGACCCAGCTCAGCCACAGCTCAGCTCAGGCCATGGCTTCCCCATCTTCCTGCCACAGACCAGCCTCGGAATCTCCTAAGTCCTATAGAGGGTGCCTTGCTTCATTAGAGAAAGAAACACTCAAAAGTTCATAGCCAATGGCAGGCTCATTGCCGGAGAAACTGTCAGTCAGCCTGAGGAAAAAGCAGAAAAGCCCTAGAGAGTGACCATTTAAAAATTAAAAGGAAGCCGGGAAGTGGTGGCGCACACTTTTAATCCCAGCACTTGGGAGGCAGAGGCAGGTGGATTTCTGAGTTCGAGGCCAGCCTGGTCTACAGAGTGAGTTCCAGGACAGCTAGGGCTACATAGAGAAACCCTGTCTCGAAAAAACCAACCAAACAACAACAACAACAAAAAATGCTATCAGGTGTTGCATTACTTCACAGTGGGGCTCCTGAGTTCCAGAAAGCAAAGATGGCTCTCCCTGGGGCTCACAGAACTTCATGTTAGCATGAGAGCTAAGAATGGCTTATACTGGTCTGATCGAATCAAACTGGTTGATGGAGACAGGATCTTCTTATGTAGTCTAGTCGGCTTCCCTTCAAACTTTCCATCCTCTTGCCTCAGACTCCTCCTTCCTGCTTGCTGGAATTACAGATGTGCAGCACTGTGGCTGGCTTTGTTTTTGTTTTTTAAATGACGTGGTGAAAAAAAAAAGTTACGAGAATACTTCCTCATGAACGGCAACAAAATGTCGGTGGTGGGAAGGCCATACTCCTCCACCTTGACCGCTGTTACTCCTTCATGCTACCCTGAGCTGAGCAAGCAGTGGTGAGGCTCTCGTGGTGGTGGAGGGTGCTTAACTCTGTTGTAGGAAAGGGTGGTGACCCCTAATACCACCAGTTGTTCCTGGAGGTGCATCTTAAACTGGGGCTCCAGATCCCACCCAGGGCCCCCTCAATGGCTTCAGGTGGTGATAGCAAGCAGCTGGGAGAGAGATCTCTTTCTATAGCAGCCACCACAGGAAGGTTGCCTTTGAGGGCCTCAGTGGAAAGTCTAGGCTTGGCAAGTGTGTGACAGGTACTCAGTAGCTAGCTTCAACCAGTAGAAGCTACTTGCCCTTTTTATTCTCTCTGGAAACTTCTGGGTGCTACTGGGTGTTACCTCTATGGATGTAGCAGTTCAGTTCCCAGCACACACATCGGGAACTCAGAACTGTCTGTAACTGCAGATTCAGCAAATACATGGAGACGCGTACTTACACATAATTAAAAATAATACAAGTAAAAAAATTTTTTTAAAAGTCATAGGACCCAACCAACCTGTGACCTGGTGTTTTTCCTTCAGATGATTGGTGGAGGGCTCAGTACTAGCAATATTTGACATTTTAAAGAACAAAACCTTCCACACCTTTTATGTATTTCAAATACTGACTCTTTGAAAGGAAGCTAAAGATAGCACACCAGATTCCAGGGATAGCCCTTTCCTCAACGTTGCCCCCTCACCATGGCCCCCTCACCGTGGCCCCCTCACCGAGCCTCACATGAGGCTCCAGACATTCTCAGGACATTAGGTATTAAATGCAGACTCAAGGTAGGGAAGATAGCTCAATCAGTAAAGTGCTAGGACATGAGTTCAATCCCCAGGTCTGGTGGTACATGCCTGTCCCGCGACAGAGGAGGCCAAGACAGGAGTTCTCCCTGGGACTCGCTCGCTGGCCAGCCAGCCTGACCTACTCAGTGGACTCTAGGCCAGTGAGACCCTGCCTCAAAAAGTCAAAAAGCAAGGTGAGGACTGATACCCAGAGATGACCTCTGGTGTGTACACACACTCACACGCACGCACACAGTGTGCACGTGCATACACACAAACATGCAAACACACATACATACGAAGAGTGCAAAATTCTAAATCCTCCACTTCAGCGCTGAAGGGTTTATTTTGATGATTTTCTTATATCTTTATCTTCAATACAGCAGATAATTTTTTTGTGCCTTGAGATATAGTACAATATTTTTTAAAATTATTATTTCCTTTTCCTTGCATTGTTTCCCTTTTTATTATTTATACGATTATTATATATTCTATATATTATATAATAATTACACACACACACAATCAATTTACTTCTTTGCTTCTCTGATGACATGAGACCAAGAACCAAAATCAAATTCAGCATCTGGCAATCGGGAAATGAAAAAGAAAAAAGCTGAATTGGGTCCTGTTTCATCTTTACCGCTTTGCAAGCCATGCGGGAAAAGGAAAAATTTTCTGCAAAATGAAATGGAATCCTGGCTAGCTAGAGCCTAAGCTGGGAGAATTGTTCCAGGAGTCCCAGCCCCTGGTGGCTGCTGGGCCATCTGGGGCCAGCCAAGCCAGATCTGGCTTGTGCTGGGTGAGCTGAAAAACTTATGGGCTTCCTGGTCCATGTGTCTCAACTCCTGGACAGACCTGTCTGTCCCTTACTGGGCACAGCTTCATACTGTTGGTAGCAGAGGCCCAGTCCTCAGAGGAAAAAAATTCCCAACTCTTCCCATTCCCCAGAGCACCAGTTTATGAACCCAGTGAGGTAGAAAACGTTCCCTTCCATCTCAGCGCACACCGCGGGCAGGGGACGGCCGACGATGCATGCCATATGAAGTGCTTAATTAAGCCTGCTTTTAAAATCAAGCATGAATGCAAAACCAAGCTCCACAGGCCGTTTGGATGTTGGGGAGTGGGAGAGTTGAGAGAGATAGCAAAAGTTAATCTGAGAGCAAACACTTGGGCCTTAGTGAGAAGCGTGTGGGAGCAGAAGTGACTAGCGACTTCTTAAGCTTCCCAGCTCCGGGAGGAAGGAAGGAAGGGGAGAGAGAAGGAAGCAAGAACGAACAACTTCAAGAATTTTAATGGTTGTGATTAAGTTTAGCAGCTATGAATTGTTCAGGGACTTAATTTAACCTTACCCAAACAGGCTTCAAGTTGGTGCTTGCTCAGTCCCCTGAACACAGACTGTTTCCACGGTCAGGACATCTGAGACTCTTCCTTATGTCAGGGGTCACAGTGGTGTGCATTTTCCCAGAAGGGTTCTGAGGCTAGATAGTTGGCCTGGTTTGGCGTGATCCTGAGACTGGGTTCTAGAGTGACATCAGAAACTTGTGAGGGGGCTGGAGTTGTAACTCGGCTGGTAAGTGGTTGCCTGACATACATGAAGTCCTGGGTTTGGTTCCCTGTGCTGCACACTCCAGCTTTGATGGCTCAGGCCTGCAATCTCAGCATTTAGAAGGTGAGAACAAGAGAGTCAGGAGTTCAAGGCCATCCTTGGCTAGGTATTGGCATCAAGGTCAGCCTGGGCTACAGGAACAAATAACTAATAAACACGTGGTCCCCCAGGACATCTGCCCTTTGTATGCATATGCCTTTTGGCCAACTGATTTCTCTTTTTTTTTCCTCCTTGAACAGATCTGTCCGATTCTACATTGTCTTACACTGAAACCGAGGCCACCAACTCCCTCCTCACTGCTCCGGGTGAATTCTCAGGTTGGCATATTTCTCCTTACTCCTCGCTGTGGGCGGTACCAATGGGAAGAGGTGCGGGTACGTTGGTGGAATGGATTTTGGTTTCTTGTGATTTTTTTTTTTTTTTGGTTTTTCGAGACAGGGTTTCTCTGAGTAGCCCTGGCTGTCCTGGAACTCACTCTGTAGACCAGGCTAGCCTCGAACTCTCGAACTCAGAAATCCGCCTGCCTCTGCCTCCCAAGTGCTGGGATTAAAGGCGTGCGCCACCACCGCCCGGCCGTTTCTTGTGATTTTTGTTCACTTGATTCGCCCACTCTGTAAATGGAAAGATGGTGTGTGTGTGTGTGTGTGTGTGTTTTGCTGGTGTTATTGGAGGTAAGAAATGTGTGCGGCATCACATGCGTGTCAGCCCAGTACTCAGGAGGCTGAAACCAGAGAGGAGTTTAATGCCAGCTTGGGCTCCAAAGCTACGTGGATGGGGACCTGAAGATAATAACTCGCCAGGTTTAACTGGGTTCTCCACCATGTCTCTGCCATTTCCATGGCTTAGAAAGGTCTCTCCATCATTGTAGCTTGGGACACTTCTCTGTAATAGGAGACCTCAAGGTGGGTGGGTCTTTTTCCCTCCGTGCTCTGGGGGAGGGGCTGTGGGTAAGCCAAGGGGATAGCTTGGGCAGACTGGCAAGGGGGGGAGTTTGCTAAAAGCTGGTCGTATTTGTGCCCTATACATGACAAGAAGCCGGAGGAAGGAACGGAACCCCTGGCTTTGGTGCTGTCCCCTGACTGTCTGAAATTCCTAGATGCTGGCCCTAAGACCCCTCAGATTCAAGGGAACTTCTTCATATGAGAGGCTGGGTAGGAGGAACTGGGGCAGGAGGACCAGGAGACTTGGGTGTCTGAGGTCCTTGTGGCCTTCTGGGAGCATGATCAGTAGAGTGTGCCATGTGGCAGCTGGGCTTGTGGCCTGGGGTGGGGGGTAGCTAGCTGAGCCTCTGCATCTTCTCCTGGCTCTACATCCAAGCATAAAAGCAGAGTAGTGGGGATGAGTGACCAGGGTGAGCCAGGCTCAACCCAGCGCCTTACATTGTGTCAAGATAGCTGGGCTGTCAACCCATACGTGTAGTGATTCCTTGTGTCCCTCAGGGCCACATAGCCTTTGTGGCCACAGGAACCTGAGCTCCTTGCTAGTTCAGTGTACCCTGATGACTATATTCCCAGAATTCCCTTTGTCACTTCTTGTGCTCCTGTGAGTCTTAAGGTGACAATGCTGGCTGCTCCCAGACACTTCTCTGTTTCCCTAGCCTAGAGCTCTTCCCTGTCCATTTCCTGGTCTTCCTGAGTTCCTGGGAAGAGACCACGGGACTGTGGTTGTTTTAAGAGATGGAGGCAGAAGTTGAAACCCTACGGTGAGCTTGTGGCCCACGTGACACAGGAATCCAGGTCTCCTATCTCCGACTCCTGTCTGCTCTCTGATCCCTTAAAGATCTAGCCCAGGTAGCTGCGTGTCACCACGCCTTTAAGCCTAGAACGCAAGGGAGCAGAGGCAGGCAAACATTTGTGATACAGATTATAGCCTGGTCTATAGTTCCAGCCAGCTGGAGATACATAGTGAGACTCATCACAAAAAAAGGACAAAAAACAAAAGATCCAGGCAGGATGCCGGGTGGTGGTAGTGGCTCACTGCTTTAATCCCAGCACTCGGGAGGCAGAGGCAGGTGTATCTTTGAGTTCGAGGCCAGCCTGGTCTACAGAATGAGTTCCAGGATAACCAGTGCTACACAGAGAAGCCCTGTCTTGAGGGATGGGGGCAGGGGGTGGAGAGAAAAGATTCAGCCACGTGATGCCAAGTTACAGCATAGACCATTTTCTCCTCCGGCATGCAGGCAGAGCCACATGTGACTGAAATGAAGGGACACTGATTATTTTTGAGTTTATGATTCTGGGTCCCTGCCAGCTCTCATGGCTGTTAAGTCAGGGGAATTGCCTTGGTGCCCTTGGGTTGCAGGATAAATGGGTGCTTTTACATCTTTTTTCCTTGTCAACTGTGGAAACGTGTGTGTGCGTGTATGTGTGTGGTGTGGTGTGTGTTTCACAGTGCATTTGCATTTGTGAGCTTCCTTGATTGCAGAGGAAGCAGGTTCTGCTTGGTTCCTGTTTGAAGGACTGGACCTCAAAGCACACCTGCAGGAGGCCTTCCCCCAACCAGGCTCCTGCACCCCACGCACATGTGGGGACCATAGACTGGACTGTGTTGGGGTAGCCTGTGCTGGGGACGTCTACCCAGATATCTCAGAGCTGATCCTGTAGTACTGGGCAGTGAAGAGGCCACTGTTGGTCTTGATTGTCACGGAAAAATAAAAGTGGCTGGGCGGGTTGTGGTGCACGCTTTTAGTCCCAGCACTCGGGAGTCAGAGGCAGGTGGATTTCTGAGTTCGAGACCAGCCTGGTCTATAGGATGAGATCCAAGATAGCCAAGGCGACACAGAGATACCTGTCTTGAAAACAAACGGGACAAAAAGGAAAAAAAGGTGTCTAGTGGTTGGCATTCTGAGAGGCTGAAAGATGTGAGAAGAAAGTTTGGGGTGTGAGGGAGGAGGGAATGCTGTGTAATGGGCTTTGGGCTGGAATCTTGATGGTCTGAGAAAGCAAGTGGAATGGTTTTTGTGTCCTCCTGTGTTGGTATTGGCTAGAGGGGCGGGGGTCCTTGGCAGGTGGGGAAAAGTCCCAGGGGACCACAGGCCTTGATGGATAGGAGAGTCATGACTACTTCATCCTGTTCGGATAGTGATGTCACACAGGAGGGCATGGGGGGGATTTGAAATCAGAAAGGCCAGGAGCAGAGTGGGTCAGGCCAAGACATTTGATGGTCAGGGACCACCAGTAGGGTGATTGCGGTGTTGGTGATGATATTGGTGTCTCTCGACCCCCACTCTCAGATCAGTACCAACTCTTCTTCATCGTCTTGACTGGCCACTTAGGAAGATAGTTGCCATTCTCCCACTGTCCCTACAGAGTCCCTTCTGGAACAGTACACGTTCCTGGTCCTGTTCACAGTTTGCTCATGGAGGCTTGGGTGGAGTAACTTTAGTGCCAGGGCTGCAGTGAGAACGCACTGACACAGGACCCCGCTTCTCTGTGCAACCACTGAGCAAATCTCCTAGAGAACACAGAGGCCCACCAGACAACGACTGTGCTATCCTTCTGTTCTGTGTCCTGATGGATTGTGCCCTTGAGGGCCTGGTCCCTCTCACATTAGACCAGCCTGACAATCACAGCCTGGCCAAACCTCCTGTCTCTCGGTCCTCTTGTCCTGTGACTAAGGCCACATAGGGGGATGGCAGAATTTGGGAACCAGTCACAGGCCCAGGCAGACGAGGACACATGAGAAGCTCCAGGGAAGCAGGGGGTCCTGTTCTAATTTGACAGAATGAGGCCTCTTTTGGGGGTGCACTCGGAACTCTGGTGCTATGGTGTCCTCACTTCATTTGTGTCTGGGGTACTATCTCCTGGCTATCCAAAGTCACTGTAGGTATCCACTGTCAGCATGGGCTCTCAGTCAGGTCCTGTGATCCACACAGGAAACCGAAGGTCAAAGGGTACAGGTGACTTCACCAAGGTCACTCAGGTGGGAGAGATTAGACATGCACCATCAACCAGATCCCGTAGAACCTCACGTCCAGTGTCTTCAGTGAGATTTGGATAAAATCACCAGCCTTGAAGTCTGTTTTGGGGGTGTTCTTGGCCCTCTGGGGTTGTGATTTTCTTGCTTCACTTGGGTCTGGGGTACTGTCCTCTGGCTAGCTAAGGACCCCTTGTCCTCTTGGGCATCTTCTTTAAAGCACTGACATCTCTTTCCTGTTCCCTTGACTTCAGTACAGTTGGATTAAGCATGATCAGCTGAAGGTACTCACACTACGGTGTGGGTGGCTGTGAGTTATCCTCTTTTGGAAGGCAGAGTATGCTTTCAGTCATAGAAGTGCAGCGCGAGGGGGCAGTGGGAACTGGTGGTTTGAGGAGAGCTGGTGGGATGGGCAAGATTCTCTCAGCATCCTCTATTGCAACCTAGAAGAAGAGAGTACCCTGGGTGGGCGAGAGAAGGAAGAACTGTAGTCATTCCATGAGAACTCAAGGTGGCAGGCCACTGAACATGTAGGCCTGCCCAGTCCCATGCTGGGGCACCTGGCTGGTATCTGTACACCCCACGATTACCATTTGGTAACTAATCAGAGCCTCATGGATAATTGGTCAGGTTTATTTAATCCAGCATTTTCTTTATCCCATATAAGCTGCCTGTAGTGGAGACTAGGCAGTCCCTTCTGTTGGCCTTAACTGTGTTTGCTAGCCTCTCAGTCTGGGCTATATCACTGGAAGCATACCCTCCTCAGGAGTAGGCAGTACTGTTGTGGTGGTTGGGGCTGAGCTGGATCTGGGTGTCTACCTAATCTGAAGCTCCTTAGGGACCCTGGCCCTCCTATCCATGTTCTCATTCTCCAAGCTAACAGTTTGGAGACAGGCTCAGAGAGATTAAGAGACTGGCTGTGAGCCATACAGCAAGCACTGGTGGCTGGAGTTAGCCAAGAAGTAGGTGGCCCTGTGTTGTTTGTTCACCTGCGCTCTGTCCCGTGGCTCTTGGCTCTCAGCTGTGTGCCCTTTGTCCACATTTTCAGTTCCATACAGATGAGACAATGTTGCTGTCTCTCTTTGATTGTCGGGGTCACGGGTCTTGTCTAGCAACAGCCTCTGTCTCTGTGTCCCTAAGGACTCTGGCAGCTTCAGCCGGCACACATCTCCCCGGCAGAGGCTTCGTAACAGTTAGCTCCGGGTTCAAGTCTCTGCTCTGCCACCTGAGTAGTTGAGAGGGGGCAGCTGCTTAGCCACCCTGCCCCTCAGTTTTTCTACTTGCGGAATGGGAGACAATAGTAAAATGGCCTTTAAAGAAGGCAGTAACTGCACCTCTGGTCAGAAAGGTGTAGTCTTGTGTGAGGGTGTGGCTCTTAAAGGTACCTAACCTGGAGATGAGACCTGTATCAATTCTGCCCTCCAGGTGCCCACATCAGGTGCCGTGGTAGGAGGCAGTTGGGAGCCTCCTGTTGAGAGGCAGCCAGGAGTCTCAGAAGAGGGGGTTACCCAAGTGGGGCTTTAAAGGATAGCTAGAAGTCTGCCATTGTTTCTTTATACGTGCACATGTGGTATGTTCATATGTGCACGTGTGGTGTGTTCATATGTGCACATGTAGTATGTTCATACATGCACATATGGCATGTTCATATATGTACATGTGGTATGTTCATATGTGCACATGTGGTGAGTTTATATGTGCATGTGTGATATGTTCATACGTGCACATATGGTATGTTCATATGTGCACGTGTGGTGTGTTCATATGTGCACATGTAGTATGTTCATATGTGCGCATGTGGTATGTTCATATGTGCACACGTGGTATGTTCATATGTGCACATGTGGTATGTTCATACGTGCACATGTGGTATGTTCATACGTGCACACGTGGTATGCTCACATGTGCACACGTGGTGTGTTCATATGTGCACACGTGTATGAGTTTGAGTGCCATAGCACAGCTCCCAGGAGTTGCTCCTTTCCTTCCACCCATGTGGGACCCAGGGATCCAACTCAGTTGTCAGGCTTGACAGCGTGCACCTCACCCGGTAGACCCATCTCCCCGGGGGGAGGCAGGGATACAGGGCCAGCTCAGTGAGCTCCAGGAGCAGTCACACCTGGTGGTCAGTAGGGCCTGGATGCTACCATGCCTCTGAATGGTGTTCTTCGGATGAGCCTAGACTTACTGGGTGGTTGGGAGGAAATGGAGACAGCGGGGAGGAAATGCTAGCTGAAAAGATGGTTTTCTTAGGCCTTGGAGTTAGACTCTGGTTGGGTGGTCTCGTACTTGATTATGGGGGTTCCCTGGATAAAAAAGGCATCCTGGGATAGTGGGGTGGGGGACAGCTGGTGCTGTCCTCCCATGAACAGTGTCTGTTAGTGGCAAGCCCCTTCCCTGGGTTCTTTTTTTTAATTTCCATTTTCTCTTCTTTGTGCTCCTGACATGTCACAGAGACTCTTTTCTCCCAGGCTAGTTGCCAAGGGTGACAGGTCATGCAGAGGGGTAGAGGTGGCTGCTGAAAGATGACCAAGTGCCTGCTGTGTGTGTGTCGCACAGGGGTACCTTCAGGGGTATGTCACGGAGCATGATGGGATAAGGCAGTTTGCCGGGGTGGGTTCCAAGCTTAGCTCTGTCCTTTCCTGCTGGGTGGCTCCAAGCAAGCAAGACCCTTGCCTCCAGCACCTCAGTGTGATGCTACACAGGAGCATTGGGTCAGGGATCTCCAGCTCCATGGTGCCAGTGTGCCTCTGGATGTCGGTTCCAGCTCTTAGGTCTTAGGAGGTAGATGGGTTTCGAGGCTGGCCTTTATGGAGTACATCATCTTTGCACATCTTCTCTTCATGGCCCCATGCACAGCTTGAGACAGAGCTACGGGAAGAGGAAAGAGGGCTGGAGTCCCAGATGCCAGGACTCTGTTGGGATTGTGGGTGTTAGGGACAGTTTCACAAAAGCAGGCCATTCTGGGTTGGGTCTTGTAGGCTGACTAAGCGCTTGCTAAGAACAGGCTATGAGTTTTCTCTCAGTAGAGGGAACAGCTTGTGCAGAAATAGCTGAAGGTGGACGTGGGAGGGACGGGAGGGTGTGGAGAGTCCTGAGTGGTTCTCCTGAATGCTGTGGTTAAGAACAGAGGGATTATGGCCCCTGGGGACCAGGGAACCCTAGGACATGCTTGGTCCTAAAGGACATTGCCTAGCATTAAGCTAGCCCATAGCAGGGGTTCCCTTTTGTAAGTAGAAAAATCTGAATGTTCATGGAGACCAAGACAAAGCACTCAGCGCACGCGCGCGCACACACACACACACACACACTCACACTCACACATACTCTCACACACACATACACACACAAACACTCACACACAAACACACTCACACACACTCTCTCACACACATACACTCACTCTCACACACATTCTCACACACACACACATACACACACAAACACACTCACTCTCACACACTCACACATATTCTCACACACACTCACACATACTCTCACACACTCACACACAAACATAAACACGCACTCATACACACTCATACACACACATACTCTCACACACACATTCTCACACACACATACACAAACACACTCACACACACACTCTCACCCACACACTCATCACACACACTCTCTCACACACTCACACACTCATTAAACACACACATACATACTCACAGACACACACATTCTCACACACTCTCTCACACACACAGACACACAAACATGCACTCACATACACACTATAGTTAATGACCCTGTAAGCACAGAGCCCTGTGCCAGGCGCTTTCTCAAGTGCCATACATCTATGAGTTCATGGAATTTTCCAACACCTCTATGAGGCAGCCACTTTATTAGCCAAATTAAAGGAAGAAATGACGGAAGCTCAGAGAGGTTGAGTTGCTTGCCTAAGCTCACTCAGCTGGAAAACTTGGCTGGCCTCTGTGGGGCCTCCTGGGTACCCCGTCTGCCTCCTGGACAGTACAGGATTCAAATATGATCTTTGAGCTTCTGTGGTTTCTTTGCCTTCAGGGAACCAAGCTTCAGCATGAACAAATGTCTGTCACCCCAGATAGGGCACCGGTGACCAACAATAGGATTTTCACAAAGTCCAGCTTGGAGAGCCAGTGAATGTATTGGTTGGCTTGGAGAACGTGGGCAAAGGGTTACTCCCAGGAGCCTCTGTGGCTCCAAAGCCAGAGATCCACATCACTGCCAAGTTCCACCCCATCATGCGTGGTGATGTCATGGAAGCTGTATCATGGAGTCCTCCTTTCTCTTATATGTTCTAGCCTCCTCTGAGAGCACCGTGGCTAGGGAAGAGAGGAGGAAGTAATGGCTGGCCTCCCAAGCGAGCATCTTGTGATCCTTACCTCCCTCTCTCTAACTAGGGAGTGTCAGCAGCTCCTTGCCTATCACCATAGACCTAGCTGTCACGGTATTGTTCTACTGAATTAGTTGCCATGGCTACCAGGTATCTCCACAGCAAGACGGCAGTGGCGTGAACCCGTTATCGTATGCATCAGGGCATCTCTGCTCCTTGCCTGGTGGTAGGTGAAGGAGCGAGTAGTCAGGGAACTAGTGGAAGAGCTGAGAGGCAGCTGCTGGGTGTCTTCTGGGGTGCTGTGATTCTGAGCCACTCCCAGGACATCTTGGGATGCCTTTACCCAGGTTGCTTTTACCCAGTGGTCTCTGGCACAGGCTTTCTGAGGGCCTTCCAGAGGGTCCTCTTACCTAGTTTTGCTGTGTGTATGTGTGTGTGTGTGTGTGTGTGTGTGCGTACGAGCGCAAGTACCCTTGTACTCTCTCACACCATTCCCTCTAGCCCAGTCTCCCTGAGTATCAGCAACACTCAGGGGACACATTCAAACGTTTCCTTGTCTGGGTTGAGTGGCATTTCTTCCATGCAGAGAATATATCCTGAAGATACTTGACCAGACATTTTCTTTTTTTTTTTTTTTTTTTTTTAGATTTATTTATTTATTTTTTATTTATGAATATACTGTCACTGTCTTCAGACACACCAGAAGAGGGCATCCAATCTCATTACGGATGGTTGTGAGCCACCATGTGGTTGCTGGGACTTGAACTCAGGACCTCTGGAAGAGCAGTCAGTGCTCTCAACCGCTGAGCCATCTCTCCAGCCCGACCAGACATTTTCATATGAAACATTTTCCCTCCATGACCCTTGGCTGCCTATCTCCATTTTGTGGAAAGAATGTCTGAGATTTATGGCCTGTCCCTATGGTCCCCAGCCTGAGAGGGTAAAGCCTGAGGGACTGAAGTCCACAGAGTAGCCCATCACCCACCCTACCCTAAGCCTTGTGTTAGAAGGCCCCACTCACCTAATGGTAGAAGTTTTTGGATTTGGAAAAGCAGAGGTCTTGTGTCTGGAGCTGGCCTCAAAGCCACCAGCCCAGACTGTGAGGTATCACTGCCAACATGTTAGTGACCTTTAAAAGAGAATCGAGGAGTTGGACACATAGGTTAGTTAGCAGAGAACTTGCTTTGTGTGCACAAAGCCGTGGGTTCAGTCCCTAAGTACCACATATACTGGACCCAGTGTCCACACCCGTAATGCCACACCTGGAAGGTGGGGGCAGGAAGATCAGATGTTCAAGACCACCCTCAGCTACATAATGAACCCAGCCTGGGTTATGTGAGATCCTGTCTCAAAAAACCTGGAAATGATTTTATTCCCTTAGTCGTCTGGGATCAGGCAAGAGTGGACAGGGCTGGAGAAACCAACCACCAGCCAGGTTGGTAAAATGGCAGGGAAGTCACTCAGCAAGAGACTTGTAAGGACTGAGTTGGCTGGTCTATGCACAAAGCTGAGAATCAAGAGTTCCACTGATAGACCCATTTTACAGATGGAAAGGCCACGTGGTGGCAGTTTGAGATGACCAAAGGGTAGAAGGCCTAGGCCTCCTGGACTTCTGTCTGGGTAGTACTATTTTTATACTTCAGAAGCCCCTTGGACTGTCTGTATTCTCTGCTCAGTGAGGGAGAAAGGGGCAGCCAACCCAGACGGACAGCCATGCAGAATTTGGACAGAGCCAGGCACTTTTCTACTCTCCTCAGCATTCAAAAGCTCAGACTACAGTGGAGTCCTGAAGGTGGCATAACCCAGGTCCCTGTTCCAGACCAGAGCCTAGAGTTTCCTCAGCTAGACTGAAGTCCCAGTGATCCTCCTGCCTCTGTCCAACTCGGGCTAGGGTTACAGTTGTGTTCAGGACTACACCCAACTACTTATGTGGGTGCTGGGCTCTGAACTTTGGTCCTCATGACTGCTGGACAGTGCTCTCATTACTGAGCCGTCTTTCCAGTCCTCATGTCTAGCTTCTTTCCTTCAGCAGAGTGTGGGTGAGTGCTTTGTGCTGCTGCCATGTGCAGCTGCCTGCCGTTCTCATTTCTGGATGGAGTTTGTGGGCCGCGTGAAGGATCTGTGCGTTCTCTCTCATCTACACCACAGTTCCAGGAATCTGTGGCCCCTAGTCTGGGACTCCTACCCATGATGCAACAGTAAACATTCTGAGCTGGCCTTCTCATGGTCACGGGGACACGTTTCTCTTGGTTGTATACCTGGGCGTAGAGATGGTGGCTAGCCATTATCAGCCCCGTACCTCTTTCTAAAGGATCTGGGGATCGTTTCCAGGATCATAGCCTTAATGTGTGTGTACATGTGATTGCACATATGTTTATGCATGTACAGGTATATTTGAAGGCCAGAGGTCAACCATATGTGTCATTCTTTGAGGTGCTATCTACCTTGTTTTCTTGAGACATGTTTCCCACTGGCTTAAAGCTCACCAGGTAGGCAAGGTTGGTTGACCAGTGAGCATGTATCGAGCTGCCTGTCTCTACCTCCCCAGTGCTGGGATTACAAGTACATGCTACCATCCTTGGCCCCCCCCCCCCTTAATGTAGGTCCTGGGGATTGAACTCGGGGGAAGCGGTTTATAGACAAGCTTTGGGACAGTTTCTCACGAGTCCTTCTGCCAGGGCCACAGGCATTTCAGTCTGGGCCATTGGAGAGAGGTGTTCATTTGAAGCCTCAGAGCTGAGCCTAGCCCTGGGCTGTTCCTCTGGGTCCAGGACTCCTGCCTTCATGGCAGCCATGCCCAACCTACCACTCAAGTAGATCTGAGTCCTGGGCCTCGGGCTTCTCAGCCAGAGCTCCACATCTCCTAGGGCCCTGGGCAGTTAGTGCACTCTGAGAAAAACAGAAAGGAGGCAGGAGTGGAAGGAAACTCAACACTGGAAAAGAAGTATGTCTCCACTGAGCCAGGCCTTTCACCGGTAGCCAAAACATGACATTCCTGTACCCCAGGAACCACAGCCAGCTTGCCTCTCTGAGCTGTAAATCTTGCCTGGAGCTGAGCTGAGACAGTCCCTGGGACACAGGCAGGCAGTGTCCTTCAGCTGTTTGATGATGCCGAGCCTTGGGGAGACTTCATCATCTTTTCAGGGCTTTTGCTGTGGCCCAGGTGTACGGGGCTTCTTGTAGGCCTCAGGAAGAGCAGTGTGCACTTAACCCTAAGGGGCTCTTCTGCCTACCCACCCTCCCTTTCTTGGGTGCTTTGATGGGTAAGAGGTGTTTATGGGCTTGATTCACGACCCAGTTACCAGGGTTTTCCACGGAAATAACTTATTAAAGGGGCCGTGCACATAGCGGCATTGAAGTCTAGCGGGTGGTGTGCATCAAAGGCGGCACTGGGGCCTGGCAGTTGGAGCTTCGAGGGGTCCAGGGCTAGGGACTAGGGCCAGGCTTCTGAGGGGGACAGGCAGGGGGGTGACTGGGCTGCAGAGAAAACACTTAGGCTTAAGAAAACACCTCAGACAAACTGAAATTCAAGCCGTCGGAAAGGAACGAGTGCGCTGGCGTGTTTGTATGGGTTGGGGTGGGGTGGGTAAGGCCCAAGGTCCCAGGCCAGCCCCACCCACCAGGAATGGGGACACACATGCAGTGCCTGAGCTCTGCTGTCATGCCCCTTGGCACAGGGCTGTTTGGGGGAGGAAGCACCAAGGATGCACAGTGCCGGGCGCCAGCCCTAGAAGGATGGGCAGAGCCATCTGGTGGAGAAGAGAGGATGGGGAAAGGGATCTTGGAGGCCTTCTCTTCCCAGGTGCTTGATCCTTTGATTCAATATCCTGCCTGGATTTGTTTTGTTTTGAGGCAGTCTTCTGTAGCCCAGGCTAGCCCTGAACGTGCTCTATAGCCGAGAATGGCCTTGAATTTCTGATCCTCCTGCCTCCACATCCTGAGGGCTGAGAATATAGGTTTGTGCCACAAATGCCCATATTCACTTATGGAGCAGACCCAGAGGTCTGTGCACTCCTCTGACTGAGCTACATCCCCAAGGCCTGTATTATTCTGTCCTCCTTGCCGCTCCCCCTCTCTCCCTCTCTCCCTCTCCCTTCTTCCCTCCCTCCCTTTGTACGTGTCTGTGGTGTTTATGACGTGTATATGCACTGAAATGCATAGGACCAGAGGCCGGGCCTTCTTCGTCTCTTGCCTTATCATCTGCCTTAGTTTTTGAGACAGTCTTTCACTGAACAAACAGTAGCTCACTGTCTTTGTGGGGTTGGCTTTCAAGCCTCTGGGACCTGCCTGGGTTTGTTCCCTTCCCCTGCTTCAAGTGGGGTTACAGGCATACACCAGCCCCAACTTCTACCTGAGTGTGAGAATTTGAATTCAGATCCTTCATTTGCACAGTCAGCGCTTTACCTGCTGAGAGAGTTCCACAACCCCTAATTTGTTTTTGAGGTAGCCTTCCTTTTCCAGGAAGCCTTCAGAGACTGCAGCCCTCTCTCAGCAGCTTCTTTTTTCTGTACTTTTAGTGGGTACCATCTCTCTACTTCTTTCCTGCAGAGGACTTTGTATAGACCTTCTGTCCCCTGCCAGACAATGCATGACTTTTGGTCAGGACCTGGGTCTGCTTCTGCTCTTGGGCAACACATGACAATCATGATGGGTGTATCATAGTGGCCAAGTACAGGATGAATGTACATACCATGTTTCTTACTCCATATGCTTATTCATTCTTAATGATTTAGGGTCTGTGGTGATTTGTATCCATTTTACAGATGAGAAAGCCAAGGCCCAGATTAGAGAAGTAAGGTGCTCGTGATTGACAAGTGAATAGGGTCACTGGTACCTGCACCCATGTCAGCCTGACTCCAGAGTCTGTTACCCTGTACCTCTCTAGGCTGGCATGGCCCTCAGGCTCTGTCAGTCAGTCAGTCAGTCAGTCAGTCACCAGTAGCTAGAAAAATAAGACAAGCTCTCTGGAGCAGACAGGGTTTTTGTTGTTGGTTTTTTTTTTTGTTTTGTTTTTTGTTTGTTTTTGTTTTGTTTTTGTTTTTGGTCCAGATGAGATGCAATGTATGTTTTTGAAATTTTTGTTTTTAAGTATCCTGCTGCATGAAGTTTGCCCTTTTGGAACCAGTTACCACATAATAGTTGTTCTTTGTCATGCCTTCTGAAGGGCTCTTCCAAACTCCGAGGTCACCAGAGTTTCTTCTGGAAGTTTGATTGTTTGGGGTTTTGAGTTTAGGCTTTTAAATTAAAAAATATTTTTTAAAATGTATTTACTTTTGTTTACATGCATTGGTGTTTTGCTTGCATGTGTGAGGGTGTTGGATCCCCTGGAACTGGAGTTACAGCCAGTTGTGAGCCACCATGTGGATGCTGGGAATTGAACTTAAATCCTCCAGAGGAGCAGTTAATGCTCTTCACTGCTGAGCCATCTCTCCAGCCCTGTGTTGAGGTTTATAATCTATGATGAATTGATTTTTTTTAAATATATGTGTGTGTGTGCGTGCATGCGTGCGTGCGTGTGTGTCTGTCCTGGAACTTGCTCTGTTGACCAGGCTAGCCACAAAATCAGAGATTTCCCTGTCCCTGTCTCCTGAGTGCTGGGATAAAAGGTGTGCCCCATCACTGGCTGGCTGTCATTTTTTTTTTAAAAAACGAAGGTTTCCTACCATTGATTCAAAAGATATTTCTTTCTTGGGAACTATATTGGTTGGGACCTTTGTCAAAAGCCAATTTATGAGATGATGTGGCTCAGTGTTTACCTAGCATACAGGAAGCCGCACAGTCTGCAATACCGTATCCACCAGCTATAGGAACACAGGGCTGTGAATCGTAGCACTGAGGAGGTAGAGGCAGAAGGATCAGAAGTTCAAAACCGTCTTTGACTATATAGTGAGTTCAATGCCAGCCTGGGTTACACGAGACTCTGCCTTTAAAAAAAGTTCATGATTATGACACATACGCAGTTCTCCTTCTAGGTTCTTCTACATGTTTTGGTGTGTATCTTTTTCTTGTTCCAATATGTCTGAGTATTGATTACTACTGTGTGTGTTTTATGATGAACTTGGAAACCAAGTAGTGTGAATTATTCAACCTTGTTTTGAAAGTTTTGGCTTCTTCAGGTTTTTCCCATTTGCTATTTATTTGCTATGAATTTTAGGTCAGCCTACTGACTGCCACAGAAAGGCCAGTGGGGATGTGTATTGAGATTGCCTGGAATCTGAAGATCAATATGGGAGAAACTGTCATTTGACTCCTCAGCTAATGATATGCTAATGATATGCTAATGAACAACCCTCTTTCCCCACATCTTTCTTCAGTGCCTCAGCTAAATGTGTGGACAGGGCTTCCATATTCTTTCTCCCCCACGCCTTCCTTTTTTGAGACATGTTTCTCTGTGTAGCCCTGGCTGTCCTGGAACATACTTTGTAGATCAAGCTGGCCTTGAACTCAGAGATTTGCCTGTCTCTGCCTCCCAGGTTCTGGGATTAATAGTGTGTGCCACTACCACCCTACAATTACCATAAAGTGATACTTTATGTTTTCTAGAGACTGCTCCTTGGTGGGTAGAGTGCTTAATGGTACACACAGGGCCCAGTATTCACTCCCCAGCACTGCATAAGTTAGATGTGGTAGTTCACATATATAATAAAACTAGGTTATTTGATGCAGGGGAATCAAGTTCAAGATCACTGTTGTCTGTATGTAGCAAATTCAAAGGCAGCTTGGGCTACATGAGACCCTGTCTCCAAACAAACAAAACCCTGCCAATTCCTACCCCCCCAAACCCCACAAACATTTTCTAGATGCATGCTATTAATCATTAGAAGCTATCTCGTGTTGCAGGTGAAGAAATATAATTTAAAAATTCTATTTATTTATTTTGTGTATATATGTGTAGGTGCACATGCCACAGTGCATATGTGGAGGTCAGAGGACAACCTGTGGGAGTCTATTCTTTCTTTCTACCGTGTGGGTCCTAGGGATGGAACTCAGATTGTCAGGGTTGCAGGCAGCAAGTGTCTGTACCTGCTTAGGTTTCGAGGATGGCTAAGGCCTTTTGGGGGGCTATTTCTCATTTTCTCATGGATCAGAAACTGTCAGAGTCTTAGCCTGGGGTTGCATAGTGGCTGATGGAAGGTGCTTTGGACTATTCGGGGCAGAAGGAAGCCCCAAGGTCAGAGGCAGCCATAGGTGCTGGCAGCCAGGAGGCTCGGGGCCCTTCCAGGATTGCTGACACTGAGAGGTGGCCAGTTCATGTTTGACTGTTTTCAGAATCTCAGAGCCCGGGGCTTGGAAGAGCGGATTTTGGCTGACCTCACCCTGAGGTGATGAGTGTGGAGTTTAAAGGCCTTTGTAACTCTTTGGTTTGGAATGGGGCTCTGGACAGAGCTGGGGAAAACACTGGAACCTGTCAGTACTGGCCTCTCTTGCTCCACCTCTGGAAAGAGGCAATTGTCTCTTTCTTTGTTACCACAGAAGTCCCAGGAACCTGACAGACAGGATTCAGAGAGGGAGAAGAGGTCCCTAGCTAGGCCTTTGGATAGAGCCAGAATGGGCTCTAAGCATTTACTGACAGCCCGTTATTAGTCCTGACTTGCGTTGGAACCTCTGAGTGTTGCAGGTGAAGAAATGGAAACCCTTTTCATTCACTTACCAGTCACTCCAGGAGCACTTTAAAGAGCTGTGATTCAAAACCAATTGTGTGTGTGTGTTCACCTGTGTGTATTCTTGTGTGAAAGGACGAACATGAGTGCACATGCGTGTGGGGACCAGAGGATAATCCCCCAGGGTTTCACTTTTTGTTCTAGATAAGGTTGGCCTGGAACTTTGCCAAGTAGGTTAGGCCAGCTGACTGGAGAGCTCTGCGGATTCTCCTTTGTCCTACTGTCTCTGCTTGCCTGTGTGTCCCACCTACTGCGGATGCATGGGCTTTTTGCATGGGTTCCTAGATCTTCACTCTTGGACACATTGAGTGCTTTGCTGATGAACTGTCTCCCAGTCCCCAGTTTTAAACTCCCAAACCTGGCAACGGAGTATGACTACTTACAGGGCAGGGGGATCTGGAGCCAAACGGTGCTGCTTGCTATACAATTTTTGAATATACTTAACTGTCACAGGACTAAAAATCTAAAGTGGTTATTATTGGTAAGCTTTGGTCTGTTTAGATAGTCTTTGGGTTGTGTGTTTTTAATTTTTGTGCGTGTATACATGCCATGGCATGCATGTGGTAGTCAGAAGACAACTCATGGCAGTCATCTCTCTCCTTCTTCCATGTGGAACTCAGGGTGTTCTGTCATGGAACACCACGATAGAACTCAGGGTGTCAGGTTTGGTGGCAAGCCCTTACACATTGAGTTTCCAGCTCTTGCTAGGTGTCCTTGGTGTGGTTTTTTTTTTTTTTTAGATTTTTAAATCTTATTTGTATGAGTGATTTCCTGCCTGTGTGCGTGTCATGTGCATACCTGGTGCTCACAGAGGTCAGAAGAGGGCATATGATCCTCTGGAATTAGAGTTGCCGATGGTTGTGAGCCACCATGGGATGTTGGGAATTGAACCCCAGTCCTCTGCAAGAGAAACAAATACTCTTGACCTCTGAATCATCTCTCTAGCCCCTGGTGTATTTTTAATTTTCCGTAATTGTCTGTACTGCCCAGGCTGCCTCTTGATGCTACAGACTCACTGTGTGCTAGAGGGTAGATCCTCCTGCCTCAGGGTGCAGGCAGAAGGCCATGGGAGCTTGTGGTGTGGCCACTCTAGAGCAGAAAACTGGGAAAGTCAGGACACTGTCCAGAGCTTTTGATTCATAAAAGGATGCCAGCCACATGGTCCAGTACTGGACTAAAGTGAGAGTGGATGGCACAGTGCCTGCCTGTTGACCTCTGCTATTTGACCTTTGACATTGCTGGAAGCCATGACTCTTTTCCCTACTAGAGACTGGAGTAAACTCAGGAAGGACATCTAAACCTAATTCCCTTTTGGGCTTGGTGTTCACACTGGTAGAAACAGCTCTTGGGATGTTGAAGCAAGAGAATGTGAGTTCAAAGCCAGCCTCAGCTACAAGATGCCCTGGCTCACAACACAAAAATTCTCTCCCGAAGGCAGAGTTCTAAGAGGAAGGAGGCAACTCCGTCGTGCTTCCTTCCTCCACCTTCCACCGAAGGGAGAGTCAGATGAGAGCTTTGAAGTAACTGGTCCTGGGTGTAGGTTTGGCAGATAAATACACTGCCGCTCTGCGTTTCAAGCGTATATTTGTGTGCGCTGTGTGGGGCTGTGCTTGCATATATAAGCACACTAGGAGGTCGGTAGTCAGATGTTTCCTCAATCATGTTTCAGTTTAATTGATCGTATAATTTATTTATTGTGGGGGCTGGAGAGATGGCTCAGCGGTTAAGAGCACTGACTGCTCTTCCAGAGGTCCTGAGTACAATTCCCAGCAACCACATGGTGGCTCACAACCATCCATAATGAGATTGGATGCCCTCTTCTGGTGTGTCTGAAGACAGCTACAGTGTAGTCATAAATAAAATAAATAAATAAATATCTTAAAAAAATTTATTTATTGTGTTAGAGTCTCTGACTGAACCTAAAGCTTACCATGTCTGCCAGCCTGGTACCCTAGTACTGGGGTTATGCCTCATTGCTCAGATTTTATTTTGGTTATGGGAATGCAAATCCAAGTTATCATACTTGTACAGCAAGCGCTTAACCCCACTGAGCCCTCTCTCCAGGAACTCCCTTCCCACCCACCCTGTTTTAAGACATTGTCTCCTGTAGCTCAGGCTAGCCTTGAACTCCTCATCCTTCTTCCTCTAATTCCCGAGTGCCAGGATTAGAGGTGTGTACCACCCCAACTGGCTCCCCTCTGGGATTCAGATCTGGGAATCAGTGAATAATTTGCACTAGGCATGTCTCTAACAATATTTGGGACTGTCATACCAGAACATTCCTTCACTGTACATGGGAGACCCACGTTTTTGCCTGCACACCCTGTGGTTATTTGACAACCTTTGCTGGACCTTATAAAAGATGGAGCTGAGAGGCAACCCTGACCCGTGCACACCCTGGCTTATGGGCTCTTGTCTCCTAATGCCTACCAAGGGCACACTGCCTGGCAAACGGGTGACCTGGACCAAGGGTGGCCTGGGCTAAGGATTCCTAGCCGGGAGATTCAGATTTCTTCGTGTAGGAATGTAGAAAGGAAAAGTGGAGTTGGAGGGGGAACCTCTAGCAATTTCCTGAAGCCCTTGCCTCAGTTTGTGCCCAGGACTATGCTAGGGACAGGCTGGAGCTCCAGCCCCCTGGGGACTCACACTCCCTCCCCAACTTAGCATCATCCTAACAATCAGAAAGAAGAGGAGGGAAAAGTTCATCAGGGCTTCCTGCACATGGGCTTTGCCTCAGACTGCCAGGACGGCAGGCTTTCCCACCATCTCCCTGTCTTTGGAACCAGTTTTTGAGTGCCGTGCCAGGCTCTTGACCTTCAACCAACCCATCCTGTGTAATCATCATGTGTTACCTTATTGATGGAGGGGGAGAGTCAGCCAGAGCTACACAGTGAGACCCTGCCTCAAGAAACGAAAGCAAAGGAGTGTTTTCTCTCTCCCTCCCTCTTTCTCTCTCTCCTCCCACCCCAAATTTAAAAAGTAATTTTAAAAAGGAAGTGAGCCCCTGTCCTAGGCAGACAGTCCAAGGGCAAATAGGACCACGTGGCCCAGGAGGGCAAAGGTGAAAGAATGGCGAGTTCACACGGAGCTCAGCATGTGACCATGTGCACGGTTTCCTTACAGACTGCAAGTAGATTGAAACTTCCAATGGTGTCTGCTTGCTTCATCATAAGTATTGGTGATGACCGTCTGGGGGTGGGAAGAGATCAGTGATGGACTGGGTATGGGGTATGTAGCTCAATTTGTTGAATGCTTGCCTAACCGGACAATTTGGCAGCTTGGGAGGCTCTTCTCTTTTGGAGCAAGGTCATGAGCAGAGGGAGACAAGATGACTCTCAAGTTCCTGTAGCGTGTTCACAGCCATCCTTCTTTAGATCCTGAGTTGCTGCAGAGAAGCTAAGTCTCTCACCTGGCTGCATAGGAAACCCAGGAGTGGATCCTGTAGCCACAGAGGTGACTGTGAGTGTTAGCTTCCATCTTCCGTAAGTTCCTGGGGAGAATCCTGCTCAGGCCTTCTGGCCACAGAGGTGTGTGGTGGGTTGGGAGTGCAGGCAGGGGAAATGCCCTGAGCAGGGAGATGTTGGGAGCTCCCAGAATCCAACTCTGGAAATAGCATCATTGATCTTGGGGTATTTTTACTTACTCTGCCTAACTTTGCCCCCTATTTTTTTTTTAAATATAGTTTTGGCTGGGGGAGTAGCTCAGAGGTACACCACTTGCCTAAAATGAGGCCCCGAGTTTGATCATTAGACACACACACACACACACACACACACACACACACACACACTCACAGAGGCTTAAGCCTGAGACTCATGCCGGCTTCGAGGCAGGCAGAGGAGCCCTGGCTGGGGTGGGACCTGTGTAAGGATGTGTGATGAAGCTCTTGGCCTGGACAAAATCTGTTCTTTCAGCTCAACTCTGCCTTGTTTGGGTCTGGTTATCAGAACTAGGCATCTAACCTGGCAGCACATTCTTCTTTGAGCATCTGCAGCCCCAATCCTGAATTGTGGCCCTTCCAGGAAGATAACCCCAACAGGGAAAAACAGTGGGTGCAAGCCTCCTTGCTGAGCCTCCAGGAAGGAACTTCAGAACTTCAGTGCATATTGCTGGAATGGTGGGGTGGCCGGCTAGGCACTGGGTCTGCCATGCTTGCTCTCTTTCTCTGGTCCTCCCCTATCTCTTTTACAGAATTCCGGCTTTAAAATAAGGCTTTGTCTCCAGGTGTGATAGCACACATCTCTAATCCCAGCACTCAGGAGGCAGGGGCAAGCAGATCTCTGTGAGTTCAAGGCCAGCCTGATCTACGGAGTGAGTCCAGAACAGCCAGGGCTACACAGAGAAACCGTGTCTTGAAATCTACCACATATATATGTATTTGTGTGTGTGTGTGTGTGTGTGTGTGTGTGTGTGTGTGTGTGTGTGTATGTATGTATGTATATATGTATATAATCTCCATCCCCAGGAGTGTACATTTAGGGGCAGTTTTTAAAACTGGAAGTTAAGGGATGAGAGAGATAGCTCCATGGTAAGTTCATCAGCGCATGCCTGACAACTGAGTTCTATCCCCGGAACCCACATGAAGGTAGGAGAGACTGACCTCAGAGTCCTTTTGACCATATAGCATGCCCTCTGAATGAAGGACCCTTTTCTCTGGGGACTTCTGTGTCGTTGTGTAGACCCTTCTGAGTGCCTGACAGTGAGATGCTGGGTACCAGGCTGCTCTTGTGATTGGATTCTCCTGCTGAGAGAGTCTGAATTCAGATGACTTGCAGGGCTGGGCTTGTGACTCAGTTGGTACAGTACCTGCCTATCTTTTTTTTTTTGTTTTTTTTTTTTTGTTTGTTTTTCGAGACAGGGTTTCTCTGTGTAGTCCTGGCTGTCCTGGAACTCACTTTGTAGACCAGGCTGGCCTCGAACTCAGAAATCCGCCTGCCTCTGCCTCCCAAGTGCTGGGATTAAAGGCGTGCGCCACCACTGCCCGGCTTATACCTGCCTATCTTAACCTGGGTTCTATCCCTAGCACTGTGTAAATGGGGTGTGCTGTACCTGCAATCCCAGCACTTGGGAGATAGACATGGAAAGATCAGAAGTTCATGGACATCCTTGGCTACACAGGACACTTGGGGCCAGGCTGGACCATTTGAGATGCTATCTCACAAACAAACAAACAACAAACAAAAAAACAAAGATAACAAATAAATAAATAGTTTGCCTTCCTACCACTTTCCAGGGAGCTGGGGCCTCTAAGAGGTGAGTCTAACCCCAGTCCCAGGCCCAAGCAGCTCGTGGCAGTGTCAGAGTCCATGGGGAGCCCTCACCCTCAGGCCAGCCCTCTCCTGTGCTGCAGGCCTCCTGTTAGTGTCTCCCTTATTGCCATGAATAAGCACAAGGGCCTAGGCTTCTCTTCATAATCCCACCTCATCACATCTTCATCAGTGCCCCTCGAAACAGTATACCGTGCAAGGTCTAGAAACTGTGTCCCCTAGCAGGTGGGGACTCCATGAGGGTCACAGAATCTTGGAGTGGAAAGACAAGTTCCTTTTGTTTTTTTGTTTTTCGAGACAGGCTTTCTCTGTGTAGCCCTGGCTGCCCTAGAACTCATTCTAGACCAGGCTGGCCTAATGAACTCAGATTTGCCTGCCTCTGCCTCCCGAGTGCTGGATTAAAGGTGAAAGACACCACCAAGTGAGACAAGTCACTTCAGCTTTCAGCTTGTCAGTGAAAGGGACAAGGTCTTAACCGCATGAACCCTTAGCATCCAGCACATGATGGAAGCAAGCCGTGTCCTGTCCTAGGATGTACAGTGCTCTTGACCAAGGAAGGCAGTCTCTCTCAGGTGTCCTTGGTCTCCTGAGCAGTGACCTCCACATAAGGCCCTCCTAGTGTTCTGCCCCCTCTGTAGTAAATGGTAGCTCCTAGAATGGACCTGGCCTGCTACTCATCAGCAGACACTGTCCTTATGTGGGGCTGGAGGGTTTGCCTGTCCTTACAGTTCTGGGATCCTCCTAGCATCTCTCTGCCATCTGCTGTGTTTTAGGGTGCTCTGTCAGCCCCTGGCTTTTCCCAAGTGCCCTTCTTTTACTTCTGACCTCAGTCTTGGTAAAGGCTCACACCATGGCTGTGTGACCTTTTCCTCTGTGGGTATCAGCTACCACATCTGCACAATAACAGGTCCTTTCTCCCTGTCCTTCTGTGAATCACTGATGACTGTGGGATAGAAGTCGCCCAGGGAAGATGGAAGGAGGACAGCTGCTCTAGCCAGCAGGATTCCCCCAGGGTTCTGAGAGTCACCTTGACCTTCAGGGGAGAGTGACACTGGGCACTTCCTAGAACTAGTACCCCCCCCCTTGGTCCCCTTCCCCCAATACCACAGGTCTCTTGTGCTGTGTCCTCTTGGACCAGCGGGTGTCAGGGCTCAGGTGGTGAACAGGGGGTCTCTGGGCTGATGGCATCAAGTCAGATTTTGTATCTAATAAATGGATGTGCACTGGAGAGGCCTTGTGAGTATAAACCATGATAACATAGGACAAACCTTGTGTAAGAATTGACTTCTTGGCTGTCACTGCCTCTGAAGCCCTTGTCATATATGTCCAGTTAGCAAATGAACCAATAGATTTCCCTTTTTTACTCTATGTATGTACATGTATATTCACATGTGGGTGCAAACACACACTTGTGTGTGTATGTGCTTGCCCACACACATGCACATGCTAGTTGAGTGTACATGTGTGTGGAGGCCTGGGGCTCACTTACATCATGGTCTTCCTCAGTTGATCGCTACCTTACTTATCGAGGCAGGGTGTCTATTGAACCAGAGCTTCCAATATAGCTAGTCTCCAGGGATCCCCTCTCTCTGTCTTCTGAGTTCCAGCTTTATAGGTGGGTTGCCACACTCACTCAGCTTTTTTTTTTTTTTTTTTTCTGTTGGTCCTGGGGATTCTGAACTCTGGTCTCATAGTAATCTTTTTTTTTTTTTTTTTTAGACAGGGTTTCTTTGTATATCTCTGGCTGTCTTGGACCTTACTCTGTAGACCAGTCTGCCCTTGAACTCATAAAGATCGGCCTGCCTCTGCCTCCCAAGGGCTGGGATAAAAGGTGTGCACCACCAGCGCCCCCCCCCCCCAGTAAGTGCTTTTGAACACTGAACCATCACCCTAACCCTGTTTATTTTTATGGGTATTCTTGTGAGTCCCAGGGTACCCATGTGTATACCGTGAGCACACAATAACCCAAGGTAGTCAGAAGAGGATGTCTGATCCCCTGGAACTGGTTATACAGATGGTAGCATGAAAACCCAGGTGGGTGCTGGGAATCCAACGTTAGTTCTCTGCCTGAGATGGAAGAACTGTTAACAGCTAAGCTACCTCTAGCCTCCCTAACCCTCTTAAAGAATATGACTATATATATATATATATATATATATATATATACACACACATATATATGTACATATATATATATATGTATATATATATATATATATATATATACATATATATATATATGTATATATGTTCATATGTAGGCTAGGTCACATGTAGCTCAGACTGGCCCCAAATTTACTACGTAGCTGGATATGACCTTTAACTTTGCTCTACCTCCTAAGTGCTGGAGTGAATCCTTGCAGGTCAGCAGCACTTCATTCCTTGGTCCTCCCCAACCCTCATCTTCTTTCTTTCTTTTCTTGTAATTTATGACTAACATGGAACATTTAGAAAGCAAGAAGAGCCTACAGGAGAAACCAGCCACCTTCAACTCTTGTTACTCTGAGAGCAAGTGGTCCTGTGGTTATTATAATCATTTGGAATATTTTTTTTCTTGTCAACTTGTTTCTCAGTGAATAAAGGAGTTAAAAAAAAGGAAGTTAAGACATGGGCAGGTGGGGCTGGAGAGATGGCTCAGTGGTTAAGAGCAGTGACTGCACTTCCAGAGGTCCTGAGTTCAAATCCCAGCAACCACATGGTGGCTCACAACCATCTGTAATGAGATCTGACGCCCTCTTCTGGTGTGTCTGAAGACAGCTACAGTGTATTCATATATAATAAATAAATAAATCTTTAAAAAAAAAAAAGACATGGGCAGGTATGTTGTTTTCCATACATTGTAACTTGTAAGAAGAAGCCTCCGCAGTTTGGGCGTCTTTTCTTTCAGGCATATTGAGGACCATTTCCTTAATTCAATACATATTCCCTGTGACCTTCAACGCTGTTAGTCCTCTGGCTCTTGGACCCAGCATGCTTACTCAGTGAATCCTCCCAGCCCTGGGCCTTTACAGGATAGGAGAGATTTTCTTTTCTTTTTTCTTTCTTTTTTCCTCCCACCACCCTTCCCTCCAACCATGAACACAGCATGCTTGCACTTAAATCCAAATCACTGGCAATTTCCTTAGGATAAATTCCTAGAAATGGAATTGTTACAGGCCATGCCATTTAAGGTCAAAGAGCCCTCTGTAAAGACCAGGTCCATTTTTTTTCCCTCCCAGCAGCGATGGAACAGAGGACCCAGATTCTATAATTCCCAACTCCTTTGAGATTTCCAATTCAGGAGCCCAGAAAGAGTTGGGGGAAAAAAATTAAAAACTAAAAACCTGTGCTCTGGGAGGAACTTCCTGCAGAGGAAGGGAGGTGGTAGGTAAATAGTCTGCTCCCAGGTTTTAAGTGAATGCCTGCTGCCTACCGGCCCCTGGAACAAAGGGCTGAGACCCATCCTCTGAACTCAGGTGGCTTCCACCTGCCTGCAGAAGGAGGACCAAGAGCAGACAGACAGACATCCAGCCTCTGTCTCTGGCATCTGCTAGGGCTGCACAGAGCGTATCAGTAGCCTTTGGCAAGCTCCCTTGCCACAGAGGTGTCTTCATGGCTTCACCAAGCCTGTCCCTGTCCACAGTTGACGGCTGAGTGAGTGGGCACCCAGAGCCCAGGAAGGGGAGAAGTGGTCTGGGTTGGGAAGGAGCGAGCACAGGATGGACCACTGTGTTGGGCCGTTTGCATGTTATGTTTCCTGTCCCAGGTCATTGTATGAGCTGAGTGCTGAGCCCAGAGGTAACTAAGCAGTATTTGTTTTGTTTGTTTTCTTGTTGTTTTATATTTAAGCGCTTTAGTCTTGGTTCTGAGGTAGGGAGGCTTTTTGCTTTTTGTTGTTATTTATTTTGGGACCAAGAGTCTGGATGTCTTTGTCAGGAGACAGTAGGAAAAAGAGTTGGTTTGGCGAGACTCAGACTGCCCAGGTGACCCAGGATGAGGATCATTTGCTGTCCAGCCCTGGTTCCTGGTACCTCTTCTCTCCACCTCCAGAGAGCGCGACAGCCAGCCCCTCCCCCGGCCCCTCTGTTTTGAATAAGATTGTGTGCTGTTTATGTTCTCGGGAAGAGAGGCCCCAGCCATGCATCCTGCTTTTGAAATCTAAAGTTTTAACCAGCTCTCTTCCCATCCCCAGATCCATGTTCTACAACCTTCAGGCTGGAGTGCCTTCTTTCTCAGCTCCCGACACCCCAGAGGACCCCTTTTTCATCCACTCAGCCTCCATTAGAACACCTTTCAAAGGCTCCCTCCTTCCCATCCCTTCCCTCCTTTCCCTAAGCTGACCTGTCCTTACTCATGGCATGTGACACAGTGTCCTAGTACAGGACAAAAGGGCCAGGCCGGGAAAGTACACTGTAGTACAGCCTCTGCCTCCAGCTTCTTGTGTGACCTTGGGTAAGTCCATTTCCTTTTCTGAGCCTGGATGCCGAAGCGCAGGGAATAGTTGGTAGTTGATGCTTCCCGGGTTCTTGGCACATCTGCTTTTATTTGTTGTGATGATCTCATTATGTCTGGTGGGAAGGCCCCTTGAAGTCTCTCCACAGCCCTGTGGCACTGTTCTGGAATACCACTTCCTGCAGCCAGTTTGGAGCCAGAGTCAAAGGCCGGGTCCAAGCAGGAGGCGTGGCCTTCAGGAGTTTTGCTGGTGCCTGGCTAGAAGTCCCTGTGATTTGCTGAAGGGCATCATGGCAGGGGCAATGGAGGAGCTGTGTTTGGTAAGAGAAGGGGGCATGGTAGGCCTATGACCCCTGTCCTATCATATGGTTACAAGGCTGGGGACTTTCTGTCCCCAACTAATTGGGGACCTTCCAAAAGGCCCATAAAGCTACATGTAGGATGCGGCTAGGTTGACAGGCGAGTTTCTGGAAGTAAAGGTCTCCCTCCCTACAAGCTGACTCTTTGATCTACATCCTCAAGGTCCCTGCCGGCAGCCTGTTGTTTTCTGCTCATATGGTTCTGATCCCCTCTTGCTTTTAGTCCTGGGACAGGGTAGTACACGGGCTGGGATAGGACTGTGTACAGATCCACTTAGTAAAAGTCACTTGAGTGACAGCTCAGTGGTTAAGAGTACTGACTTCCTCCAGAGGATCCAGGTTCTAGTCCCAGCACCTGCGTGGTGGTTCACTGCCCACTGTAACTCCAAGTCCAGATGATCAGACGCCCTCTTTTGGCCATCACAAACACTGCGTGCATATAGTGTACAAGACACAGCCGGCAAAAATACCCATACATGCAGAGGTAAATAAGTAACTTTTTTTTTTAAGATTTATTTATTTATTATATATGAGTACACTGTAGCTGTCTTCAGACACACCAGAAGAGGGCATTAGATCTCATTACAGATGGTTGTGAGCCACCATGTGGTTGCTGGGATTTGAACTCAGAACCTCTGGAAGTGCAGTCAGTGCTCTTAACCACTGAGCCATCTCTCCAGCCCAATAAGTAACTTTTTAGGCATCACTTCTGTCTGAGTCTGGAGCTATAGCCCAGTTGGTAGAGTGCTTGCCTAGCAAGCACAAAACCCTAGGTTCTGTCCCCAGACCGTGTAAGATGAGCATGGTGGTATATACTTGTAATCTCAGCACTGGGTATATGGAATCAGTAGGATCAGAGGTTGAAGGTCAGGCCCAGGCTGGCCTACATGAGACCCTGTCTCAATAAATGAGACAGCCAGGTATGTGGCTCACACCTTTAGTCCCAGCACAGGCAGATGGGTTTCTGTGAGTTCAGACCAGCCTGGTCTACAGAATGAATTCAAAGTTAACCAGAACTACCTAGAGAGAGAACTACAACAGAGTCATTTCCTTTGGGGAAGGTTTTGGGATATCCTCTGAGTATGGGAGGGAGATATACTAACTACCTTGGTTTTTGTATCTTGGGTTTTGTCACATGAGGCCTGGCCACATGACTGACTTCAGGCTCAGGGGTCAGTTGAAGAAGGGTTTCAATTTGACGGCATCTTAGTGGAGACTTGTAAGTCTGACAGACAGTGAAGACCTGTGAGTGCAGCACGCTCCCATAGCATGGATTCCGTAAGCTTTAAGTCAGAATCGAAACCCTCAGGTTGCTGTGTGGACCCAGGGCTGCAAAGTACATAGGCTTTCAGAGACAACATCTTTTTGAAGTATGAGTAAGGGATGGGTATATTTAAGCCCCCTTTCAGGATGGTGCATGATGGGACATTTAGCACGTCAATTATTGGGATAACGACACTAATATGTGAAATTCCTTCTGGCTAATTTTCATTTTGCAGAGTAATCCAGTTAATATAACCGGTCCGTTGCTCTTCAGGGACAGTCCTCAGCCAAGAGGACAAAACAGAGATTCGTTCTCCTCTGTCTGGCAAGTGTTTGGCATGTGGTCTGGTGAGAGATTGAATGATTTGAGGGGACACAGGGTGAGCCCTCTGGGACATGGTTACTATGTGCCTCTGGTTGATGAGGTGTTCACAGTGGGAAATACTTGTCCAGACTGCCCTTTGTGAGTCCCAGCTCATTTCTCCCCTAGGAATTCCTGCTGCTTAGGTAGAGGGAGTTGTGGGGGTTGGGAGGTTCTGGCAGAGCCAGCAGGCCATGGCCACCTCCTCATCCGTGTACCAGCATTGCTGTTCATGTGAAGATTATTCATGGGGAGTTTGAATTCCAAGTCAGCAAGTTGTCCTCTGAGCTTCATGTACACGCTATGGCACATGCTATGGCCTCTAAATAAATAAATTATATATATAAAATATTATATTTTTTAAGGAGTTGAAAAGTGAGAGGTGTTAATTCAACAGAGATTCAGCAGAAAATTCCAACTCATACATAAGTATGGTGGCTCAGTGAGAGAAGTGCTTGCTATATGCGTGTATGAAGACCAGCACCCATGAAAGTAAGGCCAGGCATGGATGTACCTGTAATCCCAGTACTGGTAGGCAGAGAATAGGAGGATTTTGGGGGCTTGCTAGCCAATTGGTGAGCTCCAGGTTGAGTGAGGGACCATTATCTCAAACATAAGGTGGACAGCAGTTGAAGAAGACACTAAGTTAACCTCAGGTCTTCATACACAAGAACGTGTATACACACATGCATACAATCTACACATATGTACACGATGCACAAAATAAGGTAGCACACATACATACACATGAACAAAACGGATGGCTCCTGAGGAAGGACACCGATGTCAGTCTCGGGCTTCTGCATACAAACATGTACATATATATAGTCAAACACCACACACACACACACACACACACACACACACACACACACACACAAACACACACGAACACATACAAAGAATGCACAAGTCCAAGCAAGCATGGTGGCACCTGCCACAGAGTGAGACAGGTAGATAGACAATTTGAGGCCAGCCTGGGCAAATTAGTGAGACCCTGTCTCAAAGCTCAAAGCGGAAAAAATGAACAAAGAAACTAAACCAAGAGCTTTGGAATTTGTGGATTTGGGGACTGTCTGTGTTGGTCGCTTCTCCCTCAGTTATTTCCTTAGCCACTGATTACAGCCATCTGTCCCATTCAGACCCATTGCCCCTCACCCTATCCACCCTTGATGGGTGACCTGCCATCTCCCCTGAGAGCCCGCCATCTCCCCCGAGAGCCCGCCTTCTCCTGACCCTGGCACCTAGCCAGCCCTACATCCTAACCTGTCCCCATTGCAGCCAGATTCCTCCCTCTCATCACAAGCCTCCCTGGGCACCATAAATCACCCTAAGAGCACATTCCTTGGGGGATTTGTAAAATAATCAAAATATTTGGGGGGAAAGACCGGCAGATTACTTATGGCTATTAGTGGGATCCATATATTTTGGCACCAAGCATGGCTTAATTGAAAAAATATGTGAGCATGGTGGTTTCTTTCTTTCCACCACTCCCCCGCCCCTCCTCTGTGAGGAGTAGGCTCAGAGCAGAGTGGTGTGGTGGAGGTGGGGGAGCCGGTGAGGAATTGAATATCAAAGCATTTGTGCAGAGAACCTGTTTACAGAAGGGCGGAAAATATAATGCTCGCCGGGAAGCAAGCCCTGCCCATATAGCCCGGATTATTAATAGAGCCGAGTTACCCTGCACATAATGAACCTTTTAAGAGACCTGGGACAGCTTTCCCCTTTGCAAAACAAGTTTCCCTCGAATAGCACCATTCACGCTGCTAAGGGCATTGGGTTACAACAATAAATAAAAATGAACAGTGCCCTGAGATATTCTAGGAATGCGCAGACGCTTCAGTGATTTAGTTTGAGAAAACATGGTTTCAACATTTAATTGAAGGGTATACTTTCATCTGAAGGCCGGAGTTGGAAACTGCCGTGACTCTCTGCATTAGCTCTCTGGAGTCCTTCCTGGGAGGGGGCCGCTCGCACGCCCTCCTTTGCCTCTCCCCACCCCCCCACCCCCCCAGCTCCTTAACTTGCCTTTGCCCAGGATTATCGGGAAGAGGAGACTCCGCGGGAGTTCCCTTGTAAAGCCATAGGCAGAGACTTGGAAGAGGTGTGCTTTCCTAAGTGTCCCCAGTGGTTTTTTTTTTTTTTTTTTTTTTTCGGGGCGTGAACTATGCGGTAGAGGTTAGTAGTCTCGGGCCCTCTTTGAGACTCAGTTTCTTTTGCTCCCCTCTCTCTTCCTCCCCCTTTCCTTGCTCTGGGCTCCAGCATCTCAGCTGGCCTAAACTGGCTTTGTATCTAAGAATGATTGCACATGTAACCTCCTGCTTCCAGTGTTGGGATCCTGTGAGTGCATCTGTTTTATTCAGTACCAGAGACCAAATTCGGGACTCTCGTGTACCAACTCAGTTTCTGACTTTGTCAGTTCCCATGCCCGAGGCCCGGGCTGTCTGTGGTTCTCTATCTGCTTCCATCATCTGGACTTGGTTTAAAAAAAAAAAAAGAGTAGAAATTCTGCATGCCCTCTGCAAATGTAGGAAAGGAAGGGACAGGGATAAAGTATCCCTGGGCATCCACTGGCCTGCCCAAGAGCTTGGTATTTAGTGGGAATTGCCAACTTAAATGGAGCCAGTGAAGACTTGTGTTTGCAGCAAGTCGGCCAGCCTTGGCCACTTTTTATCCTTCATGGTTACTTACTGTGTGCACACCTGAGCGTACACATGGCCCTGGAGCTTTCTGTGCTTTCTCTCAAAGGTGAACTTTTGTTGATAACCTTAGGTGATAACCTTGGGTGGCCAGGGCTCCCTCTTAGCTGCCAGTGGTGCACAGAGGGGCCTCTTACAACCTGACCCTGGAGGGACTTGAAGTCAGGGTTTTTCTTTTTTTTTCCTTTTCTTTTTTCTCTCTCTCTCTCCCTCCCTCCCTCCCTTCCTCCTTCCCTCCCTCCCTTCCTTTTTTTTTTTCCCCCCCCCCTCTGAGACAGGGTTTTTCTGTGTCACAACCCTGGCTGTCCTGGAACTAACTCTGTAGGCCAGGCTGGCTCCAAACTCAGAGATTGCCTGCCTCTGCCTCTAGAGTACTGGTATTAAAGGCCTATACCACCGCTACCCAGCTTGAAATCAGTTTTCAGTGGAAGACAGCAAAGCTATAGCCTTGGGCCAGTCAACAGGGAGGCAAAGGCAGGCCCTGGAGTAGCACATGCCCCTTTCTCTGCAGGCATTTCCCCTTTATCTCCCAGCTAGACTGGAGGTGCCCTGAGGACAAGGACAGGCTTTCTTCTGTATGCTCAGAAGATTGGGACATCCCTGTGGCCAGTGGATGTTCCCAGAGTGACTCACCAACCTTGACAGGCTCCGCTTGTGGGCACCTCCTAGGTGCTGGGTCATGAATACCATCAAGACACTGAGCTTCCTGAGGTCCAGGAAGCTGGTGCTGTCTCTGTCCCTTAGGAGAAAGTCCTTTCTGGTTATACTGCTATAGGTGTGTCACGGTGGTTAGGCTGTTGGGTATTAGATGCTGTGATCCCAAGGAACCTTCTCCATCTTCTGGTGGCCTGCAGATCTGACCATGGGCATCATTTCTGTAGAGAAACCCCCAGCTGGAGCCCAGAATGCCAGAACGGATCCCAGCTCGTAGGTAATGTGGGGGACTTCTGAGTCGTTTTTTCTGAGATAGATGTACCTCGTAGTACTGTAGCTGGCTCTCCCCTCACAGCCTGATTAGAAACCCATACAGACCTCTGTACGTTGTAGTAGGTGTGGCCCAGGTGGGTATGGAAAGGCTCTCTGGAGGAGGAGACTGTATAGTGAGTGACATCCAGGGGGCCAGAGACATGAGATGTCACAGGGTTTGCAAGGATACTCTGTGGTCTTGGTCATTAGATGTGGATGGCATGATGGACATCTGGGTTTGACTGTCACCAGCGTGCTGATGACTCCAGGGACCAAGGGACATACACCCTTGGCTCTGCTTCTCCACAGTCTCCCACACAGGCTCTGAGGCCCACTGGGACCATCTCAAGTCTTTTAGAATCTGGGATGAGGGGCAGGTGACAAGGCTGAGGGTGTGCCCAGGAATGCACGGGAAGAGTCCCTAGCCTGTCCTAGTGTCATGTTGGCAGTGGGCAGCTTCTGTGGGTGAGTTTGGCCATATCTGGCCTTCATGGCTCTGCCCCAGCTCCAGCACTACTGCTCCGAGCTCCAGTCCCTCCTGCCGTCTGTCTCCCTTGGGTGACCTTGGACATACCCAAGCAGGCATGCAATGTTGGCTTGGGGTTCCTCTCCCAAATCCCTCAGTAGCCCTTTGTAAGAGATCTCAGAGGTCATTCAGCTTGGGAGTCCATTCCAGGGGACTGGGGCAACGGCTCAGTCGGTGAAGAGCTTGCCACACAAGCACTTGAGCATGGAACTCCAGAACCCATGTGAAAAACCCCGGGCATGCCGGCATATGCTTGTGATCCCAGCCAGTCTAACCAAATGAGTGACTTCCTAGTTCAGTGAGAGACCCTGTCTCAAAAAAAAAAAAAAAAAAAAAAAAGAAGGAAGCGATCGAGTGAGGAAGACACATGATGGTTGACCTCTGGCCTCTACACAAACCCACACATACCTGTGCACAGATGCACACATGGGAACACATACATAGACATACACACCAACACACACAAAGAAAATACAAATTAAAAGGTTCCATACCATAGCTGGGGAAACTGGGCTCCCAGAAAGGAAGAGACTTGTGTCAGAGTCATAGAGTATCAGCGACTTGGCCACAATGTGTGGTGACCCTCACTTAGAGTGAGTAGTGTGGCTTGCCCTGCCCCCACCGTGGTAGGATGGTTCCTGGGGTCTGCAGCTTTCTCTCTGCCTCGCCTGGTAGAGGCCTTCCCAGCCGCAAAGCCCTGGCTAAATTAGAAGAGGAAACTGGCAGACTTTCCTCTCACAGGGCTTCATACCTCTGTGGAGTATGGGCTTGGGGGGAAGTGGGTGTTGATGATGGCAAGAGTGCCATGGGGGGCTCAGGACACCTCCCTCTGGTACCTCTCAGGAACACCACAGCTGGTTTCCCTAGGCTCCCTGTCCGGGGCAGCTCTCGTCCCCTCAACTCTCAGATTCTAAGGTTCCTAATTCTCTCATCTTGGAAACAAGCCACTGTCATTGGCAGGGCTGTCCGTGGCCTCTGTCTCCTGATGCCTATGTTCTGCAGCCAGTGACTCTCTACCTAGGAGGGACGGGCTTGTTCTGTGGTGAAGGACAAGCTTTGCATGCAGCTCTGTTAACTCTCCTGGGTGGGAGGAGCTTAACACCGCAGAACCGCCTTAAATTTAGTTCTGTGCATGCGCAGGGCTCTGTAGGGTGTGTGGGGCTGGGGACGAGTTGTGTGCACGTGAATGCAGTTCCCGTAGACTCCAGAGAAGTGTCAGATCCTCTACAGCTGGGACTATTACCGCTGGTTGTGAGTTGCTAGGTACAGGTGCTGGGAACTGAACTCCTGTAAGAGCAGTGCCGACCCATCTCTCCAGCCTCCAGTGGAGGAACCATTTACCCCACTTGGTGTATGTACACTGTATGGATTTCTCAGAGGGTCTCAGAGGTGGAGCTGTGTGGAATGATAGCCTGCTAGCTGATTGGCAGAGCCATTTCAGTGTCTCTCCCAGAGTTCTGATACCTGTCTTGAGGGCGGGGTACGGTTACTATCCTGATTTTATAAATGGGTTCTCTGATCAAAACACACCTTGACTCTAGATGGCTGGTTCTCAACCTATAGGTTGTGGCCCCTTGGGGTAGCAAACAACCCTTTCACAGGAGTCATCTAAGAACAATCGGAAAACATAGTTATTTACATTTGTGATTCCTAACAGAAGAAACATTACAGTTACAAAGTAGCAACAAGGAAGGTTAAGAACCGCTGCTGTAGACAATAGTACCGGAGCTCAGAAGTTCACTGAAGACACCATTGCGAGGGTTCCATTGCGAGGGTTCCGATGAGACTCTGACTCCTGGTGAGACTCTTGGCAGCAGCAAGATGGGCTGGGATGAGGATGAGGATGGGGCTCACGGAGTTGGGCATGCAGGACGCTTTACTCACAGTCTCTCTTCTGTTGCTCATTTGCTGTGTGACCTTGGATAATTCCCTTTCTGGCCCAGTAGAGTACTATACACTTTCTATTCAATACTATACCATCTTTCTATATCATTTTTCTATAGTAAACCTTGAATGAAATTTCCACAGTGAATCGGTTGGTTGAAGAAAGGAGCTGTTTTGGTTTCATTTGCTCTCTGTACCCTTCAAAGGCTTCATGAAGGTATTTAGGGTAGGTCATAGAGTCATCCAGCAGATACTCTGGTAGCCCACAGGAAGTTAACAAGCAGGTCTTTCTGGACTTCCAGGCCCTATCATTGTGGACAGGTCTGTATTCCCCCCGCTGTGTGAAGAAGACCAGCTCACTACCCATTTCTAGGCCTCAGTTTCCCATTTGTACCAGGAGAGGATGTTCAGATTCTCTCAGGCAGGATGGAGAGAGGCGGACAGCTGTCATTTATGTTTTAGATTGGTGACTTCCTCCAGAGGTTGCACTGGGGGTGGATGAGGAGGGCACCGTGTGTTTCACCGTGTGTTAAATGCCAAGGCGGATCTGAGATCCTGGGCAGCAACCCCTAGAACACGTTCTTAGCATGGACTAAGCCCCAGTCTCATCCCCTACTGTACAGATTCAAGTCCCAAGAGGTCCTCACTGCTTCTGCCTTAGTGGATTTACAACCAGGCCGCACTGGTCACTTATTCCAGCCTAGAAGCCTGCAGCAGTGGTCCTCCGGACCTCCCTGGGCTTACAGGATTCTTTCCTCTTTGCTATTCACTCCCCCACTAGTACCCCGGATTGTGGTTGGCTGTTTGTACCCCACTTTAAAGATGAATGATAGAGGCTCCAGGCTGGGGAGTGGTAGGGACCACCCCTTTGGGCCCAGTCTCCACCTCGTAAGGGTGTCTAGCCAGGGAAGCCACAGTGGGTCTGGACTTGAAGGCCTGAGGAGAAAAGTAAGGAATCCCAGGGGTCTATGCTCCTAGCCATTTTGGTAAGGAAAAAAAACCCAACACCCTAATTAGAGGTGACAGGGGTGACTCTGTCTGTGTGCTCACTCTTTCCTCCTTCCCTCCACACCTCCTCCTCCATCCCTCATTTGTTGTATCCGTGGGAAAACTGAGAAACTAGGTACCACTGCAATTACAAAAGAAGAAGAAGAAAAAAAAAAACAACAACAAAATGCTGCCTGCTTGGAGGCTGGGGGAGGGGCTGCGTGTGGGAGGCCCTCTTTGGGGAAAAAAAAAACCCTTTTATTTTTTTTCCCTTAGATTTTATTTTATTTTTCCTTTCGTTTGGAAAAGGAGCCCTTCTGCAGTCACGCTGTCACAGTTAAAATAAGGTTTAAATCACAGGCCAGCCCATGGCTTTTCCCCTTCTTTCAGAATTTTTGCCAACTTGCAATTTACTTAATGAAATCCTGCGATTCTGTTTAACGGGGATATTTTTTGCAGATGTTGGTTTGACTTAGCTTTGCAAAAATATGTGAACTGTGCCATTGCTTTTCCTATTTTTAACGGTTTCAGGACTCTGGTTCATCGACTCTGCCGGCTCTGCTATGCCAACAGGGCTGTTTACTCCAGCTCTGAAATGCATGTTTCCATTGTCTTGCCTGCCCTCCTTCCTCCCTCCCACATACCCACAAAAGGGAGGGTCCCCTCTACAGAGCAGAACCTTCCACCCAAAAGCCATCTGCCCCAGTAGCTCCAGTGAGGGCAGCAGGGTTACAGATAGTCTAGCCTCTACGGTTTGAACAAATGAAGGCCAGAGTTGGGAAGTAACTCATCTAGAGTAACACAGTAAATCAGGAACAGAGTGGTTAGAGACCACCGGCTGAAGTGGGAACAGGGCTGTTTCCTCTCCCTGGGAAGGCACCTTCCTCCTTCCCTACCAAGGCCAGCCTGGTCTACATAGTGAGTTCACAGATAGCCAGGGCTATAGAGAGAGACCCTAAGTGAACAAATAAACTAAAACTCAAATAAACAAACAAACAAATAACCAATCCATCCATCCTCGTGTCTATTTGAGGCAGTTGTACTGTCGCGGAGAGAGGGCCCAACTGTTAACTGGTCTTGAGTTCCTCATCTTCAAGTTTAGATGATATCCTTGTATTCCAGCAATGTAAAGACCCAAATGGAGAGGCTGCCGAGACCCCAGGAGATGGCTAGGGGGCGCCTTTGTAAACTCAAACCACTGCCTCCCCCCCCCCCCTTCATAGCATATGAGAACTCAGGAGGAAGTGAGGTATGCACCCTAGACCTAGCTGAGAGGCTGCTGAGACCCCAGGAGATGGCTAGAGAAGTCACTGCAGGCCTCTGGGCCCTGGCCATGTCCCTCAGCTGTAGGAGGTGCTGGTCATATGGCTGGAGAGCAGGCAAGGCCACAGTAGCTCAGGGCCCCCAGGGACCTGTCCTGCCCCGAGCGTGAACAGTGCTATGAATGCTTAGGTGTCCACAGACCAAGAAGGAAAGGCTGTCAGGGTGACAGAATGGGAGCCCTAGTCCAGAGTCTGGATGGTAAGCATCAGATTCTCTGCAAAGGTAGAACATGAGAGGGACAGCCACACTAGTGTGACAGGTGTCAAGGACAGGGCAGGGACCCTCCTGGAGGCATATGCCATACTGACTTTATATCAAGTTTCTGTATTATCTGTGCCGCCTCCTCCCCTCCCCCTCCCCCTCCTCCTTTTAAAAGACTAGAATGGCCTTGAACTCACAGAGATCCTCCCACCTCTGCCTCCCGAATACTGCGATGAAAGGTGTGTGATAAAGACCGTGACCAAAAACAACTTGGGAAGGAAGGAAGGAAGATTATTTTATCTTATAACTCTCAGGTGTGTAGTAGGCGTGGCACGTGGTAGGCGTGGCACGTGGTAGGCTTGGCGCGTGGTAGGCGTGGCACGTGGTAGGCGTGGTGCGTGGTAGGCAAGCCCACTACCAAATGAACTACGGCTCCGCACTCTTGGCTCTTCAGAACTCCTGGTTTGTTATTAGATCTGTAGCAATGCGATGTTACACAAATGGTATAAATATATGATCTTTGTAAAAAAAAAAAAAAAAAAAAAGATTAAACAGACGGATAAAGCAGGTGTCTCTCTCATGTCACTCTGAAGAATGAGCAACTCAGGTTGTTCCTGAAACTGGAGACATGCTCATTGGGTGGTTAAGAGCACTTCGCTCTTCCAAGGGACCCAAGTTTGGTTCCTAGCAACCCCATCTGGCAATTCCCAACCACTCCAGCTCCAGGGATCAGGGATCAGCTCCAGAGAAGGCCTTGTCTCCACAGTGTGGTCCTCCATACTTCACCTCCGTGACAGCCTCCTCAGAATCTCTGCTCACTCTCTTCCCATAGCTGGACTTACTGCCCCTCATTTGAAGTGCTCAGGTCATGTCCTTACAGACAGAGGCATACTAGTGCTAGGCAGATCTTGTACATTTCAGTGCAGAGGAAGGCAGGCAGCCCAGTGGGGAGCCTTCCTGCATGGCGTACAGCCTCAGACTGGATGTGTGAGTCCTGAGCCATCCTCTGGGCATGACCTTGAATGGACCAGGAGGCCCTAGTTTCTTTTCATCAGTTAATAACCTAGCTGTCAGGGTTCTTTTGAGAACCGGATGTCCCTGATACACAGACCATGCTAGCTGTTAGGTCTTTCATCCTCTGGCAGTTCTTGGTGACAAGTGTTCTTGAACCATTACAGAGCTATGGAAACGGAAGCCCAAGGACATTAAAACCATTCATCCCAGGTAGTCATCTGAACCAGTGGTAGAGGCAGGATTTGAACCCTGGTCCTGGATTCCAGATCCCACAGGAAAGGTGTACGCTCTCCCAAGGGCTTGTCATCAAACATACCCAGAGCCACAGAGTCAGATTCATCTGTGCTGGCTCCAGAGTGTCGCCTCCTTCCCAGTCAGTCTCCCAGGCCTGGCATCAGAGCAGCTGCATCTGTCTCATGCTAGGAGATTGATTCGGTTTGGTCCCCTTGCCCTTGTCATCTGTTCACCAGGAAGTTGGCTCTCCTACGTCTATGCCAGGTTGCTGAACCTGTGATCGTGACCCGTCAGGGCCAGCAGAGGGGCCTCCTAATCTTGTGCAAAACACGCAGAATATCAGACTCCACCCAGGATCCATGAATCAGAGTCTCCAGGGGTGGGGCCTGGGAATCTTGACTTGAGGGCACCAGAGTAGAAAAAAACCCAGGCTCTTTTAACCCTTTTCTAATGTGGTAGGGGAAGTCAGGACTTGGAGAGGAGTGTCAGGCTTTGCTGCTGAAAGACCCAGCAGGTCTATGGCCTGTAAAGCCACTATCTGGTCTCTTAACCTGGCCTGTTGTTACTGTCATTTGCAACACTGTCCCTGTCCCGAACAGCACGTACCCCATCAAGCCTCAAGATTGTCTTGTACAATGGAGGTGACCATGAATGGCTGTGAATGGGTGAACAGAGACAGGCTTTCTGGAAACACAGGCCTTGCTCACAGACTTCCTGTGTCTTACAATGTTATCTTCAGAATAGGAAACTTTGCCCCATTTTTGCAACGCACATCCTCTGCCTGAGAGTCCATGGCGGTGCCGGGGCGGGTCATTTCTCAGTCACAGGCAGGGAGTTGTTCCGACAGCCCAGGGATTGGGGGGGGGGGCTCCCTGGTACTCACAAGAACAAACAAACAGACCATTTTGCAAAAAATAATTCATGTTGGCTGGACTCATTGGTGGTGCTTGTCTCAGTTTCTCGGGCTTGTTGGTACCCAGGACAGGGTCCTGCCTGTCAGGTCAAGCTATTTCTGCATCCATGCCTCCATTTTCTCTTATCTAAATGGAGGAGGTTGAGCTTAGTAAACTCCAGCCCTAAAGTTATAACAGTTATCGACAAATCTGTTAGAGCCTTCTCCCAGGTTCCTCTTTGAGGCAGCTGACAATGCCTTTTGACAGTAGTATGCAAAGCCACCTGGAGTTTTCAGAGTTCTACCAGTCCGAAGTTAGCAGGCCCCTTTGCCCTGAAACCTTCACATGACAAGCTGGGGTGGTGGCCAGTTTCCTCAGTCCACAGAACCCATTTGGAGGCAGAGGTAGGATGGTGGCTACAGGACTTTCTATGGGTCTGCCGGCAACTCTGGAACAGCAGCTAGAATTATTCGTGTTGTTTTGGTGGTGGTGGTGGGGGGGAACAATAAAATGTGTATAAGCCCCTAAATAACTCGGAGATGACCAGAAGGGATAAACAAATGTCTCCCCAGTTTCCTTTTACAACCCCAATACTTTCTTGCTCCAGTCTCCTGCCCCTGCATGCAGTAGGTGTATGTCGGGTACAAGCAAAGCCCAACCTCCTAAGCAAATTCTCTCTCCCTGCATCTCAGTGGCAGTTCTGCTGGCTGGAACCCAAACCCACAATGAAAACACCCTACCCACTCTTTCCCTTCAGGGAGAGTGTGCATCCGTGGTTTCTGAGTGGAGCTCCATGTGTTCAAGGCCCGGTTAGGGTGTTTTTCTGTTCACTGTGTTGTGAGCCAGCAGGAGGGGCTCTTTGCAAGGTAGAGGTGGCTGGACTCTGTGGCACGAGAATTGTGTGTTTGCAATGAAGTGAGTTGGTTTGTGAGTTTTAGTATAAATGTCGAGAGGAAGGAGAAGTGTTGAACCACTGCTCACTGTTCAGCTTGTAGTCAGACGATATGACTGATGAGGGTCACGGTCCCCATGTGTCTGTGGAAAATGTCTGTCTTATAGGCATGTGACAAGCTGTGCCTCATTGTCTTACGATGCATATATATTCTAGGGATGGAAGCCAGGACTTTGTGCTCGTTAGGGAAGCACTCTACAGCAACCCTATTGATAGCAGTGTGTAAAGCCACCAGTAAGAGGCAGGGGAGTTGGTATAAGTGGGGGTGGAGAGTATCCTCTGTACACCAGGCTTTGAAGGATGACTCTTTCCCAGAGGGAACAGAGAGGCCCTGGCCAGCCCTGTGATCCACCTCAAGGCTGCCTCCTTCACCCTGCATCCTGTCTGAGTGTTAGTGAGCTAGAAGGTTCCATAATGCCTACAAGGTGGTCTTGGTGGGCTCTGGTGAACATCCTTGGGATCAAGAGCCAGAAAGTGAGGAGAGAATGTTCCTGTGTACTACACTCTAACCAGTGTCTCTAAGGACAGTGCTGTGGGGTAGCGCCAGGACAGAGGTACCCTGGGAAGACTGGCGGCTCTGGGTCTCCCTGGCTCAACTCCAGCTCCCACGTGCCTTGAGACACAAGAGGTTGCTCCTGACTCTGTGCCCTTAGGGACCTGCCTGTCTGGAACCTGCCACTATAACCCCCCCCCCCAAAAACCCCATCCCCGTCAACACTGCCTTCCCGACTTGGCAGGGTCACTTCTCCAAGCTGGAACAGCTCTCGGTATTTCCAGCTTGGCCTCCTGCCCACATCTCTGGGGCCTTGCAGTCTGTCCCTTGCAAGGAAGGACCTAGGCACTGTATCAGCCGACTGCTTCACGGGTTCACAGAGCCTTTTCCTGCTGCCCTACACCCTGTTTGTCTGTGGGGTCCTGAGTTCCCCTAATTTCCTGTGTGTATGGGGTGTGTGTGTGTGTGTGTGTGTGTGTGAGAGAGAGAGAGAGAGAGAGAGAGAGAGAGAGAGAGAGAGAGAGAGAGAGAGAGAGAAGAGAAAAGAGAGAGAGAATGTGTATAGGCTCAAAGGCCTTGCATATTGTTCCTCAGGAGTTGCCCATCCTATTTTTTTGAGGCAGAGTCTCTCACTGCCTTACACTGACGGATTAGGCCAGGCTGACTTGTCTCTGAGATCCTTCTGTTTCTGCTGCCCCAGTGCTGAGCTTACAAGTACATAGTGCCATGTTGGACTTTTTAGATGGGTACTGGGGATGGAACTCAGGTCCTCAGGCTTGCAACGCAGGCACTTGCATTGACTGAACTATCTCCCAGCTTAGCTCCTGCCTTCCTACTGACCACCAAGTCCACTCAGGGCTTCCCTGGGGAGATCAGCAGATCTAATTTGTGAACCACCCAGGAGGGGGACCACCACCAACAGAACATCTTGGTTGTTAGCTGCAGCTGAGGCCTGAGGGGTTTCCTTGATGACTCTCAGTGAGAATGCCTGAGCTGGCCAGAGACCCTATCAAGTTATCAAGTGCTGCTTCTTGAAGCTTGGCACAGAGAACTGGGTGACATGTAGAGTCAAGAGTTCTCACTGTTTCCTGGGTGGCCACTGGGTACCAGAGGAGGGCCAGGGAAGTTTAGCCATCTCAGTGGCTTTTTTTTCCTAATATAGAACTTGGGCAATGCAGAGACTCATCACCAGCTCAGGGTGAGGGGTGACAGGAAGAGACACTAAGAACCCAGGTTTTGCGGTTTTTCAACCGTCCTAGACTGCTGCTGGCTGGGAATGTTTCCCGGGAGAGATCCCCGGCAATCTGTGTTATAGATAGATGAACACTGTGCGTAACTGCAGTGCACTGTTTATACAATGCTAGGGAGATAAACAGTTGCTCTAAATCGTATTTATATTTTACATTTGTTTATCAGAACCTTTTCTCAACTTCGACCCTGCTACTTTCAGAATTATTACAAAGCCCGGATTTACGGGTTCTAAATACCGATGCTTGATTATATATGCGTGACGATTTATTTTGGCTAATGCACGCTTTATATCCAAAAGCCTCAGTGCTTAGGGGGAAGGGAAGACAAAAGTCTCGTTTTACCACCACCACCCCCAGAGCATCAGAGTTATAGAAAGCTTTGGGGTCCAATTATGAACTGGGCATGGGGACATAGTAATAGCAGCTACTCTGCAGGTTCAGTCAGGGGGATCACAAGTTTAGGCCAGCCTGAGCTACTTAAGTGAGAACTTGTGTCAAAATAAACAGTAAAAAGTCTGAGGAGATACCTCAATGGCAGAGAGCATGCAGGACTTCCTAGGTTTGTCCCCCAGCAGCCTCCACCCCAGTACTGAAAGAGGGAACAGACATAAGGCCCATGACAGGTGAAGCAGGGATGCAGAAACCTTCTCTGGACTGTCCTCCTGAGGTGCCAAGGCTCTGGCATCCATAGGCTGACCCCTGTGAAGGAGATCAGGACACCACCATGTAGTGTCGGCTAGAGGAGGAAGGTGACCACAAACCTCTTGTTGCAGTCACCAGCCACTCCGGCTTCCTGGTGGCGCAGAGTGTCTAATTGAACTTGTAGCTTGATGGAGGGGACGGTCTCTCTTGTGATTAAAGACGGAGTGTTTGGTGGCCCTAGGGTTGTGTGCCAAGCTGGGGCAAGGGTGCTCTGAGAATTTCAGCCACCTCAGTTTGGATTTTCTTTTTCTGATCATTTGTTCTTTCTTTCTTTCTTTCTTTCTTTCTTTCTTTCTTTCTTTCTTTCTTTCCTTCCTTCCTTCCTTCCTTCCTTCCTTCCTTCCTTCCTTCCTTCTTTCTTTCTTTCTTTTTCTTTCTTTTTTTAAAGTGTCTCTCTCACTCACTGTATAGACTAGGCTGACCTTGAATTCATAGACATCCACCTATCTTTGCCTCCTGACTGCTGGGATTAAAAATGTGCACCTCCGTTCCCAGCCCACCCACGGTTTCTTTTGAGATGGAGAGAGGTCTGGGTCACACACAGTGCAGTTACTTGCCTCTGTGTTCCAGCTTTCTGCTGTCCCCCAAAGGCCTGAACCTTTATCATCTAGTAAAAGGTGAGGTGAACAGATGAACTAGGAAGCATTGTGTAGCCCAGGCTACTCTCTCTGTAGCTGTGGGTGACCTTGAACTTCTGAGCTGTCTGCCTTTGTCCCCTAAATTCTGGGATTATAGGCGGTGCTACCGTGGCAGGTTTATGTAGTGCTGGAGACTGCACCCAGGGTGCTGAGTATGGGCGGCGAGTACTCTACCAACTGAGCCACATCTTCAGCGGGGCTTTAAGTTTGATGTCACCGTTCTGGCCAGTGAGAATGACCAGGCGTGGGACCTTTTATATTAACCCACCACCTTTACAAACATACCACTGACCCATTTCACAGACTGAGAAACGGGGGCATCTTGCAGTAGCATCCAGGTAGGCTGAAGGGAGATGTCAGGGTGTTTGGGTATTCCATTGTTGTCTGTATTTAGCTCTGGCTTTAAACACCCTTTCCACAAGACATGGCTGGGGTGTAGTGAAAGGGTCGATGTCACTCAAAGGCCCGTGAGTTGCCTACTAAGGAGGAAGTGGCTAGGTGACCAGGAATGCAGCCATCACCTCCCAAATTAATAATTGAGAGCTGGCCTCCACCAGGCAGGGTGGGAAACACACAGTGAACCAGGGGTAGTTAACAGCAGAGGGGGAAGGAGAAAGTCGCTTTTGCCTGTGGCTAAGAGGGTAATACACAATGGCTGTGATTTATGGCCTGGATTACTTCAGAGCCTCCTCAGTGGCTGACTGGGGCCCAGGCTCTAGGAATGCAGACGCCAGCAGCCTGCAGGCCACTAGTGCCCGTGGGAGGGAGGAGGAAAGGCTGCTGGTGGTTTGGCAGGCACCAGTCTTGTGGAGGGGGTACAAGTTGCACCCATGGGCGAACTCAGGGAGAGGGACTGTGCTAACCTCCAGCTAGAACCGTGGTGGCTGTGGCTTGGGACAGGGGTGGGGCACTTAACTTCCCCGAGCAAGCCTCAGTTTCTTCTACATGCATGTACCCTACACATTGGTACCTACCCGACTTCTGAGATTGTACTGGGTGTTAGGTTAGATCGGTTTGAACCAGTAAGATAGTGTGGCAGATAGGGGTGCCTCCCACCAAGCCTGACAAACAAAAAGCCGAGAGTTTAATCTCTCGGACTCACGTGGTGGAAGAAGAGAATCGATTTCTGCACATTTTCCTCTGACCACATAATAGGGGCGTCTTGGCACACACATGCCTCTGCATGTGTCCATGTGCACAGGTGAGTAAATGTACTAAGTTTTTTTTTTTTAAAGATTTATTTATTATATATGAATACACTGTAGCTGTCTTCAGACACATCAGAAGAGGGCATCAGATCCCATTACAGATGGTTGTGAGCCACCATGTGGTTGCTGGGATTTGAACTCAGGACCTCTGGAAGTGAAGTCAGTGCTCTTAACCACTGAGCCATCTCTCCAGCCCTGTACTAAGTTTTTTAAAAAAAATAAATTAGGTGGGTTGTATGGATGGCGGATGCTTAGTAGGGAATTGAGGTGACTGAAGACAAGGCTGTAGGAATGACTGAATCCGCACTCAGTATCAGCCATGCTTGGCAGGGGCAGGGGGTGGCGTTCATGGCAGGTGCCTGAGCCCTCCAGGCGTCCTGTGACTCATGAAATGCACCGATTCCTCCTGCCTAGCACACATTCTCTCTACGGCTGTTACTAGCTCTGCAGAATCCAGCTAAGTAGGCGAAGGCATTCATGAGAGATGAAAGGGAAGGATTTGATGAAAGAGGGATTTGTTTATTTATTGTGTGTGGTTGTGGACACTACTATGACTTTATAGAGTTGTCTAACTCCACAAAGGCAGAAAAGTACATATACTCTTATGTGGATTCTGGGGAATCAAACTCAGGTCGACTTTACCCACTGAGCCATCTTGGATTTTAAAATGGTTTGTCCTGCCGCTGGCACTTGGAGATGTTCCTCCTTTCTCACAATGTTCACTTTTAGTGACAATCAAGGTAGAGGCAACTGACTTATAAAGACACACATAATGTCCAGTTGGGTCGTGGAGCTTTGTTCAAGTAAGGAAGTCAGCTCTGCCACCCAAAGTCATGTCCCTATCCCTCTACACTTGGAGACTTGACAACTCAGAGAAGTCAGAGCTCCTCCCGTACAGGCCAGCACCACTATGCCCCACTCCACCTCGGGATGAGATGTTCCCTGGAATAAGCCAACGTTTTCCAGGTTTGGTTCAGATTGGCATCTTTATATTTTTACGCCCTTTCCTGCCATATGGCTCAAGATGTGGGATGGACGTGGGGTGCCTTGGGTAGTTCATAGTGCAGAGTGCAGGAGTCAAGCTGACAGCAGAGACCCCAGCAGGTGGGCTTCTGCCAGGTACAACAGTGATGAAAACGTGCAGAAATCGATTCTCTTCTTCTACCATGTGGGTCTGAGAGGTACTTGATTTTGGTACTTTAGGTACTTGGTTTTGAGGATGTTATTGTGGGTGTTTCTGTGGATAAGTCTCAGGTAGACAGAAGTGTGTCTGTAAACCTCAGCCTGGTTTTAGAAAATAAAAAGATGGAGATGCCCCAGCTCTCTGTCTCTGTCTCTCTGTCTCTCTCTCTCTCTGTCTGCCTCACTGTCTGTCTCTGTCTGTCTCTGTCTCTCTGTCTCTGTCTCTCTGTCTCTCTCTCTGTCTCTGTCTCTCCCTCTCTGTCTCCCCCCCCCCAGGAACCTGAAAGGTGGGAACTTGGAGCAGAATGCCACGTGCCCCATCTGCCCCCACCTGAACCCCTAGAGGGTAGATGTCGTTTGGTGTGGTCTCAGGTTCACTAGGGAAGTAAGGCTTGGGTTCAGAGGACAACCATGGACGTTGAAAACCTGAGATGCCAGCTAGAGGTGCAGCTCATGGCGGAGTGCTTGTCTGCAGCGCACAGGGCCCTGGGTTCCGCCTCCAGCACTTTGTAAGCTAGACCTGCTACGCACACGCAGTCCCTGCCCTTGGTGAGGTGGAGGCAGGAGGATCAGAGGTTTAAGGTCAAAAAAAAAAGTCTGAGATGATAACCCAGGCCTAGCCTGGTAAACACCTGGATTTTGGGAATTCAGCATACAGCAGTTCCCTAACGGACAGTGGACAGCGTGCCCTGGAAGAGCAGCTGCCTTTCTGGAGAAGGAGGCTGCCAGCCTTCTTCCCATTCTTAACCAGACTGTCCAGGAGCAGTAGGAAAACTGAGGCTTCCCCATCCTAGGTTGACCCTAAATTAAAGAGAGGTTCAACTTCGGACTTGGGAATAAAACAAGAGGCCTTAGAATGGTAGCCACGGTTAGAGTCTTTTGTGACAAGAACTGGTCCTTTCTCTAAACCTGGTGGGTTCCTGATGCTCAACTGCTTGTCTTGTCTTCCTCCCTCTTTTCCTCTCTTCCTTTCTCCCTTCCTTCCCTCCCTTTCCCTCCCTCACCTGGGGTTTTCCTGCTCAGTGCCTGAGGACTTGCCTGCTCCTTGGGGCTTGGTTGTCTTTTTTATTAACTGAAGTTGCTGGTTTTCATCCTGTGTCTCTGTCCTCATCTGCCCACCCCCACCCCCCAACCACCGCTTGCGGTCATAGAAGAGCTGGCTCTGATGACCCCTTCGTTCTCCCTCTAGCTCTTTGGAGTGACTGACAGTGTCAAGCTCAGTGCTGGGGCCTGGGCAGAGACTCCTTGGGTAGGAGACAGTCTCTGGCAAGGGAAGCCTGAGATGCCGTCCGTGTAAGGTCTGATGGACGTGGGCCTCTGACTGGTCCCTCTGCCCACTGTGGTTGAGTCTGGGGCTCCTGGGGAAACTGCCCTGCTGGGAGCAATGACAGCAGACCTGGAGAAATTTATTCTGGGTCAGGACTACTGGAGGAGTTCGTCTTTTCAGAATCTGTTTAGATACTGTTTAAGTCTGAGCCAAACAAGTGGAACCCTTGCCTGTTCCACTAGAGACCAGAGCCTGAGCAGCCAAGGCCAGGACGCTACGAAGGCCTTTCTGTAGGTCTGTTTGGCCTCTCGGAAGCTGGTCACCAGATTCCTGAGGGATCCAGCACCCTCCTGGATGATACTTCTAAAGACTCAGACCACCATTTTGATCCCAGCTGAGAGGGTCACTCAGGGGTAGGGTCCCCTCTCTGCAGTTGCTGAGGAGACTCTGGCGTGGGGGCCTGCCCTGAGAATGGGGTGCTAGAACACCTCACTGTTGTGGCTCTCCTAAAACACACTCCCTACTGTGGTTAGACAAGTGGAGCCGTTTGGGTGTGAGAGAGATGAAAAGGACGTGCGTTTCCAGAGCAGCGTGAGGCCCTCTATAGCGGACAGAGGCTGCGTTTCGAAGTCTTTCTGTCCTCCCGGGAAGATGGCCAACATGCAAATGTTCTGTACCACTCAAGCTGCATCCCAGGCCGAGAACCCTTTTGGCATCCCATCTTTGCGTGGCCCTGGCAAAACATCTTAGAGCCAGCAGAACTAGAAGTTTGGGCCTGTGAGGTTATCCACGCTGCCACTGGGGTTGGCAGCGCACATGGAAATAATAGCAAAAGCCCCTCCGCCACCACCCACTGTAAGCCTACATAGATAGAAGATAAGATCCTAATCTTGAAACTTCCTGCCTGCTGACTTTGGATTCAAGCTTCTAAGGTTGACACCGATTCTTTATCATAAAATGGGAGGGATGGGACTGGAGAGATGGCTCAGCTGGGAATATACCTGCTGCCCAGGTATTAGGACCTGAATTCCTATACCTCAGGACCCACGTCCAAGCTGGTCAGGGTGGCTCACACCTGTAGTGACAGGGAAGCAGAGACAGGAGCCCTGGGACCAGCTAGTCTAGCCTAATTGACAAGCCCCAGATTCAGGGAGAGACCCTGTCTCAAAAAAATAAAGGTGGATTGCTTCTGAGGAACAGCAGCTGAGGTTGACCTCTGACCCTATGCATGCCCACACATACACACAGACATCACACAACGTCCGAAAACACAAGAGGTGCTGAGAGGATTAGCAGTTCGTCCTCTCAGTGTCTTTAACCTGTTTTACTTTGCCTGGCATTCACAAAGACCTTCTCCACCATTGACTGATTTACTTATTAATAGTAATAATTATTGTTATTATTATTATTATTATTATTATTTCTCCTTGAGTCTCAAGTCCATTAGCACACCTTATCTCTGCCATGGTCGTTACCCAACACAAATATGCTTGCGAACTATGCATTGTATGACCGCTGCAAATACTTTGTATAGCTTACATTTTGAGATTCGCTAACACGAGTTAGTGAGCCCTGTTACTTTCCAGGCCGCTCATTTCCAAACGAGGCGGCGATATCTGATGGCAGCCGATCCCGGTGCCCTATGAAGTAACCGCTGATTGTACACCCTATTTTACAGCTTAGGAGACTGAGGCGCAGAGTCGCAGAAAGTCGCTTGCCTGAGATAGCAAGAGTGTTACTGATGTTTCAGGGTACGAACCAGGCTCCCCTGTTCATCCTCAATAAGCCCGTTAAAAAGGCAACGAGTAGTGAAAAGCAGAAAAAGACGGTTTATTCGGTGTGGCCACCGAGGGAAAAGGAATGAATAAATAGGTCTAGTGACAGTGCCCCCAAGGCCATCGTTAGGGACTGACTCGAGGTTCAGGTTTAAGTAGATAGTCCCTGTCCAAGGGGCAGTCCCACACATCATTGCCTGGGATCCAGTCCCTCCTGCAAGGTGGTCTGACGAGTTGTCAGAACAGTGGGAAATCTCTGTTCTCCCTCTTGCTGACAGCAGCCTTCAGCCTTTTCCTGCTCCCAGCATGAGATTCCTGGGGACATTCCAATTCTTTTGGGGGACAGTTGTCTGATAGCCAAAGGGAGGGTCACAAGTGTGTCTCTTTAGAATATTTTCTGTAGGAATTGTTAGAATTGCTGGTGAGCGGCAGGGCTGGGGTTTGCACACAGGCTTCCTTGCTGTTGATCCAGGACATAAACCCCATGCCCGCTGAGCAGATACCACTGGTCCCAGCTCCATTGAGCATTTCTACTGTGACCTGGGTAAGTCACTTCACCTCTTTGGACCTTGAGTCCTCCCCTCAGTCAGCGGTCCAGTGGACTTCCTGTTCCTGGACTCCCCCCTCTTCTTGCTGGTATCCTCCCTCTCTGCACCCATCTAGCTCCTACCAGCAGAGCAACCAAGTAGCCATCTGGGGAGGGGGGACAGCACAGTCTCCACACTGGAGACCCACAGTTGAAAGAGCCCCTGCAGTGGGCCCTGTGCAGGCAGGCAGCGGCGGTGGCCAGATCGCTTGTGATGTAATGAGCGATTAGGAACTTCCTCTTGGAAGCCAGGCTTCCTCTGGGAGCCCGAGGTGCTGGCTCTGAGGTGGGGGGTTGGGGAGGTGGGTGGGGAGCTAGGAGGAGGAAACTCCTGTCAGCTGGGCCAGCTTCTGGACCTGGTTCAGCAGAGGCTCGGCTGGCTCTAAGCTGCTGACCATTAACGTGGCCCTGTGCACATTCTTCCCCTGCTTTCCCGCAGCAGCCAGGGACAAGGACAGGCCCTCCCTCCCCTGTGAGGAAAGCAGACCATTAATGAATGCTGCTTGCTGGACTGGCTGCAAAACCTGAAGCCATTTCTTCAGCTCCAAAGGACAAAGGAGGGTTGATTGGAAACTCGTTTCTTCCCCTGAGTTTGATAACAAAAACTGCTTATCTAATGGGCAAACAAGGCTTTAAAAGGGGTGTTAGGTTAACCAGATGCAGGGCCTTCGTAATGGCTCCCAGGCCCCGGAGCCACAGATGAAAAGCCGCCCAGGCGGTTGGATGAAGGGAACTTGAAGCCACAGGCATGACATGGGACGGAAGAAAGTAGTTTTCCAGGAGGGTGGGAGGCCCCGTGCAAAGGTCTGAGAGGAAGCTGTAGGCTTATTTCCAGTTCTGCCATCAACTTGCTGTGTGACCCTGAGCTGGTTGCTTCACCTTTCTGGATTTTAGAGAGCCCGGTCTCTCTTTTCAGCACTCCACAGGAATTGAATTTGGTTCTTGTCTGAAGCTCACAGCTGAGCAGTCTTTAGTGTTTGTTTTTAATTGGTGGCAAGGAAGGTGGTATAACCTAGGTAGATGTCAAGCCCAGCAAATATTAGAGATATGTGGGCATGGACTACCCCACAAGCCTCCCCCAGAGTGCTCTGCCTTCCCATCTAACTGGGACATGTTTCAGTTCCTTCTTGGGATGGCCCACCCCGGGCATTGTGGTCAAAAGGCAGAGAGAGGGCAGGAAAAGACATTTCACTGCAGTCCTGCTTTAGCTGGGCCCTGTGAGAGAGCCCACAACCGCGTTCCTGCCCTTTGTTTTCACAGAAAATTGCTGATTTGAATAAGTTAAAGACATTTCTTGGGATTTCAACCCTCTCCACCTCCTCAGGACTCCAGCCAGTCCCCCTGAGGTCCCCTTCCCACACACGCAAAATTACATGTTGGTCCCTAGGCACCCTGCCTGGGCAGAGAAGTCTGGAGGAAGGCATGGCAGCCTGTGGCTGGGCCTTTGTTGGGGTTGTCGCCTGGTGTTCTGAGAAGGCTGCCACCACCCTCTGGTGGCAGGAATGTGGGTGCCTCTGGGAGATACCAGAGGTGGAAGGCTGTCCCCTGGGTCACCTGTGGACCTTCTGAGACCACTGTGGGTGTCATAACTACAGCAAACCATGCTTAGCCTAGTGTTTGGGTTGTGGTGGTGCTTCACTGTGCATGTATACCCCAGTTCCCATCGTTTCTGTCTTGGAAGTTCCCTCAGCCCCTTTCTGCTCACCCACTCCCCAGGTTGTCAACTACCCTGATTTCTCCTCCTCCTTCTCCTCCCTCTCCTCCTGCCCCCTCCTCCTTCTCCTCTTCCTCTTCTTCTTCTTCCTCCTCTTCCTCCTTTCTCTTTCATTTTTCTTTGTATTTATTTTATTGCAGTGTTAGAGGAGGGAACCTGGGACCTTGAACATGTAGACTGGTACTCCTCACTGGGAGTTACAGCCCAGCTTTGCTATTGCCCATCCTATCAGCTGTTCTGCCTGCTGAGAACTTCCAGCCTCTGACCTTCAGTGGGTTTTCTCTGTGTGACTTCCTTCACCAAGCAGGTGCACCTAAGGGTGGTCCATTCTACTGCGTGTTTGTGGAGTTGGTTGATTCCTTTCATTGCTAACCGGTGTCTCTGAGAGGGCTACACCTTCCCCCTGTTGGAGCACAGCTGAACGGGACTCCCCCAGCAAGGGATTGACTAGAACTTGCTGGGAATAGAAATTCAGAATTGCACATTAAAGATATTTCCTCGGTACTCAGATGGGAGGACTGAGGCTGAGAAAGGAGGCAGTTAACTGATCCTGACTAGAAGGCAGGGCTCCCAGCGTTTCTCCTCCCACCCACCCCTCCCAGCGGGACCCATAGCTGACTGGGAACTAGGCCAGGCCCTGAGCAGGCCAGGGACTGGGGGGGCAGGGGGAGGGAATGGGGGTGAGCATGAGTTTCGGTCAGACCTCGGTCACCTTTGATGTTGCTCTGGTCTGACTCCCCTGGTATTTATTTGCAATTAAAGAGATGGTTCCTAATTAGGCTGGTGGCTGTGGAAGATGACAGGGCCAGAGCTTTGGAACCCCAAAGAGAAAAGGCTCTTTCTATAAGACACTATCCCTGATGAGTAGGTTAGGGCCATGTGGGCTCATGGGTACAGCCTGCCTGCTCTGCACCCCGGGAGCACACCAGCTTACAGTAGACATGTCTCCACACAGTTGAGTTCTTGGAGCTTGTGAGTGTGAGCATGGACCCACAGCTGGGCTCATGCTAGACGGTCACCACAGGTGCCTGACCAGGAACTAACCAAGGTGCTTTATAGAGAGCGAAAGGGCCCTTCCACCCACGGTCCTCTTGAAGCACCTCGAAGCTCGAGTCTCCTTGCCTGGGTTGTTCCAACAAGCTTGGAGCCGGTGAGCAAGATGGTGGTCTTTCTGCACGTGCTTGATTTACTGTTTGGGTTTCTAGAGAGTCCACTGTGACCCCCTGTGAACAGAGCCCTCGATGACGGTACATGGAGAAGCTTGCCAGTCAAGTGGCTGCAGCCGTGTGTTTGGCTCATTCAAGGATTTTAAGGCCTGGTCCCAACTTTGCCACCTCTGATGGGTGTCCTCCGGCAAATCATTATAACCCGGTACCACCTTGCAGAGATAAGGCCACTGAGCTGCATGTGTGCAACCCACAGGCCCTCTCTAGAACAAAGGTTCCTTTAGTTCATGGCTGGGGGAAATGTTTGAAAATGAATACCCATGAGACAGAATAAAGCAGACCGACCAGCGCCATGGCTACCCACCCTGTTCCCATTTAAAAGTGTGCCTTGGGCTTGGGGTGTAGCTCAGTGGTAGAGCTCCTTCCTAGCAAGCCTAAAGGCCAGGGTTCAACCTCTCCCTAACACACACGCACACACGCATGGGGGGGAGGGGAAGGGAAAGGGGGGAGACATACCTTCTCTAGGGAGCCCTTGGTATCCTTGCCAGATGAGGCGATCCTGGGAAGCTCTAAAGCTGAGGGGATCACTCCCAGGGTTTTTAAGTCCTTGCCTACCACCCTTCCACTGTTCTCAGACCTGAGCCCACCTCCAGAGCAGGCTTCCTATGTCTAAGGTCCATGGACACTTAAGATGTGTTTTATTTATTTTCTTCCCCTGCTTTAGTATGTTCACAGAACCCTAAGGATGTTTACAGCCTTGGGGGAGGACCCAGAGAGGGCTGAGACCCTTCTGTTCATATGTGGGGAATAGACCATCCTCAGAGCCACTGACCCGCAGTAGGCATGGGATCCAGGTCCAGAGAGGATACTGCAGTAAAGCAGCCAAGGACGGTGCTCAAAGGGGGCCATACAGGGCAGCAGGCTGGTTACGCTCTGGAATTTGAAAGCCAGTCAGCTTCATGGCCATAGTGGGTGGAGATGGGTCCAGCCTGGATATCCAATGTGACCAGGCTAGAGATCAGACAGGTAGCTGAGAGAAAGGTAGCTGAGTAAGTCCCACTGGACTTCTAGTTGCAAAGCCTTCTAAATGTTGGAAAGAAGAAAGTGTCCCCTACCTGCCTATGGCTGCTAGACACACTCCCTGTCTTGAAGCTGCTATTTTGACCTGGACACAAGGCTACTTTGTAACAAGTAGACCCTTCCCTCAGTGAGAAAGTGAAGTAAGCACCCACAGGACTCATAGGCCCTTACAGCAGTTGCTCCTACAGATAGGGAAACTGAGGCTCAGAGAAGGGACGTGACTGGTCCAGTGAGCAGTTTTAAGGAGGAGCCTGCCTGACATTCTGCCTTTTGGTAAACCTCTTATCTCCAAAAATATTTACATTATGATTCATAACAGTAGCCAAATTACAGGTACGAAGTAGCAACGAAAATTTATGGTTGAGGGTCATCACCTCAGCGTGAGGAACTGTATTAAAGCGTCAAGGCATTAGGACTGTTGAGAACCACTGGCCTGAGGATGGAGGAGAGCGCCCTCTAGTGTGGCTTGGGACCAGGCTTGGGACCTGGGTGTAGCTCAGCAGGATGGAAAAGCATTTCAGCACTGGCACCACACACACAAAGGTTTGCCCTCTCAGTGAAACTGGCTCCAGAATTCTGGGATGCGTAACCGGGGATTCAGTTCCCTCACTCATGAAGGCAGTGCCTAGCTCATAGGAGGTACCCAGCGATGCCTGGTACCCACCCTGACTCTGCTCCCAGCATACTCAGGGTATACACAGCTTCATGACCTCGCTTGGCCTGGCTCACTAGAGGAAGTCTTGCTGGCTGTGAGAGTACCGGAAGTTCATGGCCAGTGGGCATGGTCTTGTTTTTCTGGCCCTCAAGTTTCCCAAGCCTGTGATGGATGGGTATTGGGAGGAACAGTGGTTTGGCAGGATGGAAGTCAGGACCTTGCTGGTCCTGGTCTCCTGCTGTGGGCTTGAGCTATCTGTGTCTACTAGCCAAGGGGAGTTAGTTGGAGATAGCCAGAATTTCCTTGACTTCCCTCCTCACCTTTAGCTAGCTTTCAGCTGGTGTGAAGATCTGTCTTCAGCAGACTGAAGGACCTGTTGCTGGCTCCTGAATGACAAATGGGCCTGTTCATAGAGTTTCTGTGCAGTCCAAGGTAGCAGCCTACAGAAAGCTCCGTGGGCAGTTTCCTAATAGGCAGCCTTCTATGTGTGAGAAGAGGGTCCTGGGCCCTCTGGAGACTCAGGACCTAAGTGCAGGCTGCAGAGCTGGCCTCATGGCCCCGGTAATGATTGCTCATTGGAGGTTAGGTTGGTTAGGTCAAGTCCCCTGGGAGGAGTTGGGTGAACCTTGGTTCTGTGTTCAGAAGGCCCCAGCCAGAAGCAAGCATGGCAGATCATATAATTTCAGTGGGCAGTCCCAAAGCAAAGACAGGGATTCAGCATCTAAAAAGTAGGCTACACTCAACAGCAAGGGCTCGGAGTCTGGCTTCCAAGTCAGACCTGCCTGTATCAGGTCCCCACACTTGTGAAAGTCCTCCAAGTGGAATGGGGCAGTGTTTCAAGGCCACCCTGACAAAGCGCAGTCACTGTGTTGCCATACAGCGGGGAAAACTGAGGCCCGGAGTGGAGCAGCACATACCTCAGAACTAGACATCCACGGCCTTTGGAGAACAAAGCCCACTTTTTAAAAATAACACTTAGCAGCCACAGGTAATGGTGCTCAGGGATGGTTGTGGGCTTCAGGTTGTCCGCTTGGTAAGGAGCACACAAGTCTGAGGCAGGAAGTACCATCAGTGTTCTTCTTGGGAGATCCTTGCCCAGGCTGGTTTGAAACATCCTGCATCTTCTGCCTCCTGAGTACCTGAGAGATAGCCTTATTTATCAAAGGCCAGCAAAGTGTGCAACCACACGTTACTGTAAGAGATCCCGGCCTCACTCCTAACCTATGCTGGAGGCCCCTTGAGGAGCTCCATTGGGATAAAGTCCTGGACTGAGGGGTCCAAATCACATTCTGGTTTGGCTTCTGTGCACTTTGGGCAGGTCATGATGGCCTCGCAGACAGGATCTAAATAAGATGGCTACCCTTGCTTGGTAAATTGTAGCTTCTTTTTTGTGTTTGCTGGTGTTTATCTCTCCTAGATGTAAAATGATAGTGGGCAGGGGCTGAATGAGGTTCATATCTGTGTATCCCAGGGTCTAGCACACAGTAGGCACTCTGGTTTGCATACTGTAGATTCATCATCCTATGTGGGGCAGGATGAGACAGTAAAGATGCCTGTTGCCAAGCTTGAAGAGGTTTGACGTGAGTGCTCACACAGACACACACATTAAAATGTAATTTTTTTTTTTTGAGAGAGAGAGATAAATTGCCACTGTGTGCTAAATTATTTGGCAGCCTGGCATACAGTGGATGATCTTGATAGATTGATCTTGGAAAACCTGATTGATCTTGGAAAACCTGCAATAACCTTGCCATTTTCTATGCTTGCATTGCAGATGCCAGCATGTCTCCGGATGCCACCAAGCCGAGCCACTGGTGCAGCGTGGCGTACTGGGAGCACCGGACACGCGTGGGCCGCCTCTATGCGGTGTACGACCAGGCTGTCAGCATCTTCTACGACCTACCTCAGGGCAGCGGCTTCTGCCTGGGCCAGCTCAACCTGGAGCAGCGCAGTGAGTCGGTCCGGCGCACACGCAGCAAGATCGGTTTTGGCATCCTTCTCAGCAAGGAGCCAGACGGCGTGTGGGCCTACAACCGGGGTGAGCACCCCATCTTCGTCAACTCCCCGACGCTGGATGCGCCTGGAGGCCGCGCCCTGGTCGTGCGCAAGGTGCCACCGGGCTATTCCATCAAGGTGTTCGACTTTGAGCGCTCAGGGCTGCTGCAGCACGCAGATGCCGCTCATGGCCCCTACGATCCGCACAGCGTGCGTATCAGCTTCGCCAAGGGCTGGGGACCCTGCTACTCGCGACAGTTCATCACCTCCTGCCCCTGTTGGCTGGAGATCCTCCTCAACAACCACAGATAGCAAAGTGGCTGCCACCGCACCGCAGCATCCCCCAATCTCTGGGGGCCAGCGCCCAAAAACGCCACCCCAGGGACAACCTCGCCCTACCCCCAGATATCATCTACCTAGATTTAATATAAAGTTTTATATATTATATGGAAATATATATTATACTTGTAATTATGGAGTCATTTTTACAACGTAATTATTTATATATGGTGCAATGTGTGTATATGGAGAAACAAGAAAGACGCACTTTGGCTTGTAATTCTTTCAATACAGATATATTTTTTTCTCTCTTTCCCTCTTTCCTTTTTTAAAGAGAATTATACAGCAGAACTAGGTGGAAAGCCTGGGTTTGGTGTATGGTTTTTTAAAAAAATATTAATGCCCAGACCAAAAAAAAAAAAACAAAAACAAAAAACTAATACCAGTCACTCTTGATAATAAAGTGTTTGCATTATAGGTTTTTTTTTTTTAAACTGTCTTTCTTACAAAGAAGTTTCAGGACTTCAGTGGGCTTTGGGGCCACTAGGAACATGGTTTCAATATTTACTGAGTTTGAAGCAAAGGGAGTCAGCAGAAAAGGGAGCTGACAGGGTATGGTGGTATATGCCTGTACTTGTTGGGAAGTGGGGACTGGAGGATAAGTAGTTCAGGGCTATCCCCAGCTATGTAAGAGTTCTGGGCTACAAAACAAAGGAAAGAAGTGTAAGTGTGTGTGTGTGTGTGTGTGTGTGTGTGGTGGTGGTGGTGGTGGTGGTGGATATATTTGTACATAAGAACCAGGCACGGGTTTCTTCTTCCTGGCCTGTAGCTGAGGTGTGTCCACTGGATGGGGGAGGGGTGAGGAAGTGCATGCCAGTTGGATTAGGGAGGCTCCTGCCATGTCCCAGTCTGATGGGAGAGGCTCTGGTCCCTGCTTCCCATCTCAGAGCTCTGAGCCTATTAGAAAATACCATCTCTTACCACAGTCTGAAGAAGAAAGATGGAGGCCTACTTCCCAATCTCGAACTCAGGAGTGAGGCTTCTTTTAGGACTTTAATAAGATACAAACGTGCACACCTACACACACACACACACACACACACACACACACACACACACACGCCCCACTCAGAATCTGCCACACGAACTGTGTTAAAGGCATATGAAAGGCAGGGAGCGTATTTCTGATTCAAAAATGGAGCATGTTGACCTTCTAGATGGGTGAATGGCTAGCTCATGACAGAGCTGGTGATTGAATGAGTTATATGAAAGCAGTTTTTCACGATGGGCAGTGGTGGCGCACGCCTTGAATCCCAGCACTTGGGAGGCAGAGGCAGGCAGATTTCTGAGTTCAAGGTCAGCCTGGTCTATAGAGTGAGTTCCAGGACAGCCAGGGCTACACAGAGAAACTCTGTCTCGAAAAACCAAACCAAAAAAAAGAGCAGTTTTTGTGGAAGATACCCTCACAGAAGGGCTCTGAGGCCTCTGTAACTTAACCCAGCCGGTGGCTTTAAGTCACTACTGTTTCTCAGGGCCCACTACTACTGTGGACTAAGGGATTGGTTCCGTGTCCACTCACAGGGCCGGCTCCTCGACAAAGGGTGCGCCCCTCAGAATTCTCATGACGAGGCTTTCCCAGAATGTTCTTGGGACTAAGCAGGATTTCCACAATCACGTGCCCTCTTACACCTTCTACTGGTCACATAAGCCCTTTCTACCTGTATGTGTGATGGCTACCAGAGGGTACAGGTGGCACCGGGCAGGTGACAGGCATCATTGATAACTTTGTTTCCCAGTGTTTCTTGCCCACAGACTGTCTCTCCTTGCCTCTTGTAATCCTGTTCCCACGCCAAAGGTTGCTGGTGGCTCTGTGCTGACCACAGTTGATTCTTCCAGGACCTCTCCACTGAGGCCCTGTCTTAGAAACTCCAGCCTCTCCCTCATGTGCTGGCCTGCCCTGACACTTAGTATAGAACCATTAGTGAATCTAGAATGAGTTCTGTGGGGTGCCGAGGTAAAATCGGACACTCTTTTCAGCTCTGTCTCTCTCTATCATGGGACAAATGCCAAGATAGCAGTGAGAGGTGGAGTCAAGAATTTGTGGTGAGTGAGATCAGGAAGCAGGGATGGGGCATCTTCATAGGCTTGTACCCTGGAGAGAGGCTGCCAGCTCATAGCCAGGGGAACTAAGACAGCAAACCTGGAAAGGGAGGCTGAGACTCCATGGGTAGTGGGAAGGCAACTGGGTTCTAAATGGACCCGTGAGGTAATCAGGACCGGACTTTCTTTTTTTTTTTCAATGTATTTCTTTCTCTCTCTGTGTATGCCTCTATGTGTACCTTGGCATCCATGTAGAGGTCAGAGGTCAACTTTCAGGAGGAGGTCATCTGCTTCTATCATACGGATCCCAGCAATCTCAGTCATCATCAGCCTTGGCAGCAAGTGCCTTTACCCTCTGTACCATCTTGGTAACTGGGCGTTCTTAAAGATCATTGGTAGGGGACCCAGCTGCAAGAGGGGACAGAGCTCAGCCCAGCCCGTCTGGGCTTTCAGAGAAAATAGGAGTTGGTTACTCCTCATGCCAGGAAATGGACATGTCAGTCACTGTTCTCTATCCTCAGGGAACAAAAGGCGCACTGACTGACAAACCTCCATGCACCACTGGGTGAGGAAGCTGAGACTCACGCTATGACTAAGTCCTCAGCGGCCTTTAAATATTAAGGAGACCCTATGGCTACCATTTTCCTTTCAAATTCTATCTCTATCTATCTATCTATCTATCTATCTATCTATCTATCTATCTATCTGTCTATCTTGTGTATTTATATATGTGAGGGGCCCAGGACTCTCCTTTGGCCATTCAGGTTCTAGGTCCCGAGGCTGACCACTGTATCATCAATCAGCTGAGCTATCTCACCGGCTCTTTGGCTGCCTTTCTTCCTGAGGGTCTGGGTTCTGCTCCAGCCCCTCAGGTTACAGGTGAGGCTCCTGGAGCTGGTTGAGTTGCTTAGTTGGCCATCTTGGGGAGCAGTTCCCTCCACCCCAGTACTCAGCAGTGACATCCTGCTTATCCCCCAGACCACCCAGGATCTGGTGACTCATGCTCCAAGGAGACACTTCTAAACAGAGCCTAAGTCCTCGGGGAGCGGAGCTCTGGGAGCCTGGTCCCTGCTGGCCCTAGAAAATGAGGTAAATGGGAAGTACTGTCTCAAACAGAAGCTCAGGCAGCCTATGCCCCTGAAATGGACTAGGTTTTTGAAGGACACACCACCCTCATCTCTGGCTCTTCCTCTGCCTCTCTCTTTGGGTATATGTGAGAGCTAAGGTTAGACCATTGATCTAGGAATGAGAAAAACAAACTACGAGTATGGGGAGTACTGGCCATTGTGAATATTTGTGTTCTTGTCTTTGGTTTTTTTTTTTTTGGTTTTTTTTTGAGACAGGGTTTCTCTGTGTAGTCCTGGCTGTCCTGGAACTCACTCTGTAGACCAGGCTGGCCTCGAACTCAGAAATCCACCTGCCTCTGCCTCCCAAGTGCTGGGATTAAAGGCGTGCGCCACCACTGCCCGGCCTTTTTGTTTGGTTTTTTTTTTTTTTTTTTTTTTGTGTGTTCTTGTCTTAATTGAGTCAGTGTGAGGTTCAGAGAAGGAGTATGAGTGGCCTGAGGTCACACAGCGTATGTACACTTCATCTCTAGGAAGTTGCTGATGCTACAAACCTCTTAGTTCCCCAGCCAACCCTCCTCCACCCTACCATCTCCCACCCGACACATGGCAGGGCCTAAAAACTCTAGCTGCCTCTGGCTGTGGCTGCCTTATTCTAAGTGACCTTGGAGCAAGTGACTTAGTCTCTGCTTCGGTTGCCTCAGATATAAAGGTGGGCTTGGCTAGTACAGGGAACTGTGAGGGGACATGAATTCATGCTGGTGGCACCCAGAAACAGCACACATTGAAGGTTCAGTGGCATTACCGTGGCACCTGAGTGTCAGCCCAAGGGGTAAGAAAAGCCCGGGTTTGGATACTTAGCAAATGGGAGAACTTGAATCCAGACCTGTCACTTTCTGGTGACTCCAGCCAGTCACCCGTGACCCGATGTACCTAGTCATGGACACCCAAGCCTGTTTCTCCTCCAGTCCATTTTCTACCCAGAATGCCTAAGTCCCACCAACAGCAGGAGTGTGCCTCCTCCATGGTTAAGGGCTAACTCCCTTCCCTAAGGATGGAGGTCAGCCTTTATAGTGACTTGGGGAAGGGAGAGGGAATCTGACACTGCCTGCCTCTCACATCCCCCCCCCCCCCCATCCACCACCTGCTGCCTGCTCCTCAGGCCCTGCCTTCATCTCTCCAGCCTACCCCCATCCAATGCTCTGACTCCAGGGATCTCCCCTCCCCCATGGCTCAGGGCTAGCCCAGTCCTGGGTACAGGGGACAGATCTGGGATGTTTATAGAATGAAAGGGTCACAGAGAACATGGGTGTGGGCGTATTTTATAAACTCTGACGGGAACACGCAGCTTCCAGAGGGGTCTGTTTACTAGGCTGGTGTGACAACCCCCAGCTGGCTTTCCCTATAGTTACTAAGGCTATTCACCCTGGCCCCAGCTTAGAGATTCAGAACCTGCAGCCTTCTATCTTTTTAGAAGTTCGTGGAGATGGGACTCTAGAATGCAGGCTGGGGAATGCCAGTGCTGGGAAGGTCCCCAGAGTTCCTCCAGTTCTATTCCCCTGACAGAACTGAGAACCAGAGAGGGTGAAGTGCTCACACATAGCAGGGCAGTGGCAAATGGAGGCCAAACCTGGAGCACCTACAGGTGAGACCAGCACCAACCTAAGCAGGGCCTTGGACCAGCAAGGAAGGCAGGTCAGCTGTTTTGAGTTTTACTTTTAGTAAAATATATGTAGCAAAACTCACTTTGTGGGTATATGCATGCATATGCATGTATATGGTATCTGTGTGTGCATTTGCACATGTATGTACATGCATAAGTGTATATATGTGTGATGTGTGTGTGTGTGTGTGTGTGCATATGCCTGCATGCATGCATGTATGTGTACACGTGTGTATATGTGCACTGGTGAAGGCAGGCATGCATACATGTTTTATTTGTGGAGGTCAAAGGTCAGTCTCAGGTGTCATTTCTCAGGAGCCATCCACTTAATTCTTAGTAACCATCACTATGTGTGTGTGTGTGTGCTCTGCTTTCCATGGAGGGCGTGTGGAGGTCGGAGGACAACACTGTGGAGCCAGTCTTAGACAGTCTTGAACAGGTGAAGCAAGGTGTGTAACATTACACATCTTGGGAGCAGAGGAGGAGTCACAGACACATCATGGGGGTTCCGCAGCTACTGTTCCTCCCTCTCTCCCTTTGCTGCAGCCCTGTTTCTGAACTCCACTTCCTGCTGTTGCTAACTATGCAGGCCTCTGATTCAGCTCCTGGGGCTCCGGGCCGAGCTCTGCCTCCAGCCAGGCGACCTACAGCAAGTCACTCAAGATCCCGAGCCTCAGTTTCCTATCTCCTCAGAGGGAGAAGAGTAGGACCTTGTGCCCAGGGCGGCTAGGAAGGCACATGCTTACAAAAGTGGGAGTTTGTGAAGAGCTGAGACAGGCCTGGCCACAGTGAACAGTGTTTAGTTTTTAAATTTTTGTTTACTCTCAGGGTTTTGTTTTTGTTAGTTCTGTTTAAATAGCATATTTATTGTAAATGTTTATTTTTAACAGTCTTGCTTTCGATTTCCCATCAATGGGCGACAAACAAAATGCCACTTTTGGAATGTCAAGAAATGTACACATGAGCACACACCCACACACAAACATACCTACACAACACACATACACACTTTCACACACACATACCCACACAACACACACAGGCACAATACACTCACACATACATACACAACACACACAGGCACAGTAAATTCACATATACACATACACAAACAAACCTACACAACGCACACACACACAACACAGTCATACACAAACATATCCACACAACACACACACACACATACACATTCCCACACAACACACACAGGCATAATACACTCACACATACACACACACAAACATACACACACAACACACACACACAAATACACCTACACAACACACACACAAACGTACCCACACAACACACACACAAACATATCCCACACAACGCATACACAAATGTACCCTCACAACACACACTCACACATGCACATAAACACACACATAACACATACATACACAAACACACCCCACACAACACAAACATACCCGCACAACATAACACACAAACATACCCCACACAACGCATACACAAATGTACCCTCACAACACACACTCACACATGCACATAAACACACACATAACACATACATACACAAACACACCCCACACAACACAAACATACCCGCACAACACAACACACACACAAACATATCCACATAACACATACTCATACACACTCACAGACACACACAAACAAACATACCCACACAACACGCACACAAACATAATCATACAACATACACACACCACACACACTATATCCTACCCCCACCATGTACATACCTGTCAACGGCCCGACATATACTTTCACTAACACTTCAGTGGGAACACATGTGCTCATACAGTTGTACGGGAGCAAACTAAAACCTTCCAAAAGAGCCCAATGACCATGGACCTCACGGATGGTCTAAATCAGCGGCTCTCAACCTGTGGGTCAATCCCCCATGAGGGGCTCGAGTGACCTTTTTCACAGGGTCACCTAAGACCATTGGAAAACACAGGTATTTATTTGCATCATGATTATAATAGTAGCAAAATTACAGTTATGAAGTAGCAATGAAAATAATTTTATGGTTGAGGGTCACCACATGAGGAACTGTATCAAAGGGTCACAGAATTAGGAAGGTTGAAGATCACTGCTCTAGACTGAGAGTCCTTTTTATGTGTTGGAAGCAGGCCTTTTACAGTGACCCTTTGCCCCTTCTTCCTTTTCTCTAAGAGAGAACAGAGAGTTCAATATGCCCCAGCCGTGATGACAGTCACTTCACCTTGAGGGAGCACTTGCTCTGTGCTCAGCCTTGACCTTGGCTCTGGTCTGCACACTTGGTGCCTTAGAAGGTTGAGGTCTGAGGCCTGCCTGCTTCAGCAGCCTCGCTGTGAAGAACAAACAAACGGAGGGGCAGAAGGGGCCTGAGGCTGACCCAGGAGGGAATGAGAGGCCCCTGAGAGGCCTGGAATGAGCAACATGACAGGGCCTGGGCTCAGGTTCCCTGTCAGCTTCCCTCTTGGGCTAGAAAAACACATTGGACAAACGGCACAGAGCTTTGCACATACATTAGTTAGTAGAAGCTGTGAGACCATTCTCTAAGGGAATACTGACACCGGACTTACTTTCTACAGATGGGGAGAAAGGAGGCTTGCTCAGGCTCATTCGCTTCCTTAAGGGGGTGAGGGGCAGAGGCAGAGCTGTTTTGGTCCAATCTCTCTTTGAGCTCCTGAAGTTTTTATACAATGGACTCTTGTTCCCAGAGAAGCCAAGTCCTCGAGGCTGGACCTGAGCAGAAGTGACCCTAGAATCTTCCACCAAGCATAGAATTCTCAAGTGGCAGACAGTTAGGTGCCTCTCCTAACTAACTCCTTTCTGTCATTTAAAAAACAAGATCCTTAGCCGGGCGGTGGTGGTGGCACATGCCTTTAATCCCAGCACTTGGGAGGCAGAGGCAGGTGGATTTCTAAGTTGGAGGCCAGCCTGGTCTACAGAGTGAGTTCCAGGACAGCCAGGGCTACACAGAGAAACCCTGTCTCAAAAAAACCAAACCAAACCAAACCAAAACAAAACCAAGATCCTTGGGCTGGGGGTATAGAACAGTTGGTAGAGTAATCTGTTTACTGTAACAAAACCCCGGGTTTCATAGGTACCAAGCACCGCATAACTGGATATGGCGGTGCACATCTGTAATCCTGGCATTTAGGAGAGAGAGGCAGGAAGTTCAGGACTTCAAGGTCATCTTCAACCGCACAAGAAGTTGAGGCCAGCCTTGTCTCAAACTTTAAAAAAAAATCATAATATTTAAAAATTATTATTATTGTGTGCATGATGGGCTGGCATGAGGTGCATGTCGGGGTAAGAGGACAACTTTGAGGAGTTGGTTCTCTCCTCCCATCTTTACACGGGACCATGATGGAATAACCTGTTGCATATGCTTAGACTGAGCCAAACCACCACAGTCTTGGAGAGTGTGGCTATGCCTATGCAAAAGAACAGTCAAGAGTTTTCTCCACTGTTTATATCCCCCCTCATGGACGGGCGGAGAGGGTTAGAAGACCTTCACCTGGTCTTCCAGCCACTCCCTGACACCTGCAGAATGCAACTCTGCCTATTGCAAGCTGTTTGGGGAGGGGCTAGAGCATACGCCTGGACCCTTGGAGAAGGGTGAGCCCATCTATGAGGGTTATGGGAAGCTCTTGTCCCAGGTGTGGCATTGTGGGAAGGAGCACCCACATTCCTGTAAGTAACCCCTCACCTCTGCTCTGTCTTATGGAATTCCATAAGCTCAGTGCTTCTCCAGAGGATTTTAGTGGAGTCATGTTCTGATCTGTTTGTGGGGCATAAGAAAGAGGGCTAGACATGAACAGCACTGCCCATATTTGTAGGCTCCTCTCACCTGCCTCAGGTGTAGCCTTTATAGATAGTTACCATAAATGCAACTTTTATACAAATAAAAATATCAGCATGACATGGTGGCATACACCTTTAGTCCCAGAACTCAGGAGGCAGAGGCACTTTGATCTCTGTGAGTTCAGGGACACCCAGGGCTACATAACATAAGAAAGGAAGAAAAAGAAAGAAAGAAAGAAATCAGTAAGTGAGAAAAAATGTAAGTAGCTAAATGGAAAAAAATTTACTTTTTTTTTTTAGAACATAAGTGTGTGTTGAATTGTGAGGTTTTTAAAGATTTATTTTAATTTTCAGTTGTATGTGTGTGTGTGAAAGAGATACAGAGACAGAGTGTGAGAGTTGTATGTGTGTAAGGTGTTCAGGCACATACATATGTATGTGCATGAGAGCCTGTGTGTGTATGTGTGTGTGCTGATGTCTGTGTGTGTGTATGAGTTATGAGTGCCTGTGTGTGCATGTATGTGTGTGTGTGCCTATGGAAGCCAGAGACATGGAATTCCTGGAACTGGAGTTACAGGTGGTTGTGAATCACCAGACTTGGATGCTGGGAACTGAACTCGGGTCCTCTGCAAGAGCAGCAAGTGCTCTAACCCCTGGGCTGTCCCTCTAGCCCTGAGACTGTCTATTTTTCTTGCTTGTCACTTGTGTTAACTATTTTTAAACTGTTTTCATTACGTTAAGGCATGAGTATTGGAACGTGGTGTGTAGCTTGTGAGCTTGCCTGTGGTCTGCAGTGAGGGAGCGTGTCTCTATCCATTTCTTCTATACTTTGCCGCCTCTTTCAGATTTCCCACACAAATCATAAATTACCTCTATCACAATAAACTTCATTATACTTTATAACCATAAGCAGAGATTCTCTGTGATAAACGCCAACCGAGAAGCTCTGGTGTTGAGCCTCAATTAAACCCTTTTAACTGCCACTGTTCTGCTTAATTGAAGTTTATTGTGTGTAGTGATGATAAACAATCCTCCTGTGGGTGACACTGAACACACGAGTTGCCTGCAGCACTCCTGTAAGGCTCTGAGACTCCTGGATATCAGCCAAACAGACAGTGCACACACCCACCTGCCGTGGCTTTGGGTGGGTCTCAGTCCTGCAGTCCAGGGCTGCATCGGACCGTCTTGGAAGCACAGGACACAGCGTGGCTTTCCATCTGACCTTTTGCTCTGTGGTTCAGTGGACACCAAGGGAATCCGACCAGACAACAGGGGGAGAGAAGCCCCCACAGTCCTTGTGGGGTGGTAGGGAGCACAGCAGATCTCCAACTTTCACAGGAAGCCTCTGGCTGCTCTGCCTGTGACATTAGTGTCCTGAAATGAGATGTTGTTTTTCCCTGTGCCCCACAGCCTACCCTTCTCAGCCAGCAGTGGGGCTGGCCATGACTTGACATCAGGAGAGGCCGGTGCTTGTGGGTAGCTGCCATCCATCCTTTTGGTCACTGGACCTGTGTGTAGTCGTCTTCAGAGCAGGATGCAGAGGACAGAGAGAACAGTGTAGATGAAGAAGTTGTTGGGAGAGCCAGGGGGCTTCTCTGAGAAGGAGGTTTCCTGGACCAGAGGTTCTCAAAGCTGATCCCTGAGCCAGCAATATCAGTAGCACCCGAGCATGGACCGCAAGCACAGATGTGCTGGGTCCACTCCAGACCTAACTCAGAGGAGAAGCACGGATGGGATAGGCGTATGTATGTATACACATACACACACATACACACACATACACACACACCACACACACATACATACACACATACACACACACATACATACACACATACACACACACTACACACACATACACACACCACACACACACATACACACACACCACACACATACATACACACACACCACACACACACATACATACACACACATACACACACACACATACATACATACACACACATACACACACACCACACACATACATATACACACACCACACACACACATACATACACACACATACACACACACATACA